>NC_084848.1:4184734-4518734 GCF_033115175.1 Lepus europaeus | reverse complement strand
TAAATCCATTGCACACGAAGGGGCTTAAAAAAGTTCACTGAAAATGTGTATTATGAAAAAATTATGCATGGGTATCAAATTGTTTTGCATTAAAATAAAGCTATCTTTCAATTTCATTTTTCCAGGCTTTCAGAAGCCTCCTCATGGATGACCACTAATCCTCTTACAGTCGAGCCCAGGCAAATACGAGCGAATGCTACAAGGCAGAAAGTAGCGCTCTTTACTAAGAAGTGCTCTCTGCTCTCAGAACCTAAAGTTTAAAGAGCACCGTGTGCTCCTGTAGCTAACAAATCTAAAAACAGTGTGCTGTGCACAGCGTCAGTCATTGTGCAGTAAAAGTGCACCAGTTAAAAATACATACAATTGCTGCGGCAATGGAATGAATTAGTTGTTTTATGATCAAAAGCAGAAAGAAAAAAAAAGGGGGGGGGTGCAGCTGGAGCAACAGCTGAAGTTCCTGTCCTTGCCCTGGGAGACTGTCTTCTCAGAAGAGGCGGCGGCTCCCACGCTGACCCCTCAGGAGAGGGGGCCTGGCCTGGCTCCTCACCCTCTCTGCACCTCAGGCCCTCCCACCTCTGCTGAAGGCATCTCTGAGGAGGCCTGTGGACTTCACCTGAAAACAGAACCGCCGAGGAGTCTGACGATAAGGACTTTCTAATCTATTTCACAGAGTTAGACAGTGAGAGAGAGACAGAGAGAGGTCTTCCTTCCATTGGTTCACCCCCCAAATAGCCGCCACGGCAGGAGCTATGCCGACCTGAAGCCAGGAGCCAGGTGCTTCTCCTGGTCTCCCATGAGGGTGCAGGGCCCAAGCACTTGGGCCATCCGCCACTGCACTCCCGGGCCACAGCACAGAGCTGGCCTGGAAGAGGGGCAACCGGGAAAGAATCAGGCACCCATATGGAATGCCGGTGCCGCAGGCAGAGGATTAACCAAGTGAGCCAGGGCACCGGCCCCGATAAGGATTTTAATCACAGACCCGCTGGCCTGGCAGGAAGAAAGGCAGGCTGTCAGAGATGGGCTGAAGGGCCGCTCTCCCCGCCCTCGCCGTGGGAGCCTCAGTAAGTCAAGAGCGTGCCTGTGAAGAGGAGCTCCAGGCTGCTCTCCATTCTCTGCACAGTGAGGGGCTGGGGCTGGGCGCCGTGATACGGTGCATCCCATATCCTAACACAGGTTTGAGTCCCTGCTGCTCTGCTTCCAATTCAGCTTCCCGCCAATGCGCCCTGGGAGAGCAACACAAGATGACCCAGTGCTTGGGCCTCTGCCACACACACTCACCCATGTGTGTGGCCACACCTCCAGTAGGTAACACACACTCTCTGCAGCCTGTCCCCACTCACCAGTCCCCAGGAGCTACTGCTGTGACTTCTGTCACCAGCAGTTTGCTTGTTCTTGAACTTCATTTAGGTGAAATTTACTTAACGCTGCTTCTGCTCGAAGTCTTTCCACAGCTCATGGGACAACACAGGACTTGCCTGCCACACCTGCTTGGCTTTATGTGACACAGCCTTTACCCAACACAGCCCCAGGGGAATGCGACTAGCCCCTGTCTTCTCCTTTGAGAAATTCTAGGCTCCTCCAAGCAGCCCTCACTGCCATGAAACTCGGTAAGGGTCAAATTCAAGGTCATTAACAGATGCTAAGGCCTGTTTATCTTGGGATTTAGTCTTCTGGGATTCTCTTTAGCCTGTTTTCCTCCCACAGAGACACAGGCCCTAAGGGAGAGAAAGCAGCTGGTAGATTACAGAGACAGAATCTTCGCGTTGATTAGGAAGGGAGCAGGCTGCCCGTCCTTGTCCCTGGTGAACGTATGTCCCAGACCCAGGACATCTCTCTATCTGCTCCACCAACAAGCTGGTTTATGGGTGCCCTGCCCGGGAGCTCCCAGGGTTCTCGGCCCTCTGAACACTGAACCTGACAGTCAAGGGGCCCAGCCCCTACCTTTCCCTTAAGAACTTCTCTGGAGGGCAGGGGTCCCTTGCACCAGGCCAACAGTGTCCCCAAGACCCCTGAACCTCTGGGGTCCACACACACTCTGGCACTGCTTCTAGTAACCGTGGGCTGCAGCCCTTCAGCCCCCTGACCCCACGATCGCCCGCTGCCTGTAGCAGCTGGCCAGCTCTTCCCACCCGGCCTCCTCTCAGTCCCCCGGCCGGTCACTCCCTCATCTGCACATTCTTTGCTCCATTACTCTGCTGGGTGAACGCTACAGTCCTCCACTTCACAAGGGGCCTCCCTCCCCACAGAGCCTCTGACCCGGCCCACTGCAGCCTAAATGCTGTGCAGGACACAGAGTTCCCATCTGCGGGTCAGGCACACGTTCGCTACATGAAGCAACCTTTGGGTATCACACTGGTGTCACTAATGTTGACACTGCTCTCACCAGTGAGTAGAAAGGAGTCAAAAGGTGACATCTACTCAACATTTAACTACTACTGCTGAAGAACAACAATTCTTCAAACTAAAATAAATTTACAGAGTGACGGACACAGAAGAGGGTCAGGGGTCAGAGTTAAGCTTACGCAATGTGACAAGACCACCTCTCAGGAATGGATTGTTGACAGAAGAGAGAACCTGGGAAACACACTCTAAATGTTTAAGTGTCTTTGTCTCACAGAGAGCAATAAAACAGCAACTAGCCCATTCCTGACACAGCGGGAAGAGCTACAGCCCAAGCCCAGCTTGGCGCTCCTGCGCCCCTGCTTCAGCCCACTGAGGCCTAAGCTGATGGCAGACGGGTCACAGGAGGCCAAGAGACCATGGCCACCAAGTGGGGGCCCCCAGCCTCACACCTGGAATCCTGTGCTGGCTCCAGCGTCCCAGGGAAGGCAGCAGCTCTCCACAGCCTCTGCGGGAGACAGGAGGGAGCGCCAGGCCTGAGGGCCTCTAAGACAGGGCTGGGGAACCAAGACTTACACCCAAAGTAAACCAGCACGGATAATCCCCTAAAATGCTTAACGAAACATGGACAATCCAAGGACGACTGACCTTGGAGACTGTCCGAGGAGACACCAGCACCAGTACAGGTGGGTTCCTAAATTCCGTCACACTTTGCCTTTTCTGGCTAACAGGGAAGATCAGTGCTGCGTGATTTCCTCAACCTTCGGGATCAGAATAACTGGCCACCCTTTTCACTTATGACTCAAAATCTTAACCTTGCCCTTAGCTGCATGTGCAGCTATGTTCCAAGTCTGAACAAATGAGACCAACAGGAAGTGCCCTGAGCAGGCTTAATGCTCGCGGTAAGAAAAGCTGCTCTCAGCCATCCGTTAGGTTCTCACCAAGGCCAAGTATGTATCTTCAATATTTATTTCAAATATTTGTATGAGAAAATATATGCTAAATCAAATTTAAATGTACATATACATTCTCTAAGTACAAATATTAGCCAGATGGTACAATGCTAAATGAGAGGTGTTTTTTTCCCTCCCAAAGCTTATTTATTTTTGAAAGGCAGAGTTAGAAAGGAGGAGAGACAGACAGAGAGAGATCTTCCATCTGTTGGTTGACTCCCCAGATGGTTGCAATGGCCTACATTGGGCCAAGCCAAAGTCAGGAGTCTAGAGCTCCATCTGGGTCTCCCATGTGGGTGGCAGGGGCCCAAGCAGTTGGGCCCCTCCCACTGTTTTCCCAGGTGACTTAGCAGGGAAAGGGATCAGAAGTGGAGCATCCAGGACTCAAACCAGAGCTCATATGGAATGTCAGTGTCACAAGCAGCAGGTTAACCCACCGTGCCACAATACCAGCACCTCTCTCAAAGTTCAGATTTAAATTAGGAACAATTCACAGATTCTGAGTACATTATCTTGGGGGTAGAGAGGGCAGAAGTGCAGGGCGAAAAAAAAGACTTAAATTTTTATTTGAGAGAGAAAATATTTCATTTTGTGTTTCACTCCCCAAATGACTGAACAAACCAGGGCTGGCCAGGCTGAAGCCAGGCATCTGGACTCAGTCTGGGTCTCCTACGTGGGTGGCAGAGACCCGGCTCCTCCAGTCACCACCTGCTGCCTCCAGGGGCACAGCAGCAGGAAACTGGCATCAGAGCAGAGCCAGGACCCAAACACAGACACTTGAGGTGCTGGTGTCCCACACAGTTCATAACTCCTGTGCCAGACACTGCCCCCACCCCGATGATATAAATCATGCCAAGGCAAAAAAACCATGAAGACAAGTAAGATGAGATAGACAAATGCAATATTACAGCTAAGAGTTGTTCAGGCACACCCATAAGAGGGACAGCAGGGAGGAGCTCACACATCTGTATTTCTTCATTACCAAGATGATTCAACCAGCTACAGAATCCTCAAACGCTGGCCCTTTCACAACACCGCCGACTATCAGGGCCATCAGAAATCTCCGCACAACAGACCAGACAGACTCTGGAAGCAGCAGAATACGTGGCATCCTCAGCTACTGTTTAAATTGCTAACACACAGGGAACACGTGCACTCAACAGTATAATCCACACTGAGGAGATGGCAGTAACAGGTAGACACATGCTGGATTCCTGATCCATTTTTACAAAGCCATACTGAACAGATCTGATGCAACTCAGTTGCGTTTCCTTCCCCACCACACACCACCAAAAATCCTAAACATGGGGTAAACTTTAGCCCAGCAATTAAGACACACATATCCTACATCACATCCCTGACTCTGGCTCCAGCCTCCTGCTAATGCACACTCAGGGAGACAGCACTAAATAGATCAAGTTCATGCCACCCGAATAGGACTGGGCCAGGCTGACAAAACTTCCTGCCTAGGCCCAGCCCAGCTCCTGCTGTTCCCAGCATCTGGGGAGTGAACCAGTGGACGGGAGTTCTCTCCCTCTCCATCTGGCTCTGTCTCCAAGGGATGGGAGCACTCGCTCACTCATTCTCAAAACAACACATTTTAAAAATGGAAAAATCTAAACAGAAAGGATATATATACACAAACACACATATATTTGTATTTTTTTCTCGAGTTCCTCCTGAAAATACTACTTTCAACTAAATGCAACGAGAATAAACATTTTTGATTACACTATTTGGCAACTTATTTAACAGCATCTGTCTTCCAACGTATCTCGCATTTACCCAACTGCACAGCTGGATGACTGAGAGAATGGTCACGTGGCTTCCTCGTACTTCAGGCTTGCCAGCTGTCAGACGCACTTGAGGGCGTGCGAGCCTGCCCAGTCTTCGCAGAGGAAGACTAGGAAACATGCTTCTCTCAGTGTCACTAAAACACGCTGCAGGCCCTCAGGGTCAGACGATCACATGCAGAACTAAATACACAAATTACAGAATGATGGGTTAGGAAAATGAAAGCACTCCCCCAATGAGACGCCTCCAGCTGTGCACTCTCTTCTTTCCTACAGATCCCTGAAGGCGGATCTGGTGCTGCTCCGCACAGCTCCAAGTCAAACACAGCTGGCGGGCATCAGGGCGTGCTCTGCTCTTCACAGCTGCGGGGTCCTGCCACACCCACTCACCCACTTTAAATGGTTAACTGGCTCCCATCATCCCAGTCTCTAAAGGAGGTGCTGACACCTTCACTCAAAAGGACCAAGGAGAGGCCAGCACTGTGGTGCAGCGGGTTAAAGCCCCGGTATACAGTGCCATGGCACAGCTCATTAGAGCACCAGCCTGCAGTGCTGACATCCCATATGGGCACTAGTTCAAGTCCCGGCTGCTCCACTTCCAATCCAGCTCTCTGCTATGGCCTGGGAAAGCAGTGGAGGATGGCCCAAGTGCTTGATCCCCTGCATCCATGTGGGAGACCCGAAAGAAGCTCCTGGCTCCTGGTTTTGGATTGGCCCAGCTCTGGCCACTGCAGCCATTTGGGAAGTAAACCAGCAGATGAAAGATATCTCCCTCCCTCCCTCCCTCCCTCTCTGCCTCTGCATAACTCTACCTTTCAAATCAATCAATAAATCTTTAAAAAAAGAAAAAAAGGACCAAAGAAAGCAGGTGGGATTTATCTCAATTTCGTAGGTACTTAAGTACCAGGATGAACAGACTCTAAGCTGGACTAAGTACACTTCCAATCTTGATACAAAACAATTTTGGATGCCATATAACTTGAGATTTAAAAAAAGAAAGCAAAAACAAAAGGCTGTAGTTACTTTCCACAGTGGTTTTAACATTTTTCCACTAATTTAAATAATTATTTCACAGATGCTTAAATCATTTCTGACTGATTTCTCAATACATAATAGTTTGAAGCTTTAAGCTGCTATTCAATTAGGTTGTAAATACACTTAAATTAACATAAGGCTCCCATTTAAGGAACTTTCCCCCCCTAAAAAACAGCTTTTGTAAAGCAAAGAATCATGAAGAATCACTTCCTATTATATCTTCCTAAAATAAAAAGGCAGCATCAAGTGTGAAGGAACAGATGCAACCTGACAAGAAATTACCTTCACGCCACCCACACTCCCAACACAGGACTCGGGCTCCAGGACTGGGAGCTCTCCTGGGGTTCTCTGTGTTACCCTGCGCAGCAGCTACGGCCCTCAGAGTGACCGCCAAAGGCCCAGCCTCAGGCCGACTCTACACGGTGGCAGAGGTGGGGGCAGAGCCGAAGCCCCAAGGCTCAGTCCGTTCACCTGCAAGACAGGGGCGCCACTTTGTGGACCCTGCCAGGCCTACCACTCCCTGACCTGTCAAAGTTCTTGGAAGACAGCTGTCAAGTCTCCCAGAAGTCTTCTCTTCACCATGCTTTGATGGCAGTTCTTAAAAGGCCAACAAAATCCAAAAGGAGTAAGCTGAGTGGCATTACTGGCTTCCTGGAACTCCAGACTGTTCTAACACTGGAAACACCGCCCCACACTCGAAACACTGCCCCAGCCTTCCTACAAGCTCAAGGGACTTCACTCACTCACTCATTCCAAGCCTATTTCTTGAATATCTAATCTGAAATGCACAAGATCAGTAGGTTGGGTCTCAAAGCCTTTTGGGTAAGATGGTAATCAACTAAAGCCCTTCATTGCATAAACTGATCTTCAACAAGATAAATGTGCTGCTATACTAAACAATTGAGTCTTTGAAACTAACCACCATTTTGTTTGTTTTGGGATCACTTTCACAGCTGCTGAAACTGCTATATACAGGGGCAGTTCCCAACATGATCACCCTCTTAATCGTATCACAGGGCCAGCACTGTGGCATAGGGGGTGAAGACTCCACCTGCAGTGCCGGCATCCCATATGGGCATTGGTTCGAGTCCCAGCTGCTCCACTTCCCATCCAACTCTCTGTTATGGCCTGGGAAAGCAATAGAAGATGGCCCAAGTCCTTGGGCCCCTGTACCCACGAGGGAGACCCAGAAGAAGCTCCAAGCTCCTGGCTTTGGATCGGCGCAACTCTGGCCATTGTTGTCATCTGGGGAGTGAACCAGCAGATGGAAGACCTCTCTCTCTCTCTGCCTCTGCCTCTCTGTAACTCTGCCTTTCAAATAAATAAATAAATCTTTAAAAAAAAAACAACAACATATCACTTGGGCACTTACTGAGTCTCAGGAACAGAGGCGAGAATTTTACACAACAGAGGATTAGAGCTGTGTTACGCCCCCACCAAGAGGAGAAAGCCAATGCTCAGAGAGGTTGGTTGATTGTGCAAGATGACACACTCGGTTGGCAGCACAGCCTCACCAGCACCCTGCTGGTGACAATTCTACTGCCGTTCAGTAGTCTGTCACGGGTTCAGCTCAAAACCAACCACACGTGTGGAGATTCCCTTCCAAGCAGATGGAAAAGGTTTCCTTTCTTTGGCCTTTTAAAAAGTTGGGAGATATTCTGGTGGCCTCATCCAACTGCTAAGGAGTGGCCTAAGGTTAAATTTGGGACATGAACAAAACTTCCAAGTGAGCCCCAGCCCAAGACAGCACATCTACACTGATCTCTGCAATGCTATGCTCTTGTAGCCAAAAAGCGGCAGAAGGCTAGGAGCCGGTGACGCGCGACAACGCTAAACCATGATGATCAGTAAGTGGAAAACTTTATTAGTCACTAGTAAGTGCTTTATGTGAAATGACCTCAGTGAGTCTTCTCCACGCTAAGCTTTACTTTCGCTCAGTAGCAACCCCAGCCTGAAGGTGCTCCCTAGAAACTCCTGACACGGAAGAACCACGCCTCTCTAGCGACACTGAAACTCCAGACCACTTTTTTTTTATGATTTATTTATTTGAAAGTCAGAGTTAACACAGAGGAGAGGCAGAGAGAGTCTTCCATCCGCTGTGAACCACTTTTAAATGTGTTCTAATGAATTCTAGTCTAAAAAAAAATAGCAAACCAAAATTTCTGTATATTTACTAAAAGTTCTAGGTATATACAATTCTTATTGTCAATTTTTTTAAAAAAAATTAAAGAGTTCTGATCATCCACATTCTTCAGGCCATTTTTAGTCATTCTAAACTGTGAAAACATTTCTTGCTGCTCTGTGCCTCTGCCCTCCTCACCATAGAGGCTGGGCCTGGGACTGTGAAAGGTAACATTCATCGTGGCCCAGGCATCAGCAATATTCAGGCCCCTTTCAAAATCTCAGCTTCAGAGTGAGACTTGTCTCCCACTGTCAGCCAAGAGGGCTTGGACTTATCTTGATTATTGGTTCAATGCTACTTAGAAAATACTTGAAATGGGTGTGTGTGTGTGTGTGTGTGTGTGTGGTGGTGACAGTCTTAACTTTGGTATTTGAGTTTCTGTTTAATTAAAAAGTTTATTTATTTGAAAGGCAGAGCGACAGAGATCTTCCATCAGCTGGTTCACTCCTCAAATGGCCATAATAACCACTATTTATTTGTCCAGGCCAAAGCCAGGAGCCCAGAACTCCACACAGGTCTCCTGCGCGGCTGTAGGAGCCACAGACTTGCGTCAACCTCTGCTGCTTTCCCAGGCGCTATAGCAGGGAGCTGGGTTGGAAGGGGAGCAACCAGGACTCCAATTCACTGATAATGAGATTTGCACCACAATCAGCAGCTCCACCCGCTGCGTCACATGCAGGTCCTAGTAACCTCATGTTTCTCCCCAAATTTATTTCAGTTGAAAATCTTCAATACCTGTTTGCACCTCTTGTTTTATGATCTGTTTATTCGCAAGGCCTACAGGAAGACTCCCACATGGAAATGAGTTCTCCATAGCTAATCTCTGGCTTGAGTTACATGCTGAATTTAACCACAAAAAATAAGACTTCTCATCTTGTAGATTATACTGTTTTTTCCCATAAGACTATTATGGGGCCAGCACTGTGGCACAGCAGGTAAAGCTGCTGCCTGCAGTGCCTGCATCCCATATGGATGCCAGTTTGAGGCCCAGCTGCTCCACTTCTGATCCAGCTCTCTGTTATGGCCTGGAAAAGCAGTAGAGGATGGCCCAAGTCCTTGGGCCCTTGCATCCATGTGGGAGACCTGGAAGAAGCTCCTGGCTCCAGGCTTTGAATCAGCGCAGCTCCGGCTGTTGCCACCAACTGGAGAGTGAACCAGTGGATGGAAGACCTCTCTCTCTCTCTCTCTCTCTCTCTCTCTCTGCCTCTCCTTCTTTCTGTGTGTAACTCTTTCAAATAAATAAATATATACTTTGTGTATTAAAACTTTGTTAAAAACTTATTTTTACCTTGAAAGTAAACATGTAAAATCTGTTTACATACAGAAATTATTAGCATTTCCAATGTCGTGAATAGGAAAACAAGATAACAGGCTAACAGGAAATCCAATGCACAGAAATCCATTTTGGCAAGAAAGGTATATCTGTAAATGCAATTTTCCAAGCAAAAACGGCAGAAAAGTTTAAAAGCAAAAAATCATTAGTCTAATACTCTTAACTGATTAAATATTATCCAGAATGAACTGATATCCAATATTAACCATATCTATCACTGTAACAAGATAGGGTGCACAGCAAATAAAAATACTGACCCCCCACAAAAAGGTCCAAATAGAACAGGAGCGAACTGAGAAAACCAGCCACAAGCAACTTCCAAAGTAACAGAAGAACAGCAGTGAAATACTCACTCCTCTTTGGGAGAACAAAAACCACTGCCAGAAACTCTCCCCCCCCCCCCCCCCAGAGGACCTGCACAGCAGCAGGGGCACAGGTGACAGGTTCCTGAAGACAAATCTCCCAGGGAGAGACACTCATCAAACGAAAAAAAGATACAGTACCTATTACTGGGCACATTGCTAAAAGCTACTTTAGATTAGCAACAAGAAAAAGGAGACTGTGTAACCTGAGCATTTAAGAGCCTCAAGCTAGCAGTCTCTGTCCAAAAGCAGCCAGAGGAACGGTGGCTTGCAGGTGGGTCACCTCCCGGCCCTGCTGGACAGAGGATGCCTCCCCGGCCCTGCTGGACAGGCATCATTTCCCCGGCCCCGCTGGACAGACGGTACCTTCCCCGCCCTGCTGGACAGGTGTCACCTCCCTGGCTCTGTTGGACAGACAGTGCCTCCCCGGCCCCGCTGGACATAGGTCACCTCCCCAGCCCTGCTGGACGGACATCACCTCCCTGGCCCTGCTGGACAGACGGTGCCTCCCCGGCCCTGCTGGACAGACGGCACCTCCCCGGCCCTGCTGGATGGGTGTCACCTCCCTGGCTCTGTTGGACGGACGTCACCTCCCTGGCTCTGTTGGACAGTGCCTCCCCGGCCCTGCTGGACATAGGTCACCTTCCCAGCCCTGCTGGACGGACATCACCTCCCTGGCCCTGCTGGACAGACGTCACCTCCCTGGCCCTGCTGGACAGACGGTGCCTCCCCGGCCCTGCTGGGCAGACATCACCTCCCCGGCCCTGCTGGACAGACGGCACCTCCCTGGCCCTGCTGGACAGACGGTACCTTCCCAGCCCCGCTGGGCAGACATCACCTCCCTGGCCCTGTTGGACGGACGGCACCTCCCTGGCCCTGCTGGACAGACGGTACCTTCCCAGCCCCGCTGGGCAGACATCACCTCCCTGGCCCTGTTGGACGGACGTCACCTCCCTGGCCCTGCTGGACAGACGGCACCTCCCTGGCCCTGCTGGACAGACGGTGCCTCCCCGGCCCTGCTGGACAGACGGCACTTCCCCGGCCCTGCTGGGCAGACATCACCTCCCTGGCCCTGTTGGACGGACGTCACCTCCCTGGCCCTGTTGGACGGACGTCACCTCCCTGGCCCTGCTGGACAGACGGTGCCTCCCCGGCCCTGCTGGACAGACGGCACCTCCCCGGCCCTGCTGGGCAGACATCACCTCCCTGGCCCTGTTGGACGGACGTCACCTCCCTGGCCCTGTTGGACGGACGTCACCTCCCTGGCCCTGCTGGACAGGCGTCACCTCCCTAGCGCTGTCACCTGCTCACCGCCTTCTAGACACCAAAGCAGGCGGCTGAACTTGAGAATGGAAACCTGGGAGCCCCGTCCTCCCGCTGTTCCTCACTGCCGGTGGGCTTCTCCCGAGGCCGAACGTCCACTCGACAGCGCTCCCACCTGGCGACCCCGGCTCCCTCGCAGGAGAAGCGGCGCGAGCCGCGGCCTCCATTTCGCCAATTCGGCCGGGAGTTCCACTTCAGGTATTCCCCTAGGGCCAGGGAGGCAGAGGGCAGGGGCTGCCGGGGTCCCGACAGAGGCCGCCCTGCGGCTGCCGGAGCACTCGGCCGCTCAAGCCGCTCTCCCAGCCGCAGCACAGCTCCTCGGCCGGCCGCCGGCCCTTCACCAAGACGCCAGGCACGGCAGCCCCGGGGGCTCAGCCGGCGAGGCAGGACTCCACGCCGGGAAGTCCGCATAGACACGGCCCGGCGCGCCAAAGCCGCTTCCACCCTGCCGTAGCCCGGAGCTAAGCGCACTCGCTCAAAATAATGAGCATCTCCGCCGCTGCTCCGGTGTCACCAGCAGGGTCAATTTTGAGAAAAAAATAGGGGGTGGGGGAGTGGGAAGAGGAGGAGGAGGAGGGAGAGAAGGAGAGGAGGAAGAGGAAGAGGAGAGGAGGGAGAGCTTCCACTCGGGATGAAACTCGCGCTCCGGCGGCCGCGGGGGGACCCCCAGCACCCGGGGCCGGGCCCCGACGCACCCTCGCCGGAGGGCGGCTCTCGGGGCGCGCCGGGGCTCGAGCAAGGCGCACACTTCGGGATCCCGCGGCGCCGAGGGCCGCACGCCGACCAGGCTCCGGCCGCGCCGCCCCTGAGGCCCGGGAGCCCGGGCTGCGCGCCACCGCGGCCGCGAGCAGGAAGCCGGAGCTCACCACCGGAACGCCCCGCTCGGGCCCCCGGCGGACGCTCGCTAACCGCACGGCCCGGGGTCGCAGGCGGCCCGGGGGCCCCGAGCGTCGGCAGGGACAGCGACCCCACCGCCACAGCCTGCGCCGGAGGAACCGGCAGCGCGGCGCCGCCCACGCAGAGCCCGGGGCCGGGGGCGCCCCAGCACCTGCCGCCGCCTCGGCACTCGGGGCGCGCCCGCCCGCCGGGCCTCAGGGCGGAGGACCCGCAGCGGCCGGCCGGGCCGGACCCGGGCCGGGGGCAGCGGCCGAGGAGCGCTCGGGGGCGGAGGCGCCGGCCAGCCCCGCGGCCCGCGCTCGCGGCGACGCCGCCGCCGGCACTCACCTGCCCGCTTCCCCTTCCGCGCAGCGCGGCGCCTCACTCGCGCTCGGACCCCACCGTCCGCCTCAACCAAGCCGGCGGCGGCGGCGGCCGGACGGGAGGGCGGGACGGCGGCCTGAGACGGCCCCGCAGCCGCGGCCCAACCCGCTCCGCCCGCCCCGGGCCCCGCCCCCGGGCCGCCGCCGCCGCCGCTCATTGGCCCGCGCCGCGCACGCATGGGCGCGGCTCCGCCCCGCCGCCGGGCGGCCGTTCCGCTCGGGAGCCTCCGCAGCCATTGGGCTGGTGGCTCCCGGGGGCCAGGGCGGCCAGATCAGCCGCCGCCAGCCCCGAGACCACCATTGGCTGGACTGGGCCCACGCCATAGCTCTGATTGGACAACTGGCGGCTCGGGCCCCGCCTTCGCACCCAAGTTCCGTTAGCAGGTTCGGTTGCTCCCGAATTCCCTTTCGCCATGGGGGGCGGGGCCGACGGGCCGGGCACTTTGGCTGGCTCCTCCCCCTGCACGCAGCAGCCGCTTACCGCGGGGTGGGCGGGGAGCAGAGCCCGGCTCGCTCCTTTTTTAGCGAGTTCTACTTTCTTCTGATTGGTTGGCAGGCGCCTGTGCTCACCGCTCCTCCAGTCGCTCGTTTTACGTCGCGCGACGCAGCGCGATGACGTAGAGCTCCCAGCATTCCACATCCAAGATGGCCGCGGTCGGCAAGGAGAGACGTAGCTAAGGGGCTTGCCTGAAGCGAGGGGTGAGTGGCCCACCGACTGCGGGCTGTCCCGCCCCGCTCCCACACACCCGGGGTCGGAGCAGGGTTTGGCCACCCGCCTCCGTCCGCGCGCGGAGTCTCTCTCCCCTGATTCCGGCCCCCGGCTCTCGCCTCCTGTGCACGCTGAAGTTGGCGGGCTTCGGCAGAGGGGCTGAGGCGCGGGGGCCGGACTGGGACTCGGGGTGGGCCCTGGAGCGGGCAGCCGCCCTCCCTGCGCGGTCCGGTCGGGGTTCCAGGACCTCCCTGCGGTGGCGGAGCCGGGCAGGGGTCGCAGACCGCCCACGCTCCCCGCAGCCGCCCCTGGGCCGGCGGGATGGGAAGAGGCTTCGGCGGTTGGATTCGGTCTGGTTTGTTACCGCAGGAACTCGGGGCGTGGGTCCGGGGGTCATCGAGGGCGCCGACAGCTGCGGCCCTTTCAGCGGCGCTTGTGCAGACCCCGGGAGGTTAGGGACGCCGGAGCGGGGCCGTCGCTGTCGCGGCCGGTCGCGTTGTCGAGGTGTTATCTCGAGCGAAGCCGCCCTTCAGGGAGTGACGCGCGGGTCGTGCGTGTTAGTGGATTCTTGCCCAAGTCGTGTTTCACGTGTGTTCTGTTTGGAAAATGTACTTTGCACCAGCAAGCAATGAAGACACATTTGAATTGTTTATACGATGCTTAAGATTTAAATGCTCTTTCTGAAGTTCAGTCTCAAAAAGCAAAAACATTGTTCGTAGTTTTGGAGAAAGGAATGAGCTTCGTTTTGGGAGATTGTTGAAGGCAGTGAGTTTGCTGAGTGTCTAAAAGGAAGGAAAATGAGGACTGGGTCGGTCATTGAGATGGTGGAGCGTATCTGGTTGGGTTGACTCATTCCTGGGTTTAAGTTCAGAGGAAGTTACGCATGCGCAGGTGCTGATTCGGTTGTAAACGCGTTGTTCGTGGCTTTGGAGGAACCACAAATGTGCAGTTGGGATGGAAAACTGAACTCCGGTGCGATGGCTCCCGGATGCTGGAATTTATCATCCGTTGTAGAATCTTCTTAGGAGGCAAAAGGAGAGCGGAGACCGTCAGGCCTACAGGGCCAGGTGGCTCAGGCGTGTTTCCGGGGCCCAGGAGGCGGATGCGGGATTGCGGGACATTTGGGTGGCATGGCTGACATTGTAGTCAGATGGGTGTGCGTCCGCTCAAGTTACCAAACCCAAAGCATTTGGATGTTAGTGTCGCCCTGAAGAAGAACGACACTAAATTCACAAAAATAATTAGATTAACACTGAAACTTACGAAATCTCAGTTGTGAGTATTTGAGATGAGGAAGAACTGACTTGACAGAAAATGGTTCTGGGTTTTGTGCTCCGTTCCAGAGGTAAAGTCGTGGCTGCACTGAGGGAAGACAGGATCTTAGTCTGAAGCGAAGCAAAGTGTGACTGCCGTTCGCCGGCTGTGTGCCTCGGGCAGGTCACTTCGTGTCTCCTCGGCTGGTTTTCTCCTGGATAAGTTGTAAGGGTAAGACAGCATAGCTTCAGTCAGTGGACACACCGAGGACATGTTACTCTCAGACACCTGCTACACAGATCTTACAAAGTTTCTTTTTGTTCTCATTTTGATGACTGATATTTAGAGAAGACCTAGAAACCCTGAGAACCCTTATGGAAAAATGGTTAATTTGCTTACCTTGGAGAAAAGAGGGGTAGGCAAAATTGTCTTCATATATTTCAAAGGCAATCATTAGGTCAGATAAACTGTTTTCAAGGCTTTAAAAGTCTCTAGGTGGGGGTGATGGAGAGTTCTTACAAGCTGGTTATTTTGTGCCATCTATGTAGCAGATCTAGGGAAGGAACAGAACACACAGAGATCAATATAGCGCTGGTCCTCGGGTGGCAGGTTAAGGTTCCACCTGCAATATCCCATATGGGCACCAGTTCAAGACCCGGCTGTCCCACTTCCGATCCAGCTCCCTACTATGGTGCCTGGGAAAGCAGCAGAAGATGGCCCAAGACCCACACTGGAGACCCAGCAGAAGCTCCAGGCCCAGCCCCAGCTGTTGCAGCCATTTAGGGAGTGAGCCATCGGATAGAGGATTGATCTCTTTCTCTGTAGAGCTCCCTTTCAAATAAGTAAAACGTAAGTACTTTTTTTTTCCCCACAGTCCAGTAATTTATTTTAAACTGGAGTAATTTCAGATTCCACAAACAAAACTAGAGAACAGTTTTTGTTTGAACTCATTCAGAATATTTTGTTTGAATTCATCGGTGCTGTAAAACACCACAGTATCCAGAATACACAAACCTCAGGGAGGGGTTAGGAAATACACAAGATTGGGATCGTGGAGCTCTTTGTTCCTTAATGGAATGGTCCCGCAGAAGAAGCACAGGACACAGCACAACTGAAGGGCCCCTGTTACACACCGAGTGAGCGAAGCACACTAGCATTTTCTGTATGTGTAATGGGAAGCCTGCCTAGGGTAGAGGGCCTTTTACGCCCATTTAAAAATCAGGCAAGTTGTCTGTACGCATTTTTCAAATAATTTGGAGAGCACTGCAATCCAGTGAAGGATCTGCTGATTAGTGTTGTCTTTGTTGGCACTGACAGTCTTGCATGATCACATACCAGTATTTTTGCAGTAGCTTTTCTTTGAATAAAAGAAATTTAAATGCATTTAGACAATACATATTGTAAGTTGTTTACATACACTGAATTTAAGAGATTCAGTATTAGAGTTCCTTTGCTTCTTTAAACACTACAGAGTACAAATTAGGTTCTTCTCAATGGGTTGAATATTAAGCAGTTTTTGAAAGAATGAGGGTGGCAAAAAAAAACCCAAAACATAAATCTTTAATTTAAAAATCAACGTAAGATTAATCTAAGAGGGACCGGCGCTGAGGCACAGTGGGTTAACGCCCTGGCCTGAAGTGCCCGCATCCCATATGGGTGCTTGTTCAAGACCCGACTGCTCCACTTCTGATCTAGCACTCTGCTATGGCCTGGGAAAGCAGTAGAAGATGGCCCAAGTACTTGGGCCCCTGCAGCTGCTTGGGAGACCTGGAAGAAGCTCCTGGCTCCTGGCTTCCGATCAGCTCAATTCCGGCCATTGTGGCCAATTGGGGAGTGAACCATTGGATGGAAGACCTCTCTCTCCCTCTCTCTCTCTCTCTCTGACTCTCCTCTCTGTAACTCTTTCAAATAAATAAATAAATAAATAAATTCTTTTAAAAAAGATTCAGGGCCGGCGCCGTGGCTCAACAGGCTAATCCTCCGCCTTGCGGCGCCGGCACACCGGGTTCTAGTCCCGGTCGGGGCACCGATCCTGTCCCGGTTGCCCCTCTTCCAGGCCAGCTCTCTGCTGTGGCCAGGGAGTGCAGTGGAGGATGGCCCAAGTGTTTGGGCTCTGCACCCCATGGGAGACCAGGAGAAGCACCTGGCTCCTGCCATCGGAACAGCGCGGTGCGCCGGCCGCAGCGCGCTACCGCGGCGGCCATTGGAGGGTGAACCAACGGCAAAAGGAAGACCTTTCTCTCTGTCTCTCTCTCACTGTCCACTCTGCCTGTCAAAAATTAAAAAAAAAAAAAAAAAAAGATTCAGAATTAGATGAGCATCAATTATTGATATCTGACATTGCTATAGGCTACTTTGTAAACTAATAGGATCCCATTAATGAAAGTTGCCAAATAAAGGTTAATAAATGAGCAACTATTGCTGTTAAAAGAGGACTCCTTGGCCGGCGCCACGGCTCACTTGGCTAATCCTCCGCCTGCGTTGCCGGTACACCAAGTTCTAGTCCCAGTTGGAGCGCTGGATTCTGTCCAGGTTGCTCCTCTTCCAGTCCAGCTCTCTGCTGTGGCCCAGGAAGGAAGTGGAGGTGGGCCCTGCACCTGCCTGGGAGACCAGGAGGAGGAAGCACCTGGCTCCTGGCTTCGGATCAGCGCAGCGCGCTGGCCGTAGCAGCCATTTGGGGGGGTGAACCAACGGAAAAGGAAGACCTTTCTCTCTGTCTCTCACTGTCTAACTCTGCCTGTCAAGAAAAAAAAGAGGACTCCTTGTGGCCAGTGCTGTGGCTAGTGGGTAAAGCTGCTGCCCGCAGTGCCAGCATCCCATATGGGTACTGGTTCAAGCCCTGGCTGCTCCATTTCCAATCCAGCTCTCTGCTATGGCCTGAGTAAGTAGTAGAGGGTGGCCCAAGTCCTTGGGCCCCTACACCCACATGAGAGACCTAGAAGCTCCTGGCTCCTGGCTTCCAATCAGCTAGTTCTGACCATTGTGGCTATTTGGGGAAGTGAACCAGTGGATGGATGGAAGACCCTTTTTCTCTCTCTCTCTTGCTCTCTCTCCACCTCTCTGTAACTCTTTAAAATAATAAATAAAAATAAATCTTTTTAAAAAGGGGCGGTGGGGAGGACTCCTGGGGCCAATGTTATGGCGTGGCAGATAAAGCAACCATCTAGGATGCCGGCATCCTATATGGGCACCAGTTAGAGTTCCTGCTGCTCCAGTTCTGTTCCAACTCCCTGGTATTGTGCCTGGGAAAGCAGCAGAAGATGGTCCAAGTGCTTGAGACCCTGTACCCATGTGGGAGACCTGAAAGAAGCTCCTGGCTCCTAGCTTTGGTTTGGCCCAGCCCTAGCCATGCGGCCATTTGGGTAGTGAGCCAGTAGATGTAAGAAATCTCTTTCTGTCTCTCCCTCTCTCTTTCTCTGTAACTGTGCCTTTCAAATAGATAAAAATAAATTTTTAAAGAGAAAGAGAGGACTCCTATACTGGGTGAGAGAATCAATACACTTTTTTTTTTTTTTAAGATTTATTTATTTTACTTGAAAGAGTTACACAGAGAGAGAAGGAGAGGCGGAGAGAGAGAGGTCTTCCACCTGCTGGTTCATTCCCCAATTGGCCGCAACAGCCAGAGCTGTGTCAATCCGAAGCCAGGAGCCAGGAGCTTCTTCCAGGTATCCCACATGAATGCAGGGGCCCAAGGACTTGGGCCATCTTACACGGCTATCCCAGCCCATAGCAGAGAGCTGGATCGGAAGTGGAGCAGCCGGGACTCGAACCAGCCCCCATGTGGGATGCTGGCACTTCAGGCAGTGGTTTTATCCACTACGCTACAGTGCCAGCCCCCTCGATACACTGCTATATGTTGAGAATGCCTTTACTCTTTCATCTTGTAAGACAGTGTACCTAAAGGGGGTGCGTGAGAGATGTTACTGAAGCCCCTTGACACGCTGCTCATTTGTAGGGAGATTTTCATTTTGTGGAGCTCAGGAATCTCAGTGATTTCCCCAGTAATCACAAGCTGCTGATAAAATCTTTAACTTCACAGTCTAGTAAGAAAATGATTGAAAACTAATAGGGAGTAGGGTTACAGAATTGAAGCAAGAGTTTTTTAGGGGAGTGAGTGACTTAGAGGTCTGCTTCTGTTCTGTTCATGTATTTTCATTGTGTTTCATGTATTGGTTGGGCTGATGACGGCAGGATCAAACAGATGTGAATGTAGTTATGATGTGTCTACTTGTGGACTAAGGTTCTTTCCCATCTTGTGTGATCCCTGTGGGTTATTTCTATATCTGCCTCCAACTTTTCCTTCCCTTCTCAGGGAGCCTCCTTTAAAAAAAAAAAAGAAAAGAAAAGTTTATTTATTTGAAAAAGAAAGAGGGAGAGAGAGAGCTAGCTTCCATCCACTCATTCACTCTCCAGATAGCCACAATGGCCAGGGCTGGGCCGTACCAGAGCCAAGCACTTCATTGAGGTCTCTCATACAGGTAGCAGGAGCCCAAGCCCTTGGGTCTTCTGCTGCTGCTTTCCCAGGCACATTAGCAGAGCACTGGATTGGAAGTGGAGCGGCCAGGACACAAACCAGTACCTATATGGGATATGCCTGCATTGTAGACAGCGCTTTTACCCGTAATGCCGGCCCCTCCCCCCACCCCCGGAGCTAGCTACTTTCTTTTTTCTTTATTTATTTGACAGGTAGAGTTACAGACAGAAAGTTCTCCCATCTGCTGATTCACTCCCCAAGTGGCTACAATGGCCGGGTGGGCTGCTCAGGAGTCAGGAGCCTCCTCCAGGTCTCCCTTGTGGGTCAGGGGCCCAAGCACTTGAGCTATCTTCCACTGCTTTCCCAGGCCATAGCAGAGAGCTGGATCAGAAGAGGAGCAGCCAGAACTGGGATTGGCACCCACGTGGGATGCCACCACCACAGGCAGAGGTTAAGCCCAAGAGCTCGCTTTTTAAGGTTAACTTTCTTACTGTATTTTTTACTATCCCTTGGCCAGTTAACCCCTCAGAATGGCTTGTTCAGTCTCTGACTCCTTTCCTTCTGGATGCAGCTGTCACTCACTCTCAAAGGCCAAGACCAAGCCTCTGCCTGTTAACAGCAGCCTGGTCATTGCTCAGCAGCCCCCATGGTTGTGCTGTCCCACGCAGTGAGAATGGCGCGTGTGTGTGTGTGTGTATGTGTTCAGTCACGTGTTCATGTGCATGCTATATTGACATAATTCATACACTAAATAAGCCACCCATTTAAAGTGTACAATGAGTTATTTTTTTAAAAAAAGATTTATTTCAGGGCTGGCATTGTGGTACAGCAGGTAAAGCTTCCGCCTGCAGTGCTGGCATCCCATATGGGCTGATTTGAATCCTGGCTCCATTTCCAATCCAGCTCCCTGCTAGTGTGCCTGGGAAAGCAGTGGAAGATGGCCCAAGTGCTTGGACCCCTGCACCCATGTGGGAGACCCAGATGAAGCCCCTGGATCATCGTTTTGGATCAGCCCAGCTCCTGCCATTTCAGCCATTTAGGGATTGAACCAGTTGATGGAAGATCTCTCTCTGTAACTCTACACTTCAAATAAATGAATAAGTCTTTTTAAAAAACCATCAGTTTTTACAATCTTGAAAAAACAAGATTTATTTCATTTATTTGAAAAGCAAAGAGAGCAAGATCAATCTTCCACCTTCTGGTCCACTCCCCAAATGACTACTGCAGCCAGAGCTGAGCAAGCCCAAATCCAGGAGCCAGGAGCTTCATCTGAGTCTCCCACATGGGTGGCAGGGGCCCCAGTACTTGGGCCATCTTCTGCTGCTTTCCCAGGCTCATTAGCAGGGAGCTAGATGGTCAGTGGAGCAGCCAGGACCCAAACCGGTACCCATAGGGAATGCCAGTGTCACAGACAGCAACTCAACCTGCTATTTCAAAATGCCAGCCCCAAGTCAGTGGTTTTTGGCATATTCAAAGCTGTGCAGCCATCACCACAATCAGTTCTCAGTGTCTTTAATGAACAACTAATTACCAGATCTAGTAGCATTTCCTTATTCTGTGCCTTTGACTTTTCCTTAGCATTTGTGACTGCTGGCTGTTACCTGTGGTTTAAAGTTGACATCCCTTGTTTCTCAATGAGGATGCAAATTTCACTACCTCTTTGGCCATTCCTGGATGCAGTCCCCTGCAGATACCAACATACAACTATATTTGTTTTTCTCTGACTCTCCTTTCTGGTGGGGCAAGGGTCTGTTCTGTCTTGTTTCTTGCTGTGCTGTTGAGGCCCTGCTCATAGTAAATATTCAGCAAATATTTGCATGAATAAATTCATGGAGAACTGTTAATGTACCTTAAAGTAGCAATTCCCAACTCATGTATTTTGAATACCTTACATATGTGCTAGGATATTTTGATTCTCTCAGCCAACTGGTGGGTTATCTTCTGTTCTACAGGAATACACTTCAGTGTTTATCACTTAGTAATAGTCAGAAACCAGAAATGGGCAGGCATTGTGGTGCAGCCTGTTAAGCTACCACTTGGGATGCCTGCACCCCATATTGGTATGCTGGTTCAGGTCCCCTCTGCTCCACTTCCTATCCAGCTCCATACTGATGTGCCTAGGAAGCAACAGGTGATGGCTTAAGTACTTGAGTTGGTGCCACTCAAGTACTTAAGCAAATGGAGTTAAGAGGCAAATGGAGTTCCTGGCTCCTAGCTTCAGCCTGGCCCAGCCCCAGCTATTGCAACCATTTTGGGAGTAACCAGTGGATAGAAATCAATCAATCTCTTTATCTCTCTGTCTCCGTCTCACCCTCTGTCCCTCTCCATATCTCTCTCTCTCTTTCAAAATATATGGTAAAAAATTTTTTTTAAGTTTTTATTTATTTGAGAGGTGGAATAACAGAGAGAGGAAGAGACAGAGAGAAAGGTCTTCCATTTGGTGGTTCACTTCCCAATTGGCCACAACAGCCGGAGCTGGGCCGATCCAAAGCCAGGAGCCAGGAGCTTCCTCTGGGTCTCCCATGTGGGTACAGGAGCCCAGCGCTTGGACCATCCTCCACTGCTGTCTCAGCGCATAGCAGAGCTGAATCGGAAGTGGAGCAGCCGGGACTGGAACTGGCACCCTTATGGGATGCCAGTGCCACAGTGGAAGCTTAGCCTACTGTGCCACAGTGCCGGCTCCCATTGTAGAAGTCTTTAAAAATAAATTTTTGAAAGATCCATCCGCAGCAGAATAGATAAATTGTGTTATGTTCAAAGAATAAAATACTACACAGCAGTCTCTCGACTTTGGCGCTGTCAACAAGTCAGACCAGATAGTTTGATATTGTAGGGGATTGTTCTGTGTCGTACAAATGTTCAGAAAATTCCAGGCCTCTGCCAAGCAGATGCCAGCAGCAGCTCCCTGATGATGACGACCAGGTACGTCTCCTGACACTGGGGAGCAAGACTGCCCCCGTGAAGACCACTGCTGTACAGCAATAACAGTGAACAGGACGGCTTTATGCAACAACAGAGGTGAAAACCATAAACATAGCATTGAGCAAAAGAAACGGGATATAAACATTCAAAAAACTGGATATAAACATTCAAAAATTTAAACTAAAAGTTTTAATTTATGGGAACATTATCCGTGCATAAGCAAATATTCCCTGGTTACCAAGAGATTCTGGTCTGCAGAGGTGAAGGATGTAAGGGCACCTCCTGGTATCCCAGGCAGTCCCATCTGATTTTGTTATTGTGTGAAATAGTGCAGTGTCTACTTGTTTACCTGTGGCCTGGACTGGACACGTTCATATTTTGTCACATTTGCTTTAGCTAAACCATTTCGAAGTATTGCAGGTGTTGTGACACTTCACCCAGAGTTCTTCAGCCTGTACTGCTAAGAATAAGTCATTCTCCTGTGTAATCACAGGATCATTAATACCCCTAAGAAATTAGTGTTATAAACCTAATGCCCTCTAATGTACAGTCCATATTTAAAATGTCCCTGACTGTTCAAAATTTTTCTTTCATAGCTTTAAAAAAAAAAAACAAAACACAGGATCTGGTCAGACTTCACATGTTGTGTCGGGTAAGCCTCAAACAAGTCCCCGATCTTTTTTTTTTTTTTTTCTTTTCATGTTTTTGCATGTTGCCTTTTTTTTTTTCTTTTTTGAGAGAGCGTTCATTGTTAGAGTTTTCCATCTTCTGAATATGACATATAATTTCCTTATTGTATCATTTAACTTGTTCTGCACCTCCATCTTTAATGTAAACTGGAAGTGAGGTCTGAGGGCTTGGCTATATTTAGAATAAGCTTCAAGATCAATGATATTTCATGCTGCAGCATATCAGAAGGAGCACATGGCAAGCTTTCATCCTGCTATGATGTAAGTTTGATCATCTCATTAAAAACTACTTTTTAAAAATAATAGTTTCCTTACCAGTGCTAGGAAAGGAAATTTATTCTTCATGTTAATATTTCTATGAACTTTCCCTTTTTTATTATCAACCACATCATTTTTATCTTTAATATTCTAATTGCCTTGACTCTGTCCAGTGGGCACTCAGCATGTTGGCTCCCATATCCTTTGGTAAGTGGGAGTATAGGACAGGAAGTCCTCTTCTCCTGATGGAAAGAAGCCTGCTTCCTCTTAGAGGGTAGTGGTGTTAGAACTAAGATTTGGGTATTAAATAATGTCCTTTGTTAGAGGAGTGCCGTTGCTCCTAGGTACTTGATGTAGACAGAGCTTGGGTCTTCAAAATGTTTATGGAAAATTTTGAGAAAACTGCATGGATGTCAAAACATGTTACATCAAGGCCGGCGCCACAGCTCAATAGGCTAATCCTCCGCCTGCGGCGCCAGCACACCGGGTTCTAGTCCCGGTCAGGGTGCCAGATTCTGTCCCGGTTGCCCCATCTTCCAGTCCAGCTCTCTGCTGTGGCCCGGGAGTGTGGTGGAGGATGGCCCAAGTCCTTGGGCCCTGCACCCACATGGGAGACCAGGAAAAACACCTGGCTCCTGCCTTCAGATCAGCACAGTGCGCTGGCTGCAGCGGCCATTGGAGGGTGAACCAACGGTAAAGGAAGACCTTTCTCTCTCTGTCTCTGTCTCTCTCTCTCTCACTGTCCACTCTGCCTGTCAAAAAAATAAAAAATAAAATTAAAAAATTAAAAAAACATGTTACATCAAAATAAGTATCTTCTGTTTGTTCACAGACTTTCTGAAGTGCCCACATACATGTTGTAGTACAGTTTTTGTTGCTGTAATAGAATACCTGAGAGTAACTTATACAGAAAAGAGGTTTATTTAGACTCATGGTTCTGGGGGTTGGGAAGTCCAAGATGAAGCAGCTGCGTCTGGTGAAGGCTGCAACTGCTTCTTCTGAGGGCCGAAAGCCAAAGGGCATGTGGGCCACAGCAGCAGCACAGCAGGTCTGCCTCGCTCCAACGCTGGCTAATCCAGTCCCACAGTGATCCTGCCCTCAGCACCCCACAGAGGCACGGAAGTCACAGGTCAACAGAGTCGACGAGGGGCAAACCACACTCAAAACCATACCAGAATGTAATATTTCTAGCCATGACTTACTTTAGGATTTACAATTAAAGTTTAAATTACAATATTTTTCACAGATCTTTGATTTTTGTGCATATATAAATTTGCTTCCTTTATATTAACACCTACATATTTGCTTTATCTTATAATATACCAAAAAAGGTTTTAAAATTACAAAATGAATGCTATTACTAATAGTACATTTAAAAAGTCAAAGATTAATTTGTTTATTTGAAAGGCAGAGTTGCAGAGAGAGACAGAGCTCTTCTGTCTGCTGGTTCACTCTCCAAATGGCTCAGCTGATCTGAAGCCAGGAGCTTCTTCCAGGTCTCCCACGTGGCTGCAAGGACCCAAGCACTTAGGTCATCTTCTGCTGCTTTCCCAGGCACGTTAGAAGGGAGCTGGATTGGAAGTGGAGCAGCCGCGGACTCGAACCAGTACCCATGTGGGACGCCAGCATCACAGGCAGCAGGTTTATCCACTACACTGCAGTGCTGGCCCCACAGTTCTTTCTGTCCTTGAATATATCACTAAGGATGTAACAAAATCACAGATTATCTGAGATAATTTTCCCTTGGTTTTGTTGCCCATTTGATGTACGTGGATTTGTTTGGAGTTTTAGGATTTGTTTTTTTTATTTTTAATTAAATTCATGATTATGTTAAGTATTCAAATGATTGAAAAGTCAAAGTTACAAAGGACCCAAGAGCCAACCTGAAAGAGCACGTGGGAACGATTTGAGCAGTAAGAAGAATAGTCATAGGATTGGATTATAACCAATAAATAACATAAATTGTTGTGGGCCCAGCATTGTGATGTAGCAGGTAAAGCTGCTTCCTGTGATGCAGATAAGCAACAGAAGATGGGCCAAGTGCTTAGGGCTCTGACCCAAGTGGTAGACCTAAGGAGAAGCTTCTAGTTTCTGGCTTCAAATCAGCCCAGTTCTGGCTTTTGCAGCTGTTTGGGTAGTGAATCAGTGGGTGGAAGATATCTCTCTCTCTCTCTCTCTCTCTCTCTCTCTCTCTCTCTCTCTCTTTCTTTCTCTCTCTCTCCCTCTGTAACTCTGCCTTACAAATAAATCTTTTTAAAAAATACTTTAAAGTCTATACTGATATAAATGAGTGGTTGAAGTGGTAAATGTTGAGGGAGTGAAGGTAGTCGTCAGACACCACAGTAATATTGGTGCTGACAGGATGCTTGGAGGATCACTGAGATTAGCAGAGATACTTAAGGAAGAGCAGGTGTTTGTATTTCAAAGATTTCCCCAGGATACTTACACATTGCTTTGGTGCTTTTAACATATGTCCACAAACCCATCGATACCGCTCCCCCAGAAGGTGCGACCTAACTCCCATCCCCAGGAGTGTGGGCTGGACGTCGTGACTTGCTCCTGAGGAACAGAAAGTGGAAAGAGAAAAATAGAACTGGCAGTGAGAAACCTGGCAAGCCTCCTCTTAACCAAAAGATCCTGGGTGACATCAGCAGAAATGCGATGTGAGGGACACATTCCCCGCTGAGGTGTTCTTCCTGACAGCTCCACGCTGTTCACGAGAAACGTCAGACAAGCCCAATTCAAGACAGATTACTGCCTGCCTGGTAGTCTTCAAAACTGGCATAATCATGAAAAAAAACGAGGAAAGACTGGGAACTTACAGGTTAGAAGATACTAAGGAGCTAGGACACCTAAATACACTGTAGTATGCTAGGTGGATCCTGGAACAAAGGATTTTTGGAAAAGCTTCAAATGTGCATAAAGGCTGTAGTAAATCTGCAGTTATTTTTAAGTAAATTTTTTTTTAAACAAGTCAAAGCTGTTTAAAAAGAGAGTCATGTTCCCATCCCTGTCCTGTCTGTCCTGTTCCTCCCCCCTTGCTCCTTTCTTAGGTTCTAACTATGCGATCCTACCTCTACTGAGTCTCAGTCTCCTTCCAGTCCTTAGAGATCTTTCTCGTTCTTGATAGCTGCATGGTGTGTTACTGTGTTCTTGGACCATGTTTTGTCTAACTAGTTCCCTGTAGGTGGGTTGTTCACAGTTGCCATTACAAACACTGCAGTTCATAAGCTGTTGCATGTGCTGTTGCACATTTGTGACTGTTTTCAGAGTAGATTCCTTGTAGTGGGGTACTGTGTCGAAGAGCAAATGGGTGTGTCATTTTATTGACACTGCCAACTTCCTGTCTGAGATGGTATTCCCACCAACAGTATATGAAGTCACCTGCTTCTCCTGGCCTTGCCAACAGTGAATTGTCAAGCTTGGATTTGTGCCGCTTGGATAGATGAGAAGTGGTGTGTCACTATGATATCTGATCATGAACTCATATCTTCTGAAACTTTAGTTAACTGCCCCTTCCCATATTGCCTAACTTATTCACACAAAAAGTGTATAAGTTACAAGTTAAAGCAGAGTGTTCTTCTCCAGGTACTTAATTCTTCCTGTTGGAGGAAAGATTAGATTTGCTTTGGAGTAGTCAGGTGCAAGGAGAATCCCTGACCCTGCCTCGTCCCCTTTCTCACCAGAATGAGGATGTCCACAGGAGGTTAGACTGCAGGGGAGCTGGCGGGCCCTGGTGTCTTTGTTTTCTTCTTCCCTGAATGAAAGACAGGGAAGAGTTTGAAAAAGCAAGAACAGTCTAGGAGAGCTCCTTCCAAGTGTTCCACCTGCGTCCTCTCTGCCCTTGGTCGTTACACCCATACTGCATTTGTGTCGCTCAGTTCAGTGATTGGACCAAGAAGGGAAGTGTGATCAGGTGCTGGATGGAGGAGGTGGATGATTTCGGAGCGTAAGTCTTTGTAAGGGATTCAGCCAGGCCCCGCTTCCACTGAGAGTGGAAACCAGACTGGGACCAGGGCACAGGGTGTCCAGGGAAGGAAGAGGGAAGGAATGAGGCACACTTATTTCTTCCGGAATTTGGCTGATTTTAACCCTGCCAAGGGTGAAGAACCTTTTTTTCTTCGAGGACCATTTGGACATTTAAAACATCTTTGTGGGCCATACAAAATTATCAACTTAAAAACTCACTGGCAGTAAAGTTACTGAATTTTGTGTGCCGCCTGTGGTTGCCTTGGCAGGGCCAGACCAAACGACTTTGTGGGCCCCTGCGTAGACACAAGGGTGGGGCTGGAAACACTCCTGTTAAATTACCATTAAACAGGGACTTACTTTCAGAGCACTCGTGATATGTGTTAAGTTAGCTTTGAGGGTTAGCCTGAGCTGCACACGAACAATTGCTGTTGTTTCTATAGGAAATTTTGACCCAAAATCAGGTATAATCCAAGATTATAGACTGCTTAGAGTGTGAATATCCCTTTTTAACTTTTGCTTCTTTTTCTCTTAGGAGTCTAACATTTCAGAGAAACCTTTTGGAAAGAACAAGCATACTTCAATAAATGAAGGAGAATAAAGAAAATTCAAGCCCCTCAGTGACTTCAGCAAACCTGGACCACACAAAACCATGTTGGTACTGGGATAAGAAAGACTTGGCTCATACACCCTCACAACTCGAAGGACTTGATCCAGCCACCGAGGCCCGGTACCGCCGAGAAGGGGCACGGTTCATCTTTGATGTAGGCACGCGTCTGGGACTGTATCCTGATTCTACGTGGAATCTGTTATAGATGGGCTTCCCACCACCACCACAGAGAAAGGGAGGAGATATTGTGGACAAAATATACTCTCATGTTTCCCTAGCAGGGCAGTTCTTAGATACCTTGTTGTTTTAAATGTAGTTTCTGATTTCCCTGGGTCATCATCAGTTTCTCTTTTACATGCATAGAGTTAACAAGTAACCATCCAGGAAGAAAACAGGTCCATTGGGATCATAGCTGGGCCAGGCAGTTGTCCACAGCCTTTTTTTTTTTTTTTTTTTTTTTTAGATTTATTTTATTTATTTGAAAGACAGAATTACACAGAGGTAAAGACACAGAGAGAGGTCTTCCATCTGCTGGTTCACTCCCCAGATGGCTGCAGCAGCCAGAACTGCACCAATCCAAAGCCAGCATTCAGGAGTCTCTTCCGGGTCTCCCACGCAGGTGCAAGGTCCCAAGGACTTGGGCCATCTTCTAGTGCTTTCTCAGGCCATAGCAGAGAACTGGACGGAAAGTAGAGCAGCTGAGACTAGAACCAGCTGGTGCTTCAGGCAAGGGCTCTAACCCACTATTCCACAGCGCTGGCCCCTGTCCACAGCCTTTAAGAGGAGGTTAAGGGGTGGCTTGGGGTACCCATATCCTCCATCAGCATGCCTGGGCCCAGGTCCTCGCCCTGTTCCCGTTCCAGCTTTCTGCTGATGTATACCCTCGGAGGCAGCAGGTGTGGCTCAAGTACTTGGTTCCCTGCCACCCTTATGGGAGACCCAGATTGAGTGCTTGGCACCCAAGTTCAGCCTGGCCCAGTCTTGGCTATTGTGGACATTTGAGGAACAAGCAAATGTAAGATCTCTTCTGTCTCTATCTCTCTGTCTCCCTCTACCTCTCCCTCTCTCTTTCCCTCTCCCTCTCCCTTTCAAATAGATAAAAATAAATAATTTTTAAGAATCACAGTGGGGTGGCTGATGTTGTGCCATAGCCTGCTAGGCCTAAGTCCCATGTGAGAGCCAGTTCAGTTCCCATCTCTCAGCCGTTCCACCTCAGATTCAACTCCCTGCTAATGTGCCTGGGAAAGCAGTGGAAGGTGGTCCAAGTGCCTGGACTTCTGCCGCCCATGTGGGAGACCTGGATGGAACTCCTGGCTCCTGGCTTTGGCCTGGTCCAGCCCCAGCTGATGCAGGCATTTGAGGAGTGAACCAGCATATGGAAGATGGCTCGCTCTCTCTCTCTCTCTCTCTCTCACTCTCACTCTCTCACTTTTTCTGTGGAACTCCACCTTTCAAATAAATAAAATTAAAAAAAAAAAAAAAAAAAAAACACAGTCGGAGTGTTTCTAAAGACTTGTTAAAAGCATAGACCTTCACCCTGAGACTCCCTCTGCCTGCTTTGCTACTGGTAGTGTTTACTTCACCACTGATTTTGCTGTTGTTTGTCTTTATTGTTTTCTGCATTGAACTTGAAAGCTACAGACTAAAGTCCTTAACCAAAACCACAGACACTATGACACCCTGGCAACTGGAATAATTTATTTTCATCGTTTCTATATGTTTCATTCCTTCAAGCAATTCCCAAGATATGTAAGTTTTTGAATATTATTGTAATTCTTTACCACATGTTATTTCCACACAGTTTGATGGACTTATTATAGTGTCATTTGTATTATTTTTATATGGTATGTATATTTATATTTTATACATATATGTATACATATATGTATATGTATATGGTATTTATTTTATATGGTACATACTATACAAATATATAAACAAAAATAAGCTTGAACCTTACTTTTTCCAATTAATCATGTTCAAATTATTTTTTTTAGGTTAATGTAGACGACAATCATATTGTATTTTGTGTAAAAATTACTTCTTTGTTACCTTTCCTAAGATAGACTTGGCTTATAATTGAGACCCAGCAGAGAAAGCAAGGTGGAACAGAAATTCTCCATGCCATGTCACCGCTCTCCAGTAACTCCTTGAACCTGCACCAGCCCTATTTATCATGGAGGGATCAGGGAAAGTGGTGGGAGGAGGTGCCTGGAGGGAGTTAAGCCTTGAACATCGTGCAGAGCTGGGCTCAGGCAGTCGTGCCACAGAAGCTAGCCCGAGCCCCTGCAGGGGATGCCCGCAGCTCAGTGTGGGCTCCTTCAGGAGTTCTGGTCATCGGGAAGGGCACAGTGGGACCCAGGAGGGGAAGGCAGACTGGGTCAGAGCGTGCGAGTCTCCATGGCCAGACAAGGGACATCTGACTTGAGCAAGTGAACAGTGAAGAGATGAGAAGTTTTCACAAAGATGACAAACTAAGCGGGAAGGTCACTTTGTAGGGCGTTTGTCTTTTGCTAAGATTCTACTTCGATGTCATGTATGTCTTCTCACTGGTCTTTGGAGGTCTTGGTGCCCCTGGCAGAGCAGCATTGCATGAGATCAGGGTAGTGTGAAGAGAATGGCATGGAGTGGGCAGACAGAAGCTGAGGACAGATCAGTTGTGAGCTCAGTGGCTGAACTAGGTGAGACAGCCAGAGGTCCATGTCTCAGCTCACTCAGGCTGCTCTAACAGCGTGCTGTGGACACGTAGTCCTCCTAGTTGTGGGAGCCAGCAGGTCCCCACTCCAGATAGCAGCAGATCGGTGTGGTGAGGGCCTGTTTCTCGGGGCAGTGTGCTGCATCCTCACGTGTACACAGGACGAGCTCTTGGCGACGCTCCCACCATTGAGAGGCTCGCCTCCCGCGGGCCCGACTTCGCCACCATCGCGTTAGGAGTCAGCTTCAGCATAAGTGGGGAGGGGTAGTGAGTGGGGACACAGACGGAAGAGCAGGAGGTGTGGCAGTGGGGCAGAGATGGATCCCATGGGTGTGTGTTTCCTTGGGTGGCTGCTTTTTCCATGGCAAAGCTTACTGTCCTTCAGATTGAATATGAGGAAAGTTCATTTCTGTGACTCTTCTCTTTTTTTGGCATTTTCTGAAGTTAAATTTTAAATTTCTGAAGCCAAACTTTGGGGTGGGGGGTGTATATGTGTAAGCTTTCCATCTTCATTTTGAAGTCTCAGCGTATTTGTGCATGAGAAAGGGGTGGAGGGAGAATGAGAGGGACTGACTTATCTTGAAGCCCAAAAATGCTAGTGTCGGTTTCTGTGTGATTTTTGATGGCAAACATCAAGAGTTTTTATCTCTCTTTTGAGGTGACCGGAGCGTGTTGTCTATTTCTGGCTGGAAAAGTGGAAGAAACACCCAAAAAATGCAAAGATATCATCAAAACAGCTCGTAGTTTATTAAATGATGTCCAGTTTGGCCAGTTTGGAGATGACCCCAAGGTAAGATCCATAATTTCTGCCTTCAGCTCTTGTGTGGTTGTGGAAGTGCTGTGGCACAGTTCCTTGCCTTGGTGAGAGGAGGCAGCCTAGCATAGCCTGTGCTCCTGGTGTGCCGGACGTGTCCTGACGGCGCAGGGGGTGCCCTGAGCACACACCCTGTCCTTGCCACTAGTGCTGCACTCCTCAGCTTCCACGGCAAGGGCAGGGCCTGCCTCTGGTGGCTTCTGTGTCACCCAGACACTGATGGAACACATGCATGTGCCAGTGTGACTTCTCAAGAATGTCAGCGGGCGTCAACCTGCGGCATTTTTAACACCCAGAGATTGCTACTGGTCATACCAGCCACCCGTCTCCCCACCCCCCAACTCCTGCCAGTGTGAGCAAATGGTGCCAAAATAATTGTACATGAACAAGCTTTTATTCTAAAAGTACCACTTTGAGGGGCCAAGGGCAGTTTTCCCCACCCCATTCTCCTCATAACCCTCCATTTTGAATCCTTGTAGCACCTATTAATTATCCTTCATAGCTCTATTAATAGCTCGTGATTAGGTGGTTTTCTTTGAAGACTTCTCCAGTTTCCACTCAGGTTTTAACAAATAATCACATGAAGGGTGCTTTCCCCTTCTCAGCTGTCAGGTCCATGAGAGTAGGAACTCTGTCTAAGCCGATCCAGTGCTGGACAGAGTAAGCGTTCCGCAGGTGCCGGGTCGAAGGTCAGCCCCGTCGTGGTCTCCCGTCTCCCAGCCTGCTGCTGTCTCGCTGCAGTTGCCCTTCTCTGATCAAGCAGAGCTTCTGTGTGTGTGGGCACTGCAGGCAGTTTGTGGAAGGTAAAATGAAAGATAAGTATTTTGGTGTTAAAAAAAAATAAAAATCTGTACATACAAGGGATCTTTAAAAAAATTATGATAAACTATACTTGGGTTTCATATTTTTGTACCAAAATAAACACCTTTTAATCTGATTTTCCCATGAAATTTTGACATACCCATGTTTACAAATATTTGGACTTTTTCTCATTTCTTTGATGAGTTAACAGGGGCACAGGAGACTTTGTACATATTGTGGTTGTGATTAATACTGAAACATTGTATTAAAATGTGTAACTCTGTCCTTTGAATTTAATTATAAATCCATTAACCTGTTTATAAAAATTTGAACCTATTACGAACTTATAACCACATTATAACCAGAAATGCAACTTTATAAAAATCACGTAGCCGTGCTGCAGTGTTTTCAGCACCCATGGGATTTGACTGATACCGAGTAATGAGGCACTGTGCCCTGGTGTGACCAGTCCAGCTGTGGGGACGTGCACTTCAGTCCCGTCTTGTCCTGGGGCAGATGAGCCTTGTAGCGGATGAGTAGTGATGAGGATAAGGAGTCACACAGAACTGGGACCACTGCAGGGCCAGGATGCGTGTGGCGGCCACTGGGACCTGCTGCCCCAGTCCCCCTTTACTTCCAGCCTTTACCCACGTGGGATGGGCACGGTGACAGGGAAGTTCTACAGCGAGGATGCTCAGGAAAAGGAAAGTACAGGAATAGTCATTGTGCTGAGTGAGCCAGGGTCCCTCCTGTCCCCTGGGAAGTCTTCGTGGACGTGACCATGAGGAGTAGGAGCTAAAGGACAGCGCCCTGGACCGGGGGGTGGAGCAGCTGTGATTTTCCTCACCAGTCACTTCCAGGAGCCACTTAGAGTAGTTACAAGAAATAACATCATGAGTGGTGTGTAACTTTTTTGTGTTGATTAGCTAAATTTCTCATGTATGCAGTTACTTTAAAATGTCCCACAAAAATGAAATTTAAAGATTTGTACATTTTCCATGAGCTTTCTGTAATGTAATACAGAAATGTAATATTCAACAAATAATTGTTCCAGCTGCCATGCTCAGCTCTAGACCTAAAGCGCCTTGCAGGACAGCCAAGGCCTTTGCTCTGGTGGAGGTTATGGCTGAGCATGGCAGGATAGGTTTTAATCTAAGTATCTAATAAGCATGCATACCTGAGGATGAGCCATGACAAGTACTCTACGAGGTTATCTTACCCAGCTGTGAGAGCATCCACCAGGGAAGCTTCCCTGAGGCATAATGTTTGCAGGAGATTTGCAATTACCCCATTCATTGAATATGTGAGACCAAGAGAATTGCAGGCCTTAGACTGTTGTGTAGTACCGTAAGGACTACAGCCTGGAAGCTGATTGGTGCACTTGGTAGGAGATCATGTCTAAATTTAGAGGAAATGGTAATACTTCTGGGAAGCAGATGCTGACAATAATGGCCAAAAAAAACCAGTAGAATATTTTGTACCTTGTAAAAGTTTCCAAGATTTCTTAAAGCTTTCATGAGGACGCCAGGGAAACGAGGTTAGGAACCTTACACCTGCCTTTCCACTGGGACAAGCACACCATTAGAAAATCATCTCTGTTCTGTGCCTGCACCTGGATGTCACCTCTCGGGTTGCGGGTTTATGCAGCTGTTAGTGAAGAGACTGTGGGTGCTCTACAAAGTCCTTTCTTCTCTCTGATGGCAAACAAGCACGTCTGCTTGTGCTCCCAGTGGAGTTCTCGATTGTGTTTTGCATTGTCTTTAAGTGCTAGCTACAGACAGCTACACAGTTGAAGTCAAGAAGTGCCCGTTAAGAAACATTAACTGGTTAGAGTGTGATCCAAGAGGAGATTCCATTTATAAAAGCAACAGTAAAATATCTGAAGATAATCCTTGGGAAAACTGGCAGGGGTCTTTAAGACTTATCCTGAAGGACGGAAAAGATGTTAATAAATTTTTGATAGGAAGATGAAATGTAGTTAAGTCTCTTTTACCTGATTGTTCTGTGAATTCAGCAGGTTCTTAATCGGAATGTCAATAGTTATTTCTTTGGAATGATATTTAGTAAAATGATACCAAAGTTCAGGTAGTGGGATGGGGATCATACAAAAGCAAATAACTTTTCTGAAAAGAGGGGAGGTGATGGAACAATCCCTTCCAAGTAGACAGGTCAGCATACAGCTGAGGTTCTGTGTGTGTGTGTGTACATGCACATACATGCACATACATGCATGGTTTAGAGTGTGACTTAGGTAGACTTTCAAATAAAAGAGGATGATAACTTATTCAGCAAATGATGTTGGGACAGCTTATTTCAGGTAAATGAAGAATTTATCATTCACATACACACCTGCTGCATCTTTGAAATTGGCTGTCATCATCTCTTCCTTGTGGAAAGGTTGCAGTGAAAATTCCTGAGGGATTAATTTTTTTATAGGAATCTTGAAAGAACCTGCAATTCAGTTAAATTATCGAAAAGTGAAAGTGTTTTGTGAAGAAAGACACATATGTAATGAAAGTAATAACATTTCTAAGAAGCTTTGTTTTTTAGAATTAAGCCTCTGATTATTTCAGATTCCTATTTTGAGTTATTTTCAGAATTTATCATTTTCTCTCTGCATATTAAAAACCTGAGTGGGAGAGAGGAGAAAAGGAACAGGAAGCAGTTGCTAAAGTATAAGTGGACGAGAGAATAAAGAGCTCATGTGTTTAGTGTTGCTGTGACCTGCAGCTGTAACTGTTACCCCAACCCTGGCTGCTTGTTTTTAGGAAGAAGTAATGGTCCTGGAGAGAATCTTGCTGCAGACCATAAAGTTCGACTTACAGGTAGAACATCCGTACCAGTTCCTACTCAAATATGCAAAGCAGCTCAAAGGTAAGGGAGAAAAGTTTTTATAAAAAGAACTTTTTCATTCTGAAATCAAGTCTTTATAATTTGTTCAGACTCAGATTATGCTTCTCAAAAGGCAGACAGAGGCTTCAGTGTGTGAAGTACCCAGGGTATGGCTTGCTCAGACTGTCAGTATGATAGCTGGTAATTCTGTCCCCTTTTAGCATAAACAGGTTCTGTCATCCAGTTGCCAAGTGACATGAGGCAGGAAAATGAGTCAGAATTTTTTAAATAGACTAATAAAATTAGCCTTGGAGCCCAGTTCCCCATAAACAGTGATTCTGCATTGGTCACTTTTGTGGGTTTTTTTTTTTTTTTTTTTTTTTTTTTTTTTTTTTAGTTGAAAGGCAGAGCAACAGAGAGAAAGACATCTGCTGATTCACTCCCCCAAATGGCCCCAACAGCCAAGTGTAGGCAGGCTAAAGCCGGGAGCCAGGAACTGTGTCCTGGTTTTCCACTGGAGTGGCAGGGGCCCAAGTATTTAGGCCATCTTCTGCCATCCCAAGTTCATTAGCAGGAAACCGGATCAGAAGTAGAATAGCTGTCACTCGAAATGGCATTCCAACATGGGATGCCAACATCACATGTGGCTGTGTAAGCCGTCTGCCATAAGGCTGGCCCCACACCATAGGTTTTTATTTATTTATTTATTTATTTTAATTTTTTGACAGGCAGAGTGGACAGTGAGAGAGAGACAGGGAGAAAGGTCTTCCTTTACCGTTGGTTCACCCTCCAATGGCTGCCGCAGCCGGCACGCTGTGCTGATCCAAAGCCAGGAGCCAGGTGTTTTTCCTGGTCTCCCATGCGGGTGCAGGGCCCAAGCACTTGGGCCATCCTCCACTGCACTCCCTGGCCACAGCAGAGAGCTGGCCTGGAAGAGGGGCAACCAGGACAGAATCCGGCACCCCGACCGGGGCTAGAACCCAGTGTGCCAGCACCGCAGGTAGAGGATTAGCCTATTGAGCCACGGCGCTGGCCTACACCATAGGTTTTTAAATCAATATTTATTGCTTCTAGTGAAGTCTTATCCCCTTTCCCATATTACCCTTAACTTATCTTTTTTCCCAATTGTAGGTGATAAGAACAAAATTCAGAAGTTGGTTCAAATGGCATGGACATTTGTAAATGACAGGTACTCACATTCAAATATTGTTTCAATTACAGTGTTTCAAAAGAAGCAGAGAGTTTTTGGGTCATTAAATCTATACCCCTCGTTTTGTATTGAGGAACCTGCCTTGCCCCAGCTGGAAGAGCTGGCCAGTGGCCAGGCTGGGCTTCAAGTTGCGGCCATCGCTTCCAGGCAGGTGGCCTCCAGCGTCACGGTGGTGAGATGCTGAAATCTCATCACCATTTTGAAACCAAGTCCAGTACAATACACTGGAGGATTCTGAGCACTGCGTACTCACAGGCCAGTCGGTTCTGCAAACGCTATTACCTGTAATAGTTCAGGAGCCTCCAGGTTCTTCCTCGGGCCCTCAGTTCTAAGTGGGGGCCGGAGGGTGAGAATGCCCTCCAGCCTTGGTATTGGGGTGGCCCTGCCCTTAGGCAGAAGAGCTGCTTTGTATTTTTGGTGCATGTGTCTGACCTTTCCCTGAGCGCTGATTTGAAGAAACAGTTCAGTGCCTGGGATTTCAACAATTTAAAGAACGTGAAGCATTGCCATGTGTACTGTGTGATGTCATAGTTTTTGAATGTGCAAGAATTACTCTGTATTAATAAACTAATAACTGTCTAAGTAACTTATTTTGGTACCTTTGAAGGCTGAAGACTTACTTTAATTTATAAAGCTTCAGTCATCTGTGGAAAGAATAAGCAAATCCGCAGGTATAGGACATTGCATTGCATGATTTGGGTCATACGTTGGTTCGTGGAATCTGAGCGATTTTTCCTTGTGTTCATGCAGTCTCTGCACCACCTTGTCGCTGCAGTGGGAGCCGGAGATCATAGCGGTCGCAGTGATGTATCTCGCAGGACGCCTGTGCAAGTTTGAAATACAAGAGTGGACTTCCAAACCCATGTATAGGAGATGGTGGGAGCAGTTTGTTCAGGATGTCCCTGTGGACGTTCTGGAAGGTACGGAACTTCTTCAGCTTTCTTTCCAGGTGCTTCATGCTTAGATGATTCTTCCCTGTGTATCGCAGCTCCCAAGACTAGGTTTTCCCATAAGCGTATGAAAGTGGAAGGGGAGGTTTTTGTTTTGTTTGTTTTTTAAAATTTATTGAAAAGCCAGAGTTACACAGAGAGAGGAGAGCCAGAGAAAGAGAGATCTTCTATCCAGTGGTTCATTCCCCAAATGGCCGCAATGACCAGTGCTGGGCTACACCAAAAGCCAGGAGCCAGGAGCTTCTTTGGGGTCTCCACATGGGTGCAGGGGCCTAAGCACTTGGGCCACCCTCCACTGGTTTTCAGGGAGCTGATTCAGAAGTGGAGTAATGGGACTTGAACCAGCACCCATATGGGATGCTGGCATCACAGGTGGCAGCTTAACCTGCTATGCCACAACACCGGTCCCAAGCAGGTTTTTAAACTAAACTTTCTAACATAATTTTCACTTTTCCAAGCATATAATTTGGTAAAATAAAAATATACACAGTGTTGTACACAGCAAAGATGAGTTTTGTTGCCCAGTGTGAATCCTGCTTATTGATTAGTCCTTGTAAGAGAATGATAGCTGATTTTTTTTCTCTAGGTAAAATGTAGCTTCTGATATGAGTTGTGCGGTAAATGTCATTGTTGTCTGTCTTTTAGACATCTGCCACCAGATCTTGGACCTTTACTCCCAAGGAAAACAACAGATGCCTCATCACACCCCCCATCAGCTGCAGCAGCCCCCGTCTCTGCAGTCCACACCGCAAGTGCCACAAGTACAACAGCCGCAACCGTCTCAAGGTTCTGAGCCGGCGCAGCCCCCGCAGAAGGACGCCCAGCCGTCAGCGCCGCCGCCGCCGCCGCAGCAGCAGCAGGCGCAGCAGCAGCAGGCGCAGCAGCAGCAGCAGGCGCCACAGCCCAAGAAGCCGTCTCCACAGCCCAGTCCTCCCCGACAGGTCAAACGAGCCGTGGTGAGTGGGCCGCAGGCTTCACGGTCACTAAGTCTAAACCCCTCATTTCGTATCACACCGGAGCACTGTTCTGCTGACCACTAGAAGCAGTCTCTGATGGCGTGACAGCAGGGAGCCTGAGAATGAAGTGCTCGCAGGAGATGAACTGGGTGCCCTGGGGCCTTGTCCTCCAGCCTCAGCTGTCTGTATCACCCTCACAGGGCTCGGAGACCTGTCAGGGGGAACATTCCTCTTCCCAGCAGGGTCATTGTGGATGCTCATTCGCCTGCCTGACCCTGAGTGGTCGTGACTGCTGTCTCTTCAGTGCCCCTCACTGGTGTCCAGTGGCACAGGGCACTTGTGGAAGTTTCTAGTAGGAGCACACACCTACCCCCACAGAGCAGCCAGCCAGTGGTTTCATTTTCCATATGAGGAAAATGCACTTCCACCAGCACCTAAGACCATGTGTAGCAGATTGCAACAGTAGGCCTAAATGTCATGGGCTCAGAAGTCACTCTTTATCTATTTATTTAGATGTCATTTATTTGAAAAAATTACAGAGAGAGGTAGAGACAGAGAGAGAAAAGTCTTTGACCCACTGGTTCACTCCCCAAATGGCTACAGTGGCCAGAGTTGAGCTGATCCAGAGCCAGGAGCCTCTTCCGGGTGTCCGACGTGGATGCAGGAGCCCAAGCGCTTGGGCCGTCTTCTGCTGCTTTCCCAGGCCATTAGCAGGAAGCTGGATCAGAAGTGGAGCAGCCAGGACTCGAACCAGCTCCCATATGGGATGCCGGCACTGTGCCACAGAGAAACGAGAAATGCTGTGTAGTTTGGACAAGGCAAAGGCAGGAAGCAGAAAGAGGATCTTGGGTGCCAGACCAGCAGTCGTTTTATTCTGAGGCCATCTGCTGTCCGGCCCTGTGCTTGTCTGGGCGATCTGCTTCCTTCTTGATGGCACCCCGGATCTCCATTAACAGCCGTGTCTCTTCTGTAACAGGTTGTTTCTCCCAAAGAAGAGAACAAAGCAGCAGGTAATTACTCTTCTAATTTGGTTTTTTGTTTTCTGTGTCCCTACACAAAATGTTTAATTCTTAGTTAACATTGTTTTCCCTTCAGTTATAGATTAGCCTTCAGTTTTTTTCCCTTTCTGCCGGGGAGAGTGCGTGGTCTTGTCTTTCCCCTGACGGTGTGTTTACAGGCTACTCTGATAAAGGTGCTAACACAGAAACCATCACTAGCAATGAAGACATCACTGGTAACACATATAAAAGTGTAATTACGGACAGAGAACTGTTGCCACGGAAATGTGATTACTGCCCAGGAGGACCACATGTGTATTTTAGGGATGTGTTAAGCTCTCACAGTGGACAGAGCAGTGGCCACAGGAGTGCCTGTGCTGAGCACGGCAGCAGCACGGTGGGCGGGCAGAAAGGAAGGGGCCCCCCGGGGCGGGGGGAGGCCCCAGAGCACCGCAGGTCCAGGGTGCCAGCCCATCTGGCCCTGTGTCTGACCTGTATCAAACAGTTTGTTTTTAATGTTTAGAGTACCCAAAGGTGGTTAATCTGTTCCTTTATTGGAAATAAACAGGAAGTGTGAGCAAAATCTGAACGATTGCAGGACAGGGATTAAAAATGCTTTGTCCCTGTCAATCGCCCTGTCCCACGGAACCCTGAAGGCGTAGTATTTGCTCGTTTCTGTTTCTTGGTTGCTTCGTTCTTGGTTCCGGTGAATTATTCATTAAGCTATTGTGAAAACTTCAAGTTATGATGAAGCTGTAGTTTTCACAGCATCTTTGGGGGAGTGATGACGTCAGTGCCGGTCAGCTCCAAATGACAGACATTAAGTGTGACACATGAGAATGGACTGTGCAGATGAGCCAACACGCCAGGCTATGTGACAAGCAGGAGACAGGCCCTGTGGTGACCTTGGATGAGACCTGGTGTGGAGCAGCGTGAACTGAGGGCATGGAGTGCTTGAGCAGGAGGTCAAAGCAGCACAGGAACTGAGACTGGGGGTGGGCAGTGCAAGGAGCTGGAATGTGGAGAGTTGGAAGGGGGCAGCTTTAGATGGGGTTGTGAGCGTGGGTCTTCAGTCCCACACTGGGGCGTGGAGCCACCCACAGGAGTGTGGGGTTTTATGTGGGCAGTGGGAGCTTTCAGGGTTTGAAGCGGTGGAAGGGCACATTCAGAGTTCACTGGAGATAGGACCAATGGCCGGTGCATCTCGCTGGTCTTTTCTGTTGTTACTGTAACACCTGAGGCTGGAAACTGGGTAAAGAAAAGAGCTTTCTGTAGCTCGCAGCTCTGGAGGTCTTCCACCTGGTGATGGCTTCTTGCATGCAGAGTCCCAAGACAGAGTGGGTGCCACCTGGCAGGAGGCACGCTCCCTAGTGTGCCTCTGTGTTCAGTGCTGGGGGCTCCACCCTGACACCCTTGCCGATGCTAATCCTACTCACCTCCCAAAGACCCTGACTCTCAGCAGGTTAGTTTCCACTCTGAGTACCTCACCCTGGGGATTAATGTTCCACACCCAAGCCACCCCAGCAGGAGCACACCAGACCATGTCCCAGCCATACAGCTGGGGATGGGACAGGCTTGCAAGCACAGAAGTGGGGCTCGGGGAGGAGGCAGAATTGTGGCTCCAGAGCTAGAAAAGGAGAGCCAAGGGCTCCTGCTGCTAAGTGCCACTGGTCATGGAGGGCCCTGAGCACTCTAGAGGCAGGCTCAGCTTGTACCGTGAGCACAAGTCCTCCAAGGTTTCCAAGAGTTTATGAGAAGAGATATAAACCATCTCCTTGATAAAATTTTGCATTGATTACACATTGACAGTTTTTGATGTATCAAGTTAAACAATATGCTGTTAAAATTCGTTTCAGCTGTGTGCTTTCTCATGCCACAGCTATACATGTGTGTTGCTGCCCGTGCATGTTAGTGTCAGTGACTTCAGCTTCAATGGCTGCGGTGAGAGAGGGAGGAAGCAGGGGCCGCAGGAGGGAGACTCGTTCCAGAGACAGGAAGAACGGCGTAGGGGGAGCTTGGCGGTCAGGGCCCTGGTTATGGAAGCAAGGTAGACACCAGAAATGGACGTGTCCTTAGAAGGGATTTGATCTCTGAGAAAGAGGGTAAAGAGGGGCCATGCCTGGACCCTGATCCAGCTTGTCTTCGAGACAAGGACACCAAGAGAGTGGCGCAGTGCTAGAGAAGGCTCAGGCAGAGCACCACACAGGCCGGAACCAGTGGGTTCCAGGAAGGAGACACAGCACGGCACGGAGGCAGGTTTCCCCATGTGTGTTCACGCCTCCATCTTGTGAAACTGACAGGTAGAGCCTCTTGTAGCCTGCCTAGGTGACCTAGCTTCGTCCTCGTGGCTGCTGGTGACCTACTGCCACCCCAGTGGCCTCAGCCGCTGTGCCTTGTGCCTGGCTCCTCTGCCTCCAGACCTCAGCTAAGGGGCAGCTTCTGCCATGCCGCCCGCCGGAGGTCACTGTAAGAGAGGAAGCCACCTTCAAACACAGCTAAGAATGAAGAGACGGAGCACCCACGGGGCTCGGGGGTGTGGCCTTGTTGCTCAGGGCCTTTCCTGTGTTGTCTGTGCCGGTGAGGACCAGAGAGAGAGGGGCCAGGTGACTGAGGTGCCACTACCATGCCCGCGACACGGCAGGGACTGTCCTGAGTGGTCAGTTGAGGATGCTGGGCAGGTGCCTGCAGGCAGCTGCCAGGCTGTGTCTGGGCTGCTTCTGCCCGGTGGTGTAGCTGAGGCCTCCCTCAGGCTCCCTCAGAGCCATGGTCACCGCTGCTTTTTCTGCCAGAGAAATCTCTGACAACACAGTTTTCTCTATGACAAATATGTTCACATGAAGAAGTAGGAGTAGTCTTTCCAGTTCACTTTTTCTTTTTTTTTTTTCTTTTTTTTTAGAACCACCGCCACCTAAAATCCCCAAAATCGAGCCTGCTCACCCGCCATTGCCACCGGCTCACCCACCTCCAGGTACGTGTTCTTGCAGCAGCCCTGCAGGGTGCTCTGTTGCCTGAGGGAGGAAAGCTAGTGGGAGGCCCAGTGTGGGCTCACATTTTAAAAGCCACAAGCAAGGAGCTTCTAGAAATTATTTCACTCTGATAAGCCAGATAGTTTGAGGATGCTGTAAACTCTGAGTGCATCTGAGATTCTCTGAACTCTTGCACAGGATAAATGAATTTAGAACCAGTTTTAGAAAAATCGCGCTGCCAGCCAATGCATGTTCTCAAAGTCCAGCAGGAGCGCCATGGGTGGCACTCAGTGTCTGTCGCCAGGCTCCTGTCGTCAGGATCTTCTTGGGGCATCTTGCAGAAGCCGTTGTTCACATACAGGGAGAGTCAGCTACAGCGTCTGGCCGGGGGCCCTCTGACGTCGCTGACAGGCAGGAGCTGCCGTGGTGCCGTCTGTGGGATGAAGTGCTGGGCTCGAGAGGGCAGAGCGGGCGCTCCCGCGGGACACTGCTGTGCACCTGCAGGCTGCTTCCCTGACTGTTGGCCAGTGCACCTGGCTGCCATCACGGCTCCTCGACATGTGCACCTGTGGCAAGTGTGCCCCAGGGGTTTCCTCCCAGCAGTCAGGAGAGCCGGAGCCCAGCAGTTCGCAGTCCAGCTCGGCCTCTGCTTTACAAGAGAGGCTCAGTGAGCATCCACGGAGCCCCTGCTCAGCAAGGGCAGTTCACGGCCGGCAGGGACAGCCCTGTGGAGGGCACCTTGGGGGACTGGAGTGTGAGGGGCACAGAGGGCGTGGCCACAGGAGCAGGGTCCCTGAAGGTGCAGGTGGCCACAGACAGCCCTGTGGAGGGCACCTTGGGGGACTGGAGCGTGAGGGGCGCAGAGGGCGTGGCCACAGGAGCAGGGTCCCTGAAGGTGCAGGTGGCCACAGACAGCCCTGTGGAGGGCACCTCGGGGGGACGGGAGCCTGAGGGGCGCGGAGGGCGTGGCCACAGGAGCAGGGTCCCTGAAGGTGCAGGTGGCCACAGACAGCCCTGTGGAGGGCACCTCGGGGGGACGGGAGCCTGAGGGGCGCGGAGGGCGTGGCCACAGGAGCAGGGTCCCTGAAGGTGCAGGTGGCCACAGACAGCCCTGTGGAGGGCACCTCGGGGGGACGGGAGCCTGAGGGGCGCGGAGGGCGTGGCCACAGGAGCAGGGTCCCTGAAGGTGCAGGTGGCCACAGACAGCCCTGTGGAGGGCACCTCGGGGGGACGGGAGCCTGAGGGGCGCGGAGGGCGTGGCCACAGGAGCAGGGTCCCTGAAGGTGCAGGTGGCCACAGACAGCCCTGTGGAGGGCACCTTGGGGGGACGGGAGCCTGAGGGGCGCGGAGGGCGTGGCCACAGGAGCAGGGTCCCTGAAGGTGCAGGTGACCACAGACAGCCCTGTGGAGGGCACCTTGGAGGGACGGGAGCCTGAGGGGCGCGGAGGGCGTGGCCACAGGAGCAGGGTCCCTGAAGGTGCAGGTGGCCACAGACAGCCCTGTGGAGGGCACCTCGGGGGGACGGGAGCCTGAGGGGCGCGGAGGGCGTGGCCACAGGAGCAGGGTCCCTGAAGGTGCAGGTGACCACAGACAGCCCTGTGGAGGGCACCTTGGAGGGACGGGAGCCTGAGGGGCGTGGAGGGCGTGGCCACAGGAGCAGGGTCCCTGAAGGTGCAGGTGGCCACAGACAGCCCTGTGGAGGGCACCTCGGGGGGACGGGAGCCTGAGGGGCGCGGAGGGCGTGGCCACAGGAGCAGGGTCCCTGAAGGTGCAGGTGACCACAGACAGCCCTGTGGAGGGCACCTCGGGGGGACGGGAGCCTGAGGGGCGCGGAGGGCGTGGCCACAGGAGCAGGGTCCCTGAAGGTGCAGGTGGCCACAGACAGCAGCCCTGTGGAGGGCACCTCGGGGGGACGGGAGCCTGAGGGGCGCGGAGGGCGTGGCCACAGGAGCAGGGTCCCTGAAGGTGCAGGTGGCCACAGACAGCAGCCCTGTGGAGGGCACCTCGGGGGGACGGGAGCCTGAGGGGCGCGGAGGGCGTGGCCACAGGAGCAGGGGTCCCTGAAGGTGCAGGTGGCCACAGACAGCCCTGTGGAGGGCACCTCGGGGGGACGGGAGCCTGAGGGGCGCGGAGGGCGTGGCCACAGGAGCAGGGTCCCTGAAGGTGCAGGTGGCCACAGACAGCCCTGTGGAGGGCATCTTGGGAGGATGGGAGCCTGAGGGGCGCAGAGGGCGTGGCCACAGGAGCAGGGGTCCCTGAAGGTACAGGTGGCCGCAGACGTGGGATTTGCTCAGACGAGGAGGCCAGGTTTCTGATGCGTAAGGATCAGAGGAGGAGCAAGAATTGGTGGTGGGGACTGAAGGAAGGCGGACACCTGTGGGGCTCAGCAGTGAGGGTTGGGGCAGTTTGGCGCCAGGTTGGCTGCTGCTCCAGCTCAGTCATAGAGGGCGCGGTGGGTGCGCTGGGGACTGAAGAGGTCACAGAGTAGAGCATTGCAGTGGGCTCACTGAAGGTGGAGAAATGTATTTCACACCCAGGTGCTACCAAGTGTCCCCTGTGAGGGACAAGGGCACGGGCATTGTGCTGCCCCTGTATCTTTTGTTTCTGTAGCCACAGGGCACTGGCCCTGGGCTGGATCGGAGCCCACACAGATTCTGCACGGTACATCCAGTCTGCCTTGAGAGGAGGGTGCTGGTCCGCACAGGCAGGTGACCTGAAGGTCTGTCTCCCCGGCTTTGTCGAGAGCAGCAAGGGAATGGCCAACGGCACAGCTCCACAACAGAGAAGCAGGGGCTGTGGGCGTGCTCCAGTGTGATCCTGAGCAGGGCCCATCCGTGCACCCGGTGTCTGTGTCTGGCCCAGGAGAGCTCGGGGTCAGGTGCTGGGCACTGGAAGCCCTCACAGCCATCGAGCCATCGCCTCAGTGTTCCTCTAAGCAGAAGCGTCGCCCCGGGTCACGTCTTCCCTTTCACTTGCCTTGAGAAAGGGCAGACAAGTGGGCTTCTGTGATGCCATTTTCCAGGGGTTTGTTGGTGCCTGGGGGATCACAGGCCAGAGTGTGTTAGATGAGACTAAGAAAGGAGTGAGGGCCCGGCCCATGTGCCAGGAACCACTGCAGAGGGGGCAGCCGCCTGGGAGGGGCCTGCAGCCTGGATCTGAGCCACAGCGGTGTCTCAGAGACGCCTGGCACCAGGTTCTGCAGCCCCTACTGCACCTCCCATGTACGTACACACACACACACACTGCACTCATACATGGACACACACACACATACTGCACCTCCCATGTACGTACACACACACAACTGCACTTCCCACATGTACATGGACACACACACAACTGCACTTCCCACATGTACATGGACACACACACAACTGCACTTCCCACATGTACATGGACACACACACACACAACTGCACTTCCCACATGTACATGGACACACACAGACACACACTGCACTCAGACATGTACGTACACACACAACTGCACTTCCCACATGTACATGGACACACACAGACACACTGCACTCAGACATGTACGTACACACACAACTGCACTTCCCACATGTACATGGACACACACACACACACTGCACTCACACATGGACACACACACACACAACTGCACTTCCCACATGTACATGGACACACATGCAGACACTGCACTCACACATGGACACACATAAACACACTGCACTCACACATGTACACACAGTTCACTTCCCACGTACACACACATACTGCACCTCCCATGTATGTATACACACACACAGAGAGAGACACTGCATTTCCCATGTACACACACTGTACTTCACACAAACACACACACACACACCCCACTTAACCTTTGAAGATGCTGCAGGGCATTGGTTTAGTCTTGCTTCTCTTTGGTAAAATAGAACCAGAACTGCTACTTTGATGGGTACATTGGGAATGTCAGAGACTTGTATTTTCTTTAAATTCCATCTCATTCATTGGGCCAACTCCCAAGCTGCTAAATGCCAGCCCTTCCAGCGGGACTGGGGCCCTGGCTGTCTCGGAGCCCCACCTGGATCCATGCTATGCTAGGAGGGGCTGGGCTGGGGCACGGTGAGACTGCCTTGGCTGGCTTGGGAAGATTGAAGGAGGGAGACCTAGGGTTACTGGAGATGGAGTGGAGGGCTTGTGTGACAGGTGGGGACAGCAGCCCACTGGGACACAGGTCCATACGTTGGCCCATGGGGGAGCAGCCTGCCACTGCTCATGACAGGGGCCTGGATGCCACGGGTGCCTTGAGATCCGCTGGGGAGTGCCTGGCTCAGGACTCCCCCAAGGCAGCCAGGGCACACAGCCCTGCGCTGGCCTGCTCTAGAACCTGGAGCCATCACTGGCTGGGCCCTGACCTGTCTCTCTTCCACAGACCGGAAGCCACCTCTTGGCACTGCCTTAGGCGAGGCTGAGCCATCAGGCCCTGTGGATGCCAGTGACCTCCCCAAAGTCCAGATTCCTCCACCGGCCCACCCGGCCCCTGTGCACCAGCCACCGCCACTGCCACACCGTCCCCCACCTCCGCCTCCCTCCAGCTACATGACGGGGATGTCCACCACCAGCTCCTACATGTCCGGAGAGGGCTACCAGAGCCTGCAGTCCATGATGAAGACCGAGGGCCCCTCCTACGGTGCCCTGCCCCCTGCCTATGGCCCACCAGCTCACCTGCCCTACCACCCTCATGTCTACCCCCCAAACCCGCCCCCACCGCCTGTACCCCCTCCCCCAGCCTCCTTCCCCCCGCCCGCCATTCCTCCCCCAACTCCTGGCTACCCCCCACCTCCACCTACATACAACCCCAACTTCCCACCCCCACCCCCACGCCTGCCCCCCACTCACGCAGTGCCCCCTCACCCTCCTCCAGGCTTGGGCCTGCCACCGGCTAGCTACCCACCTCCCGCTGTTCCCCCTGGAGGGCAGCCACCTGTGCCCCCACCCATCCCTCCGCCTGGCATGCCGCCTGTTGGGGGGCTAGGGCGAGCGGCCTGGATGAGATAACGTGACGCCTTTTTCTTGTGTTTTTCACCAGTTTTTCTAGCCAACCTGAAGATTAGTTTAAGTGGGTGAGCGGCAGGGTACCTTATGTAATGCTAGACAGTTGCAGTCCCGAGGACCCCCCCATGAAATCGGGGTGGCCCGCATGTGGGATGGGGACAGTGGCTTCAGTGTGGCCTGGGCAGCGCCTGCGCCAGCCCGACTGCAGGGGTCCCGGCGGGCGTCTTGCGTCCTGCCTGCACTGGGCTACTGCCTAGAGTGAGAACGCTCAGCAGCCATATTGGCTCCGTGAACAGCTTCAGTGAGCAGTGAATTTCCTTCTAGAAATCAGTGCCTATTTTTCCTGGAAACTCCGTTCTTAGTCCAGTTCCATCTGAAGTCCAAGCTGTCAATATCGTGCTCATTCCGTGACTCCCTTGACACCTGTGAGATGAACCACCCTGACTTTCAGCTCATACTGGAGGGTTTACCTTCTGGGGTGGCTTCCTCCTCCAAGGAGGAGGAGAGAAACATACTTGGGAAGTAATGTGTGTTTACATCTACTTGCAGATTCCCGCACACATTGATTTTTTTTTTTAAGTGTGAACGTTAACAACATACTGTGAATTCCATCTTGGTTACAAACGAGACTCCTTCACTCAGTTATCCAAATAAAATCAGTTCTGAAACTACTGCTTTGTGTGTTCGGGATTGAAGGTGGAGCTCCTGGCCTTTGCAGCCCCAGCCCACGTGACGAAGGCCAAGAGGTGGGAGTGGAAGACCTAACCCAAGGCCTCCCAGCACCTGGGCTGTGCGGTCACGTGCCGATGTGCCTGGAGGCGTTAGGCCAGGGCTTGGACGTGAACGTCTTTTGGTTCCTGCCTGGTGTGGAGTGGCTACAGGCGGCCTCTAACATCTACCCTGAGGGCCCCTCCCTGCTGCCCAGCGGCCCCACTCCCCTGCGACAGAACAGCAGCGCACCCAGCCGAGAGGCTCGCAGAGGCCTTTATTTCTCTAGCTCAAAGTATACACCACCACGACCTGATCTGTTACTCCTTTTACTAAAATAGTTAAAATCATCGTGTTTACCACACTATCAAAAAGCTCTATTTTCTCTCCCCAAATCAAAGTGGTTCAACAGAAGGTAGAAACGGGCCGGGCACCTGCGGCTCTGGCTGCGGGCAGGCGGCTCTGGGTCTCGCCGCGGGCACCGCCTCAAGCCAGAGCTGCGGCCGCACGGCGTGAACAGACGCCTGTGCCGCTCCGCAGCGTGCAGCCTGCTCTAGAAAATCAGTAGTGTGCAGTCTGCTCACTCTCCAGTCTCAAGAAAAAAAAATGAAAGGTCACTTTTTTCTCTTTAAACATCGGTGTGTAGCATAACTGGTGGGTAGAAACGCACCCGCCTAAAAGCTGCTCAGCAGATTCTGACTTCAGGGTGGCAGGCCCCCGAGCGGGGCAGGCCCAGTGGCCGCCTTCACGGTGGGGCTCTCAGCACCCTAGCCCAACGAGGGGCTCAGAGCTGAGGCTCCAGAGGGAGGGGCAGGCTCCAGAGGGAGGGGCTGGCCCCGTGTTGCCCTGCTAATTGCAGAGCTGGGCGTCACCCTGAGCTGCGGCCAAATGGCCACCTGAGGCCCCAGCCGCTGGCTCTACGGCCACCAGCTGTACCCAGGCGCACGGTCGTGGCTCCATTTGAGATGCGTCCCACGGGCAGTCCCACCCTAGCAAGCCAGGGGCTGCCAGGGGGGCAGGAAGGGGCAGGAGGGCTCTCAGGATGTGCTCCGCGGGTCCCTGGACACCACACAGCTTTAGGGACAGGGTCACTCCCCTCTGGAAGGGAAGGTCACTTCAAGGCCCATCTGCAGGGGACTGACCGATCCCAGGAATCTACTTATTGCTTATTTCAGTGGTGGCCCAGCTACCTGATGCGCACACAACACACTCCCGACTCTGCTCGCGGCAGCTGCAGTCCACCCACTCCGGGGCTGCTCTGTGGCTCTTTGGACTCCAGGACCCAGAAGGTGCCTCTGGTGCTCCCAGCCCAGCTGCCCACCTGGGCAGGAATCGCCCAGTGCCATGACCAGCAGGTGTTCACCCAGCTTCAAGAGCACAGCCCTGGTGACGGAAGCTCCTTCCAGAAAAAGCTCAGAGGGCTCCCTGGAACTGCACACGGCCTGTCCCCTGTTCAGCGCCCACTCAGCACGCCCTGGGCCGTGAGCCTTTCCCCTGAGTTAGGACCCAAGGGTGCCGCAGGCACACACAGTGGGAACAACCCCCGTGCCTTGGTCCCCAGGCCTCTCAAGGGCCCAGATGGGACCTGCCGGCCACACACGGCCCCTGGGCACCTCGCTCGGTACCGTGGAAGAGTGAGGAAGGCTGGTGAAGCGGTGTGCGCGAGGTGGTCCGTCCTGTCCTAGGGCTCCAGGACCCAGGAGCGTTCTCACCGCCCACACGACCACCCGCTCTGGGCCTCGTCCTCACGTGTCCTCATGTGTCAGTTCCTGCTTTCCCTTCACAGCTGACCCACGGAGCCGCCTCGGCGGTGGCCGACAGCCCTGAGGCTCAGAAGGGAGGTGACGGCACCCATGACGAGCCTGCCAGGCGGCAGGGCACAGCTAGGGCCCAGCCCACCCCAGCAGCCTCTCCATCAGCTCCATGGCTGTGAACACGACTCAGCCCACTAGACCTGTGTGGGCTCGAACCTCGAGCAGGGCTGAAGGAAACCATGGACACCTCAGGGGCCCAGAGACGCTGAGTGACTTGCTGAAGGTCACTCAGCAAATTAAAGCCAGAACCGGCACCCCCACGGCTCTGTTCACAGTGACCCAGGGTGTGGCCAGGTCCCTGGGGGAGGCCACAGCTGACCACGGGCCCAGCCGTGGCCCAGTGCTACTGTCCAGAGAAAACAACGGTGGCTCGGCTCAGACTGCATGGGACCACCCCGTGCCCCCAGCCCATCATGTAAACCACAGCGAGGGACGAGCCCTGGGCACAGAGCACGGGACGTTACAGAGAGGGCGGCTGTCTTGGGGGGGCAGAGGGTGAGCAGCAGGGCAGCTGGGCACAGCGGGGGGTCAGAGAAAGGGCCTGGAACCCCAGAGCAGCCTGTGGCCAGCCAGGGACTTGGTGAGTTTCCTTGTCCAAGACGTAGGGAGCCCAGTGCTCAGGGAGCCAGGGCAGGGAAAGGCTTGGCGGAGGGGGTGCCACTCGTGCCAGAACCCAGGCTCCAGTGGCGCCGGTCTCTGTGTGGGCAGCGGGCAGCAGGGTGGAGGCTTCGTGAGGACCCCTGTGGAGGGCGGGGCCCAGGAGCCAGGGGCCGCCGTGGGCCTGGCATCAGCAGCAGCAGCAGCAGCCTCGGGCCTCTCGCTAACGTGGCCGCGGCTGGGGCCCAGAGACGGACAGGTCGGCAGCTTCTCGTCTTGGGATTTGCTGGTGAGTGAGGCGGGAGATGGAGGCCTGGCCAGGCCGGGCACGCCGCGTGCTATGTACAGTGCGCCCCCAGGCAGGAAGACGGCGTCTGGGCTCCAGGTGTGCCAGTCCATGGCCGGGGAGGAGCGGCCCTACAAGGGCCCCTTGAACTGGTTGCCAGACAGGTGCTGCCGGATGGAGGGCTTGGAGCTGGCGGCGTCTCCCAGCTTCCTCCAGACCACCTGTGGGCAACAGGGCACAGGGCGTGAGTGTAGGGCTCACCCCGAGCCCTCAGACCACAGGGCCGGGAGGGGCACGTGGCAGGGGGCCAGGCCCGCCTCCCTCACAGCCACCCAGGACACTCCGTCCCACCAGCTTCCGCACAGCCTCCAGAGGCAAGGAGTGGTACTGGGGGGGCGAACGGGGAGGCTCAGAGGCCCAGGCACGGCCAGCTGCGGTCCCAGCAGCCCAGGGGCCAGACCCCACCGCGGTGAACATCTGGACAGACTCGGGCCTCAGGGCGAGGGACCACAGGGCAAGGACAGGCCAGCCACCCGGCCCTAGCTGGACAGGCAACAAACAGGCTTAGGGAGGGAAGGAGGTGGCCGTGCTGGTGGCCCTGACCAGTCCCGGGGCCAGCGGCTGCCACAGCCCCGACAGGCACTCACGTTGCACATCTCGCGGACGATGGCCTTCTCCTTCTCGCTCAGGTCCTCCTCGCAGCTGTCCTGGAGCTGCCGGTCCAGGTTCTCGTGCACCTCCAGGACCTGAAGGGGACAGGTCACAGGTCACGGGCAGAGGCACCGGTGGCCGGGCTGGGATCACGTGCGAGATGGGATGCAGACAGTGGTGGGGAGGGGTGAGCTGGCAGGCAGGGGGATTCGCTCCTGCCCGGGGACCCCGAGGTATGCACCAGTCACTGCTGGCACAGGCCAAGTATGGGCGTGTGGGCGTGTCCGAGCACAAGTGGGCGTGATGGCCTCGGAGCCCACACACAGTGGGAAGGCACGCACAGGAGAGGGGCCACACGCCAGTGTATGTGGCCACCTCGTCACAGCCACCTGCTGGCTCCTGGAGGCCCAAGGCTGGGCCTGAGACCCTGGCTTTAGGCCAGACCTAGTTCGGCCCCAATTCTGTGCCCTCCCCTGCCCCAGACCTCAGTTCCCCGGCTGCAGAGGCTCAGGGGCGGCCGACAGGTGGCACACCTGGGTCGGCTTCCTGGTCCCTCCCTGTCCCTGCATCAGGGAGCTCCAGGCAGCCTCACATCTCCAGCCACCCACCAGGAGAGGAAAGCCCCCAGCTCAGAGAGGCGTGGTGCTCCCTGACCACAGCCCGCAGCACGCCCGGCGCCCCCCACGTCCTCACCTTCATCGCATGCACAACAGCCTCGGGCTTCTGTCCGGCAGAGCTGTAGCCGGAAGAGGCAGGCGAGGGCAGCTCAGGCACAGGGCAGGCCGGGCCCTGCGGAAGAAATCACACTCTAAGCTGGCTGCCAGGTGACCTGCAGCTCCGAGAGACGAGGGCCTGGCTGTGCGGGGCCAGGGCCCAAGCAGGAGGGAACGGGGGCACCCTCGCTGGGTCGGGCAGGTTCACGCCGCCAGCTCTGCACCTCCCCTCCTGTGGGTAAAATGGTCCCTTGCAGGGCAGAGGTGACAAGGACAAGCTGTGCTGGCCCCTAGCCCATGGGTCTGCAGGGGAAACCACCAGCTCACGTTGGACAAGACACTGAGACCATGCAACAAGGGGGCACCGCCCACGGGTGCCCCACAGCCCAGGCTCTGGGGGCTACACAGCCTTGGGGTCTGGGGAAGCCGGGCTTGGGCACAGTTCTATCTGTGACTTGAGGAAGTACCCTGTCCCCGTGAGCCTGAAGTTCCCCATCTGGATGACGGAGAGTGTTCCACGTCCCAAGGTGTGTGGGAGCCCTGGAGGTGCTGCCTGCAGCTGTTTCCCTAACTGTGGCCCAGGCTGCTCCAACTCTGGCGCCCAGAGAGAAACCCAGGGGGTTCTCCCTGGGGAAGGGGCGTGGGGAGACAGGACCGGAACAGGAGGCTGCACTCCCTAAATCTGCCAGCAGGGGGCAGCAGCCACACACACACATTTGGAAGCATCTCCGGGAGCCCGTGTGGCGCTCTGTGGGCATAGCACAGACACTGCCACCCTGTCCCAAAGAACCTGTAACAGCTGGCCCTGGCACCGCTAGCCTCCTGTCCCCGTCTGCTCCATGGGCACCCTCAGCTCCAGGGGCGTGTTCCTGAAGCACAGAGGGGAGGGAAGCTGGAGGCAGCCTGGCCATCCGTCAACCTGCCTGCCCAGCTCAGCAGGGGTGCTGCGGACCTAGTGAGGGCAGGCCATGGCCACATCCTCAGAGACAGTAGGAGGCACAAGCAGAGCCTGTAGCCATGGCCCCAGCCTCTCTCCTGCCTGCAGTGAGGCCGGGGAGGGGCCCAGAGGTGGGGAGTGCAGATGGCAGGGCACAGAGCGGCCAGAGCCCACCAGGCTCCCTACGGGTCGGCACCCTTACTGTCTGCAGAGCATATGGGGCGCGAGGCAGCAGGCTCCCTAGGCAAGGAGGGCAGGTGGGCCTGCACCCCGGGGAGCTCCCCCGACTGTCACACAGGCAGCCCATGTAGGGGTGCACTTCCCAGCCAGCTGGCTCCCCGCCACCCTCGCTTCCTGTCCTGGGCAGGCCAGGGCTGGGATGAGAGCCCCGAGGACCACCACAGGGCCCGTGCCCGATGATTTCGGGGCTGGATCCCCAAATCAGAGCTGCCCTGGCACTGCCGGGTTAGAGAGGCCCCCACGGCTCCTCCCCTTGAGCAGAGACGGCAGAGCCTAGGGCCTGGCACTCACGTTCGGCAGGGCGTCCTGGTAGGGCGGCGGCAGGGCGGCGAGCTGGGACTCCGAGTGGTAGGGGGAGAAGCCTTTCCGCAGAGTCCGGAACTCTCCGGGGCCCGCCTGTGCAGGGAGAGGAGGGGTCAGGGGCCGGGGCCACCCTGCAGCCCAGCTCCCCATGCCCATGGGAGAATGAACGAGGGAGGGGAGCGATAAGCGAATGAAGGGCCGGCCCTCACTCCCTCCCGGCCCAGCCTGGCAGGAGACACAGCCTCTCCTAGACCAGGAAGACCCACTTCCTGCATGGCAGCCAGGAGGCTGGGGGTCCCTTTCCTTGCTCCCCAGCCTGGGAGGGGCCCCCACACATCCCACTCACCTCCTCCACCCCGCTCCTCACAGCCCCCAGCCTCATGGACCCCTGGGTCAGCCCCACCCACGGGGCTGAGGCCCAGAGGGTCTTGGTGGCAGCACAAGGCAGGTGTTGGGAGCCCATGGGGGCTGCAGAGGGAGTGGGAAAGCATGGAGCAGCCCCTCCCCCACCCCAGGTGGGGGGTGCCACAGAAGGGGGCTCAGTGTCTGCTCAAGGGCGGGGCAGGCACAGGGCGGGGTGGAGGAGCTGCTTCCTTAGCCTCAGGGAGGACCCAGGCAAGGAGGGCAGGTGGGCCTGCACCCCGGGGAGCTCCCCGCAACTGACACAGGCAGCCCATGTAGGGGTCCACTTCCCAGCCACCCTTGCGTCCCATTCTGCTGAGATCCAAGCACACAGGGAGACAGGCCCCCAAGACGGCTGTCTAGATGCCAGCACCAACCGCAGAGGGTCTTGGTCCTGAACCACAAAGCGAGCCAGCCGGCCCTGCCCACAGGGGCCACAGACATTAACCCTGCCTAACCCAGAGAGGGCATGGCCTGGAGGAGCCCCACCACCACCCCCAGAGCCCTGCGCTCACCCGCTATGAAGCCTCCCTGCCCAGATCCACTCCAAGGCAAAAATCCCAAACCAATCTTTCCCGGTCAGAAATCCGTCTCCAGGGCAGGGCGAAGCAAAGCAGACACACCCCTCACCTTGCTCCCCCACCCCACCCCCGCCGTGCTATTCGTGCTATTCGCAGGGCACCCTGGGAGGGGGCGGCCCCACACACATGCACACGCTCGCTCCACCAGCCCACAGCCGGGCCCTTTCCTGTCCTGACGCACGCACACACCAGGGAGGCTGTTCTGGGCTCGAGCCTCGCTTTGTCCACAGCTTCTCTGGCCCTGGGCTGCCACGGGAAACACAGCCCCAGATCATTTCCTTGGAGGGGCTGTGTGTGCCTGGGCTGGGGGCATTTTTTAATTAGCAGCAGGCAATTCTGCGAGCATCTGTAAATATTTGCATGTCCACAGGACTTTATTAGCAAGCCACAAAGCCAGGCTCATTAAGGAGCTGTGTGGCTAATGATGCGTCAAATGAGGAACCATTACTGCAAATGAAAGAATCCCGCGGCTTGCCGCCGCCCGAGCCCTGTGCCCACGACATCCTGGGGTCCTCCGCTGAGGGGAAGCTGCACTGAAATCACCTGTGGGGATGGGTGTGCACGTGGAGGCGCACGCACGTGGCTAAGGAGTGCAGGGAGGCGCCTGGGTGCTGCCCCCAGGGTGGGTCCCCAGGCCCAGGGAGGGGGAAGGGGGGTCTCCCACACCGAGCGGACGTCTAGGGCATCCGGAAGGCAGCAAGAGGGTTGTGGGCCAGGAGAGACCGGCGGCTGCAGCGCCCACTCCACCGAGGCTTCGGTCCAGGGCTGCGTGGCCATGCTGCCCACTGGGTCACCTCCAGCTACTCCCTTCCCTGTCCTGGCCTTGCGCAGGCCTCCAGCGGCTCCTCCACCCACCGGCTGCTGCCTTCCCGCCTCCCATTCCCAGAGTTCTGCTTGCAACATTGTCACAGGGCTCAGGGGGATAAAAACCCCAGAGAACACTGTCAGAGGCGGGTGCCAGACACCGACACCTCCCACCTCCCTGGCCCAGCCACTGGGGCCCCTTGCTTGGGAGGATTAAGTGGCTGGGCTGTGGGCTCGGCTTAGTGACTGCTCAGTCCAGCGGGGCCCCACCAAAGGGGAATTCCGAGTGACCGTGGATTGGCCCGCAGCCGCTGCCACCCGCAGAGGGGCAGGGTAGCGAGCGCTCTCCCAGGCCCCGGCACCTGCGCGGCGCTTCTTCCTCGGCAACCTCCAGGGTGCCCACCGGCTTGGCTGGGAGGCCAGGCATGGCCAGGTCCAGAACCAGGTGGGGGCACAGCCGCAGCCTCACCCTCGGCAGCAGGTGGCTCCTGGCTGGAGAGGGGCAAGGGGGGTAAGGGGAGCAAGGGGGCAGTCAGTCACGGCTGTGGGCTCGGCTCACGCTGCACTTTGCAACGACCTTGTTAGCGTCCTGTCCACCGTGGCTGGACGGTCCCAAGCCAGGGCCTGGCTCAGCGAAGCGTGCCTGCACCCCTGTGGCTCTCGGGCATCTGGCCATCACCCGGGGTGGTGCTCTTGGCATCAAGTGGGTGCCAACCACGCAGGCTGCTGCGTGTCCTGCAACAGCACCCGTGACACGAAATTCCCCAGCCCCATGGGGCCACAGCAAGGAAGCAAGAAACCCTCGAACAAAGCGAGCCCCAGGACTGGGAGAAGGGAAGGGAGAGGAAGCCATCGAGGGGCAGTGGCCGAGGCTCTGGCTACATGGGCCCAGCCCCACCCCGCTGAGGCCAGCACAGTGCCCCACACAGGGTCACTCGCACTGGTTCCCAGGACTGTGGTCAGGGCAGCGGCCCCAGCCCAGGAGGCCTGGCTCAAGGGTAGCCACAGCCAAGCGCTCTGCCCGCAGGGCTCTCGCTGGCACAGCAGGGCCGGGAGGGGTCAGCAAGAGGTGGGCGGCTTGCTCTCCTGTCTGCAGAGCTGGAAACCAATGCCAGCCCCCAGGAAGGCAGGGCCTGTGGAGAACCTAACGGTGGCGGTCAGCACCCAGGAAGGCACAGGGCCGGGGACACAGCAGTCACACCACACGGCACTCAGAGCAGCCCCCCACCCCCGCACCACTGCAAACGCGGTCACACCAGCGGCTCTACCTGCAGCCAGCTCCTTGGGCGCCTGGAGGGGGAGGGCAGCTAGAAGGAGAGAGAACAGCGTCACCCAGCACACGCCAGCAGGGCCCGGCCTTCCGCGGCGCAAAGCCACGGGGCCTCGGCCGGCTGGAGTGGGCGGCCACACCCGCGGCCGGCTGGAGAGGGTGCCCACGCCCATGGCATAGGGGTGATCACCAAAGTGATGCACAGAGCCTCCAGACACAATGAGGGCCAGCTGACCACCCGCTACGCACTGGGCACTGCGTCCCTAGGGTGCCTGCCTCCTTCAGGGTGTACCACAAAGCTCACACGGCCCTTCCAGGGCAAAGTAGCTCTTCTGAGAGGCCCTGGAGTTGGGGGCACCGGCCCAGAGGCACCCCACGATCCCAGCCATCTCAGAGGGGACGATGGGGTACAGTAGCCTGCAGGGTCCCCGCCAAGAGCCACCCGCCCATACCAACTGTGTCTGCTCCCTTCTTTCTTCACCCCCACGAGAACTCCAGTGAGGGCCGTTAGGGGTCGGCGCTCACGCTGGCGGTAACTGAAGGTGACCATGTGGCCGGTGTCACTTTGTCACTTCTCCATGGCTACCACTGCAGCCTCCCCTGCAACCCACGCCCTGTCTCAGTTCTCCAACTCGGGTGAAGGAGCCACCGGGACCACGGGGCCCAGGACAGAGGGGGTGACACACTGGCCGGGTCCCACCCCCGCAGAGACTGTTACCCTCTGTGGGTCCCCGCAGGCCCAGTCCCTGTTCTAGTGGGGGAAGGGAGGAGCAGGCCTGCAGGCCGGGCACTTTGGAAGGGGGCGGATGGGCATTTTGCAAAGTACCCTACCTCGGCTGGGGACCTTGGAGCTGCCCCCGGCCGCCCAGGGTTCAGTTCAGCTGGCTCCTGGGTTTCATTTATCCGCCCAGCAGGGGGGGCCCCACGGTCAGTCACAGCCGCCCCCAGCCCCCAGCAGGCAGGCGCAGGGGATCGGAGGGGGATAACGCGCAGAGTGCCGGGCTGAACCCCCGGAGGAAGCAGCTGTGTTGATGAAATGCTAGGGCTGCCATGAGAAAGCAAACACGACCTGCGATGATAAAGCAATTCAGCCTGCGAACACTTGGGTGCATTTTTAATTAAAACTATTTTGGAGTTAAATAGAGGCCACGGGGGCAGGGTGGGAGGCGGGAAGCAGGGAGGCTCTTCCCCCGCACCCCAAGGCCTCACCCCTGGCCTGCTCCTCCTGCCACTTGTGAATGGGGTTTCACGGCTGAGATCTGAGAGGGTCACAGGGAAGCCCCCAGGCCACAGCCCAAGAGGCTGAGGGCAGCACCCCTCTCGTCAATGCCATCTCTTCAAGATTTCCAAAGGCTCACATCAGCCATCACTTGATTACCTCCAAAGACGGTCCCCTCACTACCTGCTGAAGCAGCAAGGATCGGTTTCCCTCCCCTCTCGGCCTAGGAGACTGGGTGGGGAGCGGACACTCCAGCCATGCTGAGCTTCGGAGACACAAATGTGGCCATTCAAACCCTGCCACCCCGTGCTCCAGGAGCCAAGAGGCCAGCAAGGATGGGGGCTGGGACCCACAGGGATGGTCACAACATCCCGTCAGCAAAGGAGGGCAGCCCAGGGACCCAGAGAGCTCTGAGCAGCCCCGGAGGTACCTGGGATGGCCAGGGAGACTGCAGGATGATGCCTGAACCAGGAGCCCAAGAAGGAGCTGAGCAGGCTGGGGGCCCATCTCTCCGTGTCTCTCCTGCCTGCTGGGAACGCTGCGCCCTCCAGGCTAGGGCAGGCAGCTGCGGGTGGCACGGCCGGCAGGAGCCCCGCCCCTGATTCTGGAGGCTCCCATGGCTGTGCTGACCCCTGGGGCTCCCGGGGCTTTGCTGTGAGGTCCAGAGCCAGCCCTTCCACTGCAGCCTGGGCACAGGGCAGGCGGGCATGCACCCCTCGGCTGCCCCCTTCTCAGGGTGCTCCCTGACCCAGCTGCTGGGAGACCCTGGGCAAGACCCCCATGCTGTGGGATGGGACCTGGGTGTCCGGCCCCCATCCCCCACAACACAGAGGGGCGGCCATGACAAGTACCAGCAAGAAGCTGGAGCCAGGCTTTGCAGGGGGAGAAAGCAAAGTCCCACGAGACACAAAACACCCCGGGACTTTCTGTGCCGGCTCCTCTCCGAGTTCCCAGCAATTGACGTTCCAAGGAGCAAGCTGGAGAAGAGCAGGTTCCTGGCCTCAAACCCCGGCTGACCACCGCAGCCAGCAAGCCTGGGTACAGGCGAGGGTCAGCAGGTCCCCTAGATGGGTCCTGGGGTCCAAAGTCTGCCCCAAGGAAGCCTGGGCCAGGGCACGGGCACAGGTCTGGGGTGACAGTGTGGACAGAACCTATTGCCACTGCCTCCAGGGGGATCACCAAGGAGAGACAGAGCCCCCAGGCAGAGCCACTCCCTGCCCACCCGGCTGACCCCTCCCTGGGCTCAGGGCTCAGGCTCCCGCCCCCCTCCACCTCTGGGGCAAGTGGACCAATGCTGCCATGCTTGGAAGGCCTCCTTATGAGGCTGGGATACCCCAGGGAGGGAGGGGGGCTCCTATGAGGCTGGGGGTACCCCAGGGAGGGAGGGAGGGCTCCTATGAGGCTGGGGGTACCCCAGGGAGGGAGGGAGGGCTCCTATGATGCTGGGGGTACCCCAGGGAGGGAGGGAGGGCTCCTATGAGGCTGGGGGTTCCCCAGGGAGGGAGGGAGGGCTCCTATGAGGCTGGGGGTTCCCCAGGGAGGGAGGGAGGGGTCCTACTGCATGGCTACATGGGCCTTGGTTCTCCCAAGTCCACAGTCAGGTCCACCACTAGGGTGTATCTTCGGGTGGGACGATGCAGCGCAAGGGGTTGTGGAAACAGAATGCCCAGCGGGCATCTGGTGGACCGATGCCCCCACCCCCCACCCCCACAGAGACGCCAACAGCGCTCTGGGGCACGGATGGTGCCCTGCTCTGCACCTGCTTCTCTAAGGAGCGACGAGACGGAATGGCCACACTGGGCACTCTCAAGACTGCTGAGCCAGGGGGCCCAGGCTGTGGCCCCCAGCACATGGCTCTGACCTCCACTCTGCAGAGCAGTCGCCCGGCGCCCAGGAGCCACTGCCCCCCTTATACCCTGGATACCCCACAAGCCTCTCCCACACCTCCTGGCCTGTCTCCTCTCAGTGCTGCCTCTTAGCAACCAGGCTCCGCCCAGGCCAGGCCCACATGGAACAAGGCGCCCCACCCCCAGCCTATCCCCAGCCCTCTCTGTGCTCTCTCCAGCCCCCAGGAGCCAGCACCTCCAAAGCCATTCTGCCATCCAGCCCCTGAAACCAACACATAGCACGTGACAAGGAACATGTAATGTGTAACATGTGACACATGACACGGAACATGTAACAAGACAGAATCCAGCCTTGTAGTTCAACACCCGACCATGTACTCTAGTTGGGGGGGGTGCAGGACAAGGAAGATGACCTGCTGATTCCCGCCAGGCTCTGGACAAACGTCCACATGGCCCACGTGGCAGGGGTGAGGGGGGTGAGCTGTGAGCATGCAGGGTTGGGGCTGGGGTCCCCCAGCAGGCACTGAAGGTGCCCGGGCTTCCCAAGTGGAGCCGCTGCACCAAGCGTGGCCGGCTGCCTCCTAACGACGAGGCCAGCCACCCCTGGGTTCCCAGAGAACCTTCAGGTGTCCTGGCCAGCAGCAGCAAGAGGAGCCCGGGCAGCGTCCAGCAACCAGGGCTGACCACGCCTCCCCTCCCCAGCAGGGCTGGCCCCTGGCCTGGGCATTCATCCGTGCTCCCCATGGGGCGTGCTGCCCGCTGCCCTGACACACGCCTTCTCCCCCTGCCTGTCTCCCTGAGCCCCCATCTGCCGTCCTTCCCTCTACCCCTCTCTGCCCACCAGGCGGGCAGTGGGCGAGGGAGGGCTGGGACAGAGAGGGATGAGGCTGGGAGCCCTGGCTCTCCAGGAGGTGACTCGGGTCGGGGTGGGTGGCAGTTGTGGGGACCACGTGTCGCTGGGATGGAGGGGGCCCTGGAGGGGGACCCCGGGGGCAGCGGCCGCCGCCACAGCCAGTGTACCTGTGCCGGGAGCTTGTCACCCTCCAGCAGCTTCACCTTGGACTCCAGCTGCCTGACGTAGGTGGACGACGGATCTGCAAGGACAGAGGAATGGGAGGACGCGTTAGCCGGTGCGGGCTCGACTCGTCTCCGCGGCAGAACCTGACCCCAGCCCCAACCCGTCCCCTCGCTGTGGGCCACCAGTCTGATTCCTGGACCGGCAGGAAGGTGGCCATAGGTTCCTCCCACCTGTCCTGGGCTCCCCAGAGGCTTCGGGCCCCCAAAGAGCTCTGAGAGACACAGCCAGGGGTAGCCCATGGTCCAGTGGGGAAACTGAGGCTCCAGAGCCTGCCAGGTCACGTCTGCTCCACCACACCTGGCACACAGGTAAGCCGGTCACGACCCCGGAGCTCCTGCAGACAACGGACAAGGAGCAGCAGATCCACAGGCGTGACTCTCAGAGCAACGTGAGCAGGAGCCAGGCGTGGGCCCGAGCCGCGGGGGCACTCCCCAGCTGTGGCTCCCTGTTTCTCAGTGAGGACCAGGGGAGGCCAGACAGACAGGCCACCGGTGTGGAGGTGGAGGCCACCACGACCTCCCTCATCTTTTGCGGCAGGAAAGCAGGCACAACCCCAGCTGTACCCCCAGCCCTGCCCCTGCTCCCCCACCCCCTGCTCAGCCAGCAGCGCAGGGCCATGAAGCAACCCCTCCACGGCAGGCCAGGCTGGGACAAAGGAGCCCGCCTGGGCAGAGGCCCGGCCACGGTGGGCAGAGGGGCTGGCGGGTTGGGAAGAGGAAGGAGGATGGGCAGCAGGGCCTGTCCCAAGGCCTTCTGTGAGCCAGGTGGGTGGGCGCCCCCTGCTGGCGGGAACAGGCTATTCCATCTCTCGCCCAGACCCCTGCCACCGGTCACTGTCCTCACACAGCACACTGGCTCTTCCTGGGTCACACAGGCACTGGATGTCAGATCCTTCATCCAAAACTGGTGTCAAATCCCCCACGAGCGCCTTGGCTTCCAATTGGGTGGGCAGAAAGGGTGTGGGTGTTGCTGGGGACAAGCCAGGAGCTCCACAGCCAGCATGGGAATAATGTGTCGGACACACCCAGCCGGCGGCCAGCAGGACCCCAGGTGAGCTCTGCTCATGTGCTTTGTGGCTGCCATGCCCCGTCCCTCTAAGCCACAGACTCAAGAGAAGAGCAGACGTGGGGCCACCGGTGCCCTGCAGGACAGAAACGGGCTGGCCCAGGCCCCACACATGGGCTGCCCACAGCCCACAGAGGCGCCCATTTTCCTTGTGCCCCTACCTGGTGACTATGGGTCACTGTGTTCCCCAAGCTCCCCCAAAAGCCCCCCAAGAAGCCCCACCCACTCTCCTGGGAGTGCCTGGCCCAGCCCTGGAATTAGGGTGTCTCACCCCTGGGAATTGCACAAGCCAGGCTCTGCCCTCCTCCTGCAGTCTCACTAGTCACCCCTCAGGAATGTGGAGCCTTCCAGAGACGCTGGGAGGGCGGCTCCCCAGCGAGGCTGGCTCTCGGCCGTCTCCCCACCCTGCACCTTCCACGGGGCAGCAGCATGGGGAGCCCAGCCCAGGGCTCGAGCCTCCCTACCCAGCCCGGGGCTCGAGCCTCCCCACCCAGCCCGGGGCTTGAGCCTCCCCACCCAGCCCAGGGCTGGAGCCTCCCCACCCAGCCCGGGGCTCGAGCCTCACCACCCAGCCCCGGTAGCTCCAGCTGACAGCAAAGCAAACAAGCTTCCAAGAGCTGCAGTGACCGTGCCCAGCACGTCTGGGGAGCCAGGGACACGGGACCGACGCAGGCAGGAACCTCTCCTCCCAGCCCGATGCACCGCACCTGGCCAGGGACGCAGGCCAGTCCCAGGGGCCACAGCGGCACAACTGGCTCTCTCACACCCATCCACAGGCCCAGTCCCTGCAGTCCGTGCCCCAGGCCCTTCTTCCCTGGCCTCAGTTACTCATCAGCCACGCAGCTCCCGTGCCCACCGCACCCAAACCTGTGTGTTGGGCACAGGCCTGAGTGCATGAGTGCACTGGTGGGAAATGGGGTGCAGCCTGGGCCCCGGCTTTATGTCCAGCTTCCTGCTCACAGGGTGGTCCTGGAGCACCTGTAGACAGCAGGGGACCAGGTACAGCCCAAGGGCCCCCCAGCTCGGGGAGGACCCCAGGTGATCTCCCTCCCCGGTGTGGCACCTGGCTCCCCCTGCATCAACACCTCATTGAGCCCCTGCAGGGACGTGCAGCCAACGTCCCTACACCCCAGATGAGGAAGCCACAGCAACAAGGAGCCCCCCACATCATGGAGGGGACCTACAGCCCCTCTGCTCCCCAGCTGGGTTGTCCTGCAGGTCAGCCCTGGGACCCAGTCTCCGGCTGCTCTGGCACCAAGCCCTGCAGAGAGCTGCACAGACTCAGACGGCCCCCACCCCTCCCGGATCCCCGCAGTCCCGCCCCAGAGGATCCTGAGCCAAGAGGAGGATCCAGCCGGTATCGTGACCGATGGCCAGAGACTGTCCCAACTGGCACGATGCCCTGTGCAGCCAGAGAACCATGCGCAAGGCAGGCGGGCCGCACGGCCATCTGCTCTGCTGGTTTCAGTGGGGTTAGCTAACAGCTCCTGGCAGGCCCCTTCCGGGCCTGGGACCCACGTGGGCGACTTGCCCTTCAGCCTTAGCACCCCACCTGCAGCTGCACCTGTTCCTGCCTCGGCAAGTCGACCACCACCTCCCAGGATGGCAGCAAGGGGGACAGAGCCAGCCCCAGGAGAAGGGAACAACTGGGGCCAGCCCACGAGCCACCCAACAATGCCCCACCTGCCCGCAGCCAGCACCAGAGGCCACGGCCACGGCCCCAGACCAGGAGCTGCCCCACTTACAGCCCCTCCCCCAGGGCTACACGGGTCACAGCTCTGCGCTTGCTGGGCTTTTTCTCCTTTTTAATTGGAGAACAATGCAACGGTCTTCAAAATGTTGTAGACCACCCAGTCATTCCAGCGGAATCTACGCCAAACAGTGCAAATTACGAAGAACGCTGCCGGTGTCCAGGCAGCCACAGCCGCGAGTGAGACCCCGCAGGGCCTCTCCTGAACGCTGTGGGGGAACACAGGGTGTGGCCAGCGAACCTCTTTTCCATAAAGACAGACAGTAGATGAAGTGATGGCACCCCCGGCTCGTGCCCCGCCCCCCACCACTGCAGTCACCGAGAGCTTAAACCCACGCCATCCGGTCCCCGCGGGTCATGGGCAGAGCCCAGCATGGGCCTGGCTCCCCAGAAAGAGCCCCCTTCCCGGCAGCCCCAACACTCCGGGCCCCGCTGGGCGCCTGTGCGCCGGAGCACCGTGCAGCGAGCATGTAATTAAATTAATCCTAGGGTTTCCCGTAATGAGGACTGCAGTCCCGAGGGAGTAAGACATCATCCCCAGCGTGGCTGCCTGTGGGCAGGAACAACACAAAGGGACCCCAGGCTGGGCTGTGTCCTCAGACAGGCGCACTCCCCACGGCCGAGCTGGCAGACGGCCCCTTGGCTGCACCTGCCACTGACTGCCAGGCCCCCCTGCCTTCCAGGAAGCCCAGAGGCACAGCAGGCCACACCCCCTTCCTGGCCCGCTCACCACCCTGGCAAAATGACGTCTCACGCCCCCTCCACATTGTTAAGAACTGGGGACCCCTGGGCTGGACCAGCCCCCCGATGGGGCCCCTTCCCGGTGGCCTCCTCGGCTCTCAAGCCCTCACTCTCCCCCAGCTCCCAGGAGCGTCCCCCCTGTGCACATGACCCGGCCCCCGAGGTCCTCGGCCTAGGCTGGGTGCCTTGGAAGCAGCCCCAAGACGAGGAACCAAGTTCACGAGATCGTTTGGAAGATGACTCCAGGAAGCCAGATGGGCATGGAGAGGTCAGGCAGGGAAGGGAGGAGGCCAATGAAGGGGCGTCAGTGCCCCTGGGGAGCTGGGGGCCCCAGAGGTAACGCCCCAGAGCTGCCTCCTGGATCGTGGGCGGGCAGTGCTCCGGGGCGGAGCTGCAGGTGGGTGACAGGGTGGAGTTTAGAAGGACGGTCAGGGAGCTGCTCTGCGCACCCTCTGTGACATTCACCATCTCCACAGGGGCCGAGAGTGACACACGGGGACACGCAGAGACACGCAGACATACACGACGACACACAGAGACATACAAAGGCATGCGTCAGCACCCGGGGACACTGGGGCCTGACTCCACCTGCCTCCCTCCCAGCCTCTCTCCCTCAGCAAGGCCCTGTAGGGTGGCTTCCCAGCCCCCTCACTTCCTGCTTGGCCTGGGGACCCCCCCCCCCAGCTCTGTGGCAGGTGCTCGGGGCCTCCTCTGGGTCGAGGGGCATCAGCCAGCATTGGAGGGCTCCACAGTCAGCCAAGGTCCCCAGGGCCCCCTGCCCGAGTCAATTCTCTTCTCCTCTCGCTCCGTCAGGAGGGGTCACTGTGGCCCAGGCTGGGGGCTCCCCACACAAGGGCTGTGGGCGAGAGGCACGCAAGTGGGGGGATCACAGGCTTCCGGAAGCTGAAAGTGGCTCCTGAGAGCCACCCCTTCCCTGAGGCTCACACTTGCTCCTCTCCCTCCCTCCTCCCGCCCAGGACTCGCCTGGACGGGCAGGTGCAGCGCCCACAGGTACCTGGCACGAAGCAGGTGTGCAGCCTTGCAGAGGGCACACTCAAGACCTCACAGCTCTGTCACCATGGAGCCACCGTCTCCGCCTGCACCTCCCTAGCACGGGCCAACCGCTGTCCCCCCAGGTAACCCCAGCCCCTCAACCCGCTGTAGCAGGCACCACTATCCCCACACAGAGGGGCAGGGCTGGTGACCCCCCTCCAGACCTAAATCCAGGGTGAGGCAGGCGCAGGGACCACCAAGTTACAGATGAAGGAATGAGGCTCCGGGAGGTAAAGCCGCAGCCACAGGCCTGGGAGTGAGGGGGCAGCACCTGCTGGCCTCCACTCCCAGGCAGCCCTCCCTGCTTTCCTGGCTCAGTGTCCCTGGCCGCCCTGTGGGGTGGGAGGACGGAAGGCAGGTCTGAGCTGAGCACACAGCCAGAGCACAGGTACGGAGGAGAGACCACGGCAGGTCAGGAGCACCTGTGCTGGGACCGTGTGCATCAGCATCAGGGCTGTGCCAGTCTTGGCTGCCGGCTGGCAGGCACAGCAGCTCCAGGAGGTACAGGCTGAATGTGAAATGTGAGGAGGTGAGGGGGCTGAGGGGCCTCTCAGGTTCCCGCGAGGACTTCTCGGCGGTGGTGGCACTGAGCGAGCGGGCTAGGGGCTGGACACCTCGTCCCAGGCGCCACGGCCCACACCCAGATGTGCAGGGAGCACCGGCCAGCGAGGACGTCCCCTGCCCTGGGCTCCGGAAAGGGCTCACGTGGCCACGCTGGGCACAGAGAGAAGCACCACCCTCTGCCTTGTCACCCCCACACATACTGCACTGAGGACCTACAGCGTGCCAGGAGGTAGCAAGCTCGCCCCGTCCCCCGGAACCCTCGTGCAAGCCAATACACACGCTGCCCCTGCCAGCCCTGTTCCGCTGACAAAGAGCCTGAGCCTCAGAGAGGTTGAGCAGCAAGCCTGGGGTCACACAGCAAAAATGCTACAAGGCTGGGATTTGAACCCAAATCTGCACGGCGCCAGGGCTCTCTCTACCCCACCTGCCAGCTGCCCTCCAGCCCTGGCCCTGTGCTCACCCGGTCAGCAGGGCTGGGCACTCCGAACCACGCCCAACGCCCTGAGGAAGATGGGCTTCAGAGGGGTCTGGCAGCTGCCCATGGAAGCAGGAAAGCGTGCGTGTGTCCCCAAGCCCCGGGCTCTCTGGGCCACACACGGGGACCCAGGGCAGGGTCCGGGCGCCTCTTCACACAAGGGGACTCGCAGGCTGTCACCCAGGGTCTCCCCATCCAAGCGCACCTGACAAAGCCCACGCTAGGGTGGGGAAGAGGGGAGCTGGGCGAGCCTGACCCCATGAGCCACACAGGCTGGCCCAGCCCCTCCCCGCCCCGAACACCCACAGTCCTGCCTTGCAGGCCAGGGGCAAGCGTGGACACAGAGCCAGGAGGCCTGGAGCCCCTCCCCACGGCCCTGGCCATGAGCATGGACCTGGCAAAGGCCGCCCTTCCCAGCACCTGTGGGGCGAGGAGGGAAAGGAACGCAGCACGAATGGCAGGGAGCGATCCCCTGATGGCCACTCGCCCTCCCCAGGAGGCCAGGCCTCTCCCCACACAGGCGCCGGCCACTTGGCTCAGGGCTTGGGACTCACACGTCAGCACCCTGCCCATCCCTGGGGCCGGGGCCACAGGAGCACCTGCATGGGATTCCAGGAAAAGGCACCAGGGTTCCCGGCAGGCACCGAGGCCTGGAGCGAGACAGCACACAGGAGGCGCAGCTTCGACTGTGCTCCACCAGCTCCGGCAGCTCCGGTCTGCCGGGGCCCCGCCGGTGTTCTCAAACCACAAGCTCAAGCTCATCGCCACGGACCACTGGGGACGCCTGAGGCACCAGGTTACACGTGTGGCGCAGCACGGTAAGCTGCCACCTGTGATGCCGGCATCCCATACGAGTGCCGGTTCCAGGCCCGGCTGCTCCACTTCTGATCCAGCTCCCTGCTAATGTGCCTGAGAAAGCAGCAAAGGGAGCACCCAAGTGGGAGATCGGGCAGAAGCTCCTGGCTCCTGGCTTCAACCTGTCCCAGCCCTGATCCTTCGGGGAATGAATCAGTGGATGGAAGACTCTCTCTCCCCATAACTCTGCCTTCCAAATAAATAAAATGAAATCGGTTCTTGAAAAAGTATATAACTGGGCCGGCACCGTGGCTCAACAGGCTAATCCTCCGCCTTGCAGCACTGGCACACTGGGTTCTAGTCCCGGTCGGGGCGCCGGATTCTATCCCGGTTGCCCCTCTTCCAGGCCAGCTCTCTGCTATGGCCCGGGAAGGCAGTGCAGGATGGCCCAAGTGTTTGGGCCCTGCACCCCATGGGAGATCAGGAGAAGCACCTGGCTCCTGGCTTCGGATCAGCGAGATGCGCCGGCCGCAGCGGCCATTGGAGGGTGAACCAACGGCAAAAAGGAAGACCTTTCTCTCTCTCTCTCACTATCCACTCTGCCTGTTTAAAAAAAAAAAAAAAAGTATATAACTGAAGGAGGGAGGGAGGAATAAACCACATGCCTGTTTCAAATTCCTGCTCTGGGCCTGGGGTTTCCGCAAGTGGACAGCACCCGGCACAGGTGTCTGCACGCCCCTCGCGTTCTCCGCCCATCCCTGCCTCCCCCGCAGGGTCTGGGAAGTCCTGCTGGGGACTATGCCTGCAGGGCTGCTGGCTGAGGGGAGGCCATGAGGCTCTGGGCCGCACAGAATGCCCACCTGACCCCCTGGGGAGCTTTCAAGATCTGATCCCCTCCCCCCACAAGACCCACAGAACCGCACTCCCTAGGGGAGGGCCCTGAACACCGTCCACGTGACTCCAACATGGACGGTCGCGCCCCAGAGCTGGGCGGTGCACGGGGCGACTGCTCAGGCCCTGCCACACTCAGCCTCTGCCCCCAAGGGACCACTGCCCACCTGGCCCTGACCCTGAATTACCAGGGCTAGACCTGCGGCAAACAGGACAGAGGCTACAGGGACCCCGAGGCCCTGCGCAGGGCTGAGGGTGGAGGGAGGGGAGTGAACACTCACTGAGCCTGGGATGTAGGAGCACCAAGGGCAGAGCTCTGCTGGGCCCCAGGGGAGGGAGGACGCCCTCATACCCACTGCCAAGCAAGGCTGTGCCGGCACCAGGTGCTGAGTGAGGGAGCAGGGACACGCCCACAATCCTGCCTCCCAGGCCACCATCCAGGACAGACTACAAGAATGGGGGTGCAGTGGGGAGGGGCGGGAGGACTGGTATGCCAAGGCCCACGTGGCAGGTGGAGTAGGTGGGAGGTGTGGGTGTGGCCAGGTCCTACCCAGTACACGCAGGCAGGTGGACGGGAGGCTGAGAGCTGTGCCTGGCAGAGGTCTCACCTGTGGGCGAGCTGCACTGTGGGAATCCTGGGCTAAGAGTGCGAGGAAGACAAGGGCCCCAGGCAGCTCCCTCTGGCGGCAGAGCAAGGTCTGGACGGGATTCCACGGATGTGGGGAGAACCAGAGTAAACCCTCGCCAGCCAGGTGCCGGGTCCCAGGGGACGCACTCCGTGTGGGCTGCACTTGATGCAGAAGAACCCGGAGCCACCCCAGGGACACACTGGAGCCCAAAAAGCCCACCCACCCGGCAGCGGCCCCTGTGCTGGGGGAAGACAGCGTGTTCTGCGCACGGGACTGCGGCAACTGGCTGGCAACGTCTTCATTACAAAGACGACTGTGCGAGGTGGCAGACGTGCTGGCCACCCCGACCGCATTACCCAGCGGTGTCTGCAGGCGCTAAAGCAGCGCCCGACCCCACCAACACACGCCGCCACGCGCCAATCAACCCGACAAAAAGAAGCAAGGGGAACCTTCAGCACTGGCGATTTTCTGAGCACGGATGGACCCCGAGATCTGCACGCTCACGGGAAGGAAGCAGGCACCCAGCACCCCACACTGCACAACGCCATCTCCGTGGAATCCAGGGAGACAGCCAGTGGAGGAGGGCGGACGGGAGAGTGGCTGCCCGGAGACCCAGGGCCCCTCCCGGGGTGGTGACGTCTCAGAATCAGTTAGCCGTGTGGTTATGCAGCTCTGTGAAGACACTGAACCACTGGGCCACACAAGCCCCACCCACGTGGAGACCTGGAAGGAGTTCCTGGCTCCTGGCTACGTCCTGGCCCGGCCCTGGCTGGAGTGGTCATTTGAGGGATGAACCAGGAGATGGAAGATCTCCCACGTCCACCTCGTCGCTCTGCCTTTCAAATAAATGAATCTTTTAAAGAGATAAAGCCGTTACTAAAAAACAGTTAATACACTTTCAGGGTAGATGTCTGTGCAGTGGTTAGGACGCCGCCTGGGACACGGCATCCCTCCCCAGAGTGCTGAGTTCAAGTCCTCGTTCCGCCAGGTGCACCCTGGGAAGCAGCAGCAATGGCTCAAGTGCTGGGTTCCCTGCCACCCACCTGAGAGACCCAGACGGAGGTCCAGTTCTCAGCTTCAGCCTGGCCCAGCCCTGGCTGTTGTGGGCATTTGGGGGGGTGAACCAGCAGACAGAAGATCCCAATCTCTCTCCATCTCTCTCTTTCTGCATCTTTTTCTCCACACTTCCCACCTTTCAAATTAACAATTTAAATTTTTTTTTCGCATTTTTGAGCTTTTAACTAGGGACTGATTTCTTAATCAAGAAACAAGAATAATGGGGCCAGCGCTGTGGCGTAGCAGGTAAGGCTGCTGCCTGCAGTGCCGGCATCCCATATGGGCACTGGTTCTAGTCCCGGCTGCTCCACTTCTGATCCAGCTCTCTGCTATGGCCTGGGAAAGCAGTGGAGGATGGCCCAATTCCTGCCTGTGGGAGACTCTGGAGAAGCTCCTGGCTCCAGACTGGCCAGGCTCCAGTCATTGCAGTCATTTGGGGAGTGGGCCAGTGGATGGAAGACCTCTCTCTCTGTAACTCTGCATTTCAAATAAATAAATAAATCTTGAAAGAAGAGGGAGCTGCCGGCGCCGTGGCTCAACAGGCTAATCCTCCGCCTTGCAGTGCCGGCACACCGGGTTCTAGTCCCGGTCGGGGCACCGATCCTGTCCCGGTTGCCCCTCTTCCAGGCCAGCTCTCTGCTGTGGCCAGGGAGTGCAGTGGAGGATGGCCCAAGTCCTTGGGCCCTGCACCCCATAGGAGATCAGGATAAGCACCTGGCTCCTGCCATCGGAACAGCACGGTGCGCCAGCCGCAGCGCGCCTACCGCGGCGGCCATTGGAGGGTGAACCAATGGCAAAAAGGAAGACCTTTCTCTCTGTCTCCCTCTACAGTCCACTCTGCCTGTCAAAAATTTAAAAAAAAAAAAAAAAAAGAAGAAGAAGAGGGAGGAAGGAAAGGAGAGGGGAAGGGAGGGGAGGGGAGGGGAGATCCAGCCATGAATAGCAAGATGGTCAGGCCTGAGCGCAGGACCGAAGTTAGCAGCAAGCACCACGTGGGAGGAGCTCTGCGCAGGTCTCATCCCAGACCGGACAGAGGAAGCGAACACTTGCAGAATCAACAAATCCCTTCAGGAAATACATGAGGAAGGCAAGGCTACAAAAGAGGAGACTCACGTGGCCAAGAAACATGCAAGACCCAAGTGGAACCAGGAACCCCACAAGAACGCGTGAGATGCAGCTCAGACTGCACCAAGCAAAGGCGGCCCCGCTGTGCGAGCTCAGAGCACACGGGGCACAGAGCAGCAGGTGGCTGCTGTGGGCGCAGCAGGTGTCCGAGCAGCCTGGCCCTGTGCCCACCCCAGACGCCGGCACAGGTGCCCAGGAAGTCACGACCAAGAGCGCAGCCAGCAGCCCCCGCTGCGTTAGCCAAAAATTGGAAACCACCGAGGTGGCCTCCCCAGGACAGCAACTAAACTGTGGTTTCACCAAACACTGCCAGATACAAGTGAAGGACCCAGCCACCCGTACCAACAGGGCTACAGCTCCAACCAAACTCCCCAAGGACAGGCGCTGTGACCCCTGCCGGGTGGGGGAACTAACACCCACTCAGACAGCGAGGGATTCCAGGCCCGCCCCAGTGCTACGTGTCAAGCTGGATTTCTTAAAAAGATCTGAAGCTCAAGTGCTTTCCGTTGACAATGCAGTCAAGGTGGGCTGGGGGCACACGCTGTCTCATCGTCTCCACCCTGCTCTCTTTTTATAGAGTGTTTAAAAAAAAAAAAAAAAAGTGAAGCAAGAGGAGACAATGGGGCCTCCAGAGTAGATGCTGCAACTCCTGGTGACACCACCCCTCCCCCGGCCTGATCCCCAGGCTGCTTAAAGAAAAGCTGCTCACCCAGGCTCCTAGCGAGGCCCCGACCCACTCAAGAGGACCAAGTGCAACAATGGCAGTGAGCCCACGGCTGGCCGGAGGCAGGAAGCTGTGCAGCAGGACGCCACTGGCCGCTCACAGGGAGCAGAGCAGCTCCCCGCCCCGCCCCCGCCCATCCGTGACCCTGGACAGGCTCCAGAGAAACGAGGCCAGGAGCCCCACATAATCCAGAGCTCAGAGGGCAGGGCAGAGACGCGACTCAGCCTCCTGGGTGGCGGCCGCCCTGCAATTAGGCAGGCAGCGAGGGCCCACCCAACACAAGCGAGACAACAGCAACCTGGGCTTCCCGCCCCGCAGCAGGCCCGCAGCAGGGGACAGCGGCCAAGCCTGGCTTCGCAGTGGCAGCTCCGGGCCGGGCTTCCCAGTGGGGTCCGCTGTGCAGCCAGGGGAAGAAATGGGGTGAGGCCCCAGCCCCAGCAGTGCCCTTCACGCAACCTCACGCCTGGGGACTGTGGGCGGCAAAATAGTGTCCCCAAAAGATGCCTGGATTGGGGCCGGCGCTGTGGCGCAGCAGGTAAAGCCACCGCCTGCAGTGCCAGCATCCCATATGGGCACCGGTTCGAGACCCGGCTGCTCCACTTCTGATCCAGCTCTCTGCTATAGCCTGGGAAAGCAGTATAAGATGGCCCAAGTCCTTGGGCCCCTGCACCCGTGTGGGAGACCCAAAAGAAGCTCCCGGCTCCTGGCTTCGGATCGGCCCAACTCCGGCCATTGCAGCCCCCTGGGGAGCAAACCAGCGGATAGAAGACCACTCTCTCACGCACGCATGCGCTATGCCTCTCCTCTCTCTGTGTAACTCTGACTTACAAATAAATAAACTTTAAAAAGATGCCCGGAGCGCAGGATGGGGAGACCTGAAAACAGTCCTTCCCGGGGCAGAGCAGCAGGCGGGGGAGGGGCGGGAAAACGAGTCTCCCCAGCAGCCCTGCTGGCGCCTTGATTGACATCTGGGTTTTTAGCTCTTCTGAGCTGCAGAACTGTAGGCCGGTATATTTGTGTGGGTTGGGCCATCAAGGGCATTTGTGACGGCAGCTACAGGAAACTAACACAGGAACAAAAGTCACGGCTGTGTGCCGTTACGTCACCGGCTCAGCCACTCCGAGCTTCCATGTCATTTAAAGATGAGCTAAGAGGGGCCAGTGTCGGGCTGCAGCAGGCTAAGCTGCCACCTGGAAACCAGCATCCCATATAGGAGCACCAGTTCAGGTCCCGGCTGCTCCACTTCTGACCCAGCTCCCTGCTAATGCGCCTGAGAAAGCAGCAGAAGATGGCCCAAGTGCTTGGGCCCCTGCACCCTCGTGGGAGACCCAGATGGAATTCTGGGCTCCTGGCTTCAGTCTGGCCCAGCCAGGGGCCACTGCAGCCTTTCCTTGTGACTGTGGCTTTCAAGTAAGTAAAATCTTTTTTAAAAAATGAGACGAGAAGTCCACCTTGGAAAGCAGCCAGGGGGACCAGAGAGGAGTGGTCCGGATAGGCTCGGCACAGCACCAGGACCGACCGAGCAGACACTGTTCTACGGCCTCCTGTCCCTCCTCTGCCCGCACCCTGTCCGCGGGACCCTTATGGGGCGCACTGGACTGGGGAGCACTGGCCATGAGTGCGCCTGCCTCCGAGCGGAGCAGCCTCACCATGGGGACAGGGCCTCAGCCAGGCCACTGCACCAGAGCCCTGCCCCAGCCTCCTCTCCAGAAAAGGCAGGCTGCCCCTGGCTCCGGCTGTACCCGGTGGGGATGAACCTGTCCCAGGGCAGTCACAGGGAGTGGCTATGGAGAAATCCAGAAAGCAAACACTCACTTCTCTGCTTCAACTTTGAGACTTCCTTGGAGCGTGAGCACTGGTTCTAAGCTGGGTGTGATGTGGGCACCAAGCAGGGCTGGCTCCGTGAGTGGCAGAGGATATGCCCTCCTGACTGTCACAGATCCCCGGGCCTGGATGAAGGCTACAGCATACACGGGGGCTGCACAGACCCTCGTGACTGACCAACCATGTTCACGGGATGGGGGCAGTACCGGGGCCCCACCCAAGGCCACATAAGAAGGGAAGCAGGTAGGTGGGCGAGTGACAGCAGGTGAGTGAGGGGACAGGTGAGTGAAAGAGCAGGTGAGGGGCTGAGCAAGCAACTGAGTGACCAGGTGAGTGAGTGAGCAGGTGAGTGAATGACCAGGTGAGTAAGTGAGCGAGCAGGTGAGTGAGTGAGCAGGTGAGTGAGAGAGCTGGTGAGTGAGTGACCAGGTGAGTGAGTGACCAGGTGAGTGGCTGAGCAGGTAAGTGAGTGACCAGGTGAGTGAGTGACCAGGTGAGTGAGTGAGCTGGTGAGTGAGTGACCAGGTGAGGGAGCGAGCAAGCGAGAGAGCGAGCAAGCGAGGGCAGGCTGATCCAGAGTCCCAGAGTCCCCGAAAATCACCTGCCTGGTTCAGAGCCCCAGGAAACAAGACTCAACACGGGCAGGAAGGCAGACCCAGTGACGGCAGCAGGAGGGGACAAGAACCAAGCTGGCCACAACCCTGCCCTGGTCCACCTGGCGACAAGGGGCTGAAGTCAAGGAGGACGCCTTGTTCCAAGGTCAACTGGAGGTCAGATCTGAAAACTGCCAGGGCCCAGCAGGAGGCTCAGGAGGGGGTGGAGGGGTGAAGCTCCTCCCAGTCAGCTGGAGAGCCTGTGCCCCCCAAGGGCATCAGCCGGAGGGCCCACAAGGCTGGACCCCAAGTCCAGATGCCCCTGCCACGCCGCTTCTGTGCTGCAGGCCTGCCATGGGGCCTTGCCACCTGAAGAAGGCCGACACACCTGTCCCCGGGTCCCTGGGCAGAAGGCCCGGCCTGCAGGAAGCAGGACCAGCCTCACAGGCAGGGTCCAGCACAGTCGGCAGGACCAAGTGGGCTGTGTGTGCCAGGCAGGCGCAACCCACTTGAGCATCAGTGTCCCTTGGCACAGTGGAGACAGGTCCCCAAGAAAGAACACGCACCTGTACCATCCCCCTCTGGAGAGGGGCCAGGCCACCTGCAGGCGTGGGCAGTGACGGGGCTCTCGGTGTCTGAGTATTGGGGCAGCAGCCAGCCCAGCTCCCATCGGCCCCATCTCTGTGCTGCCAGCACTTAGCTCGCCCGGGCTGCTGCCAACCGGTACAGGCAGCTGAAATGACTGCCCTTTGGACCCAAAGTTCTCCCACAAGGTGGGGCAAAGCTTCCGGGGTTCAAGGGTCACCAGCTCGCCTTAGCAAACCCTCCGCTTCTGGCACGGCTGTTAGCACCAGGACAACAGTGAGTGACTCAAAATAGGACCAATGGGCCAGGAGCCACGGTCCTAGTAGCCAGGGACGTGATCCTCAGTGAAGAAAGACTCCCCTCCTCCTCCCCAGGCCAGGGAGAGGAAGGTCAGGAAAGGCCTGGGGCGGGCATTTGGCTCAGCAGCCAAGTCAACGCCTGGGACACGTGCTTCCCGTGTCCGAGTGCCTGGTGCGAATCTTGGCTCCACTGCTGGTCCAGCTTCCTGCTTAGGCACACCCCGGGAAGCCCCAGGTGACGGCACAGGTACGTGGGTTCCTGCCACCCACGTGGGAGACCTGGATGGAGTTCTGGGCCCCTGGCTTCTGCCCTGGTCCAGCTCTGGCTGTTTTAGCATTTAGGAAGTTACCCAGCAATGGGAGGACTCTCGCTCGCTCGCTCGCTCACTCTCTGACTTCCAAATAAATAAAGTCTGAGAGAGAGAAAGAGCGGGGGTCCGAGGGCCTCGCCACAGTCCCACGTCACAGCTGTGTCCCTAATCCACTGACTGTCTCGGTAGACGCGGGGGGATGTCCCCCGTGGGGCTGCAGGAAGGAGCCTGGATGCATCTGGAAGCCCCAGGCCCGACCCCTGGAGCTCAGGAGTAGGGCGAGGCGGGGGGCACCAGTCCCAGGTGCAAATGCCCAGTGGCCCTGGGGAGGGAGGCCTCCTTCGCAGAGCGATCCCTCGGAAGGATCCAGCACTCTCACAACCACGCCCGCGTGTCTGCGCTTCCAAGTCTGTGCCGTGGGCAAGGGTGTGGGCAGAAAGGTGAAGACCCTGGCTGAGTGGACACCTGCGGTCAAAGCCAGGGAAGGCTCAGTGCTGGGGCCAGGGGGACTGCAGTTCTGCTCTGTCTCCCGCCAGGAAGCAGGCGGGGGACAGTGCAGATGACGGCAGGGACAAGATAGTGGCCTTGCTCTCACGTGGCAAGAAGGCGCTGGCCACAAACCCGTCCCCAGCAGCCACCTCTGCCGAATGCCCGTGGCTGCGGAGGGCACGTGGGGGAGGCAGAGACCTAGCAGCCCTCCCCAGACAGCTCCGGCCACTACAAGCCTCTGTGGCGACTCGAAGCCCCGGGCAGGGCCAGGACGGGCAGCATTGGCCCTGCTGCTGGACGAGAACCCTGCCAACCTGAGTCCCCACCAGCCCGCCAAGGGCTGACCTCTCCTCAGTCTCCCTAGACACGCACCTCGGGCTCTCCTAGGCGAGGGCTGTGAAGCCACTGCGAAGCTGGTCATAAGTGGGGGCCCAGAGGCACCTGAGAGGGCACGGTCCATGTGCCTGTGGCCTGGACTGAAGTGCTGTGTGACCCTGAGCAGGTCCCCTGCCCTCTCTGGACCCCAGAGCACCCCCTCTGTACTGACGGCTTCCAAGGACCTTCCTGCCCAGGTGGGTGCCGGTGGACCTGCCGAGGTAGCATGCCAAGGTGCCTGCTCTCACGGCTGTGTTTCTTTAAGAAAGCCGTGAACAAGAACAGACCTGAAGGTCAGAGGCGAGCCAGGGCCAGGATGAGGTCAATGTTTGGTTACCAACGAGAACAAACAGGCCTGGGCCCTGCGGGGAGTGAGGCGGGAGGGGCAGGGTGCTAGGGAGTCACCACTCGCAGGTGGCAGGTGACAGCCGGGCCGCAGGGAACTGCCCACAGCTAACTCCTGGTCTCTGCAAGAGAGACGGGTGCAAGGCCTCCTCGGGAGGGCACCCTCAGAGCCCCAGAGGACAAACAGACCTTGAGGTCTCACGGGTCAGCCTGTCCCCATCTCTCCACCCAATGGGGTAAACAGGGGGCCTGATCTGTCAGGTCGTCTGTGGACACGGGTGGGGTCAGTACACGATGTACTGGGAATGGCGGCGAGAGCAGGGACTACAACCCTGCTGGCTAAAGAGAGCATCCATGAGCTGGCGCTGATAAATAGGCAGCCCAGCCACACACAGGTCAGTGAGGGGGAGGAAGCCCTCCCAGGAGAACCTCAAGGTCAAGGTCAACGACTTAACGTGGGTGGACAGTGAACCTGGAGGCGCACTGCTGCCATGCACACGCCAGAGGCCAAAGCAGTTGGGGTGAAGGGGGCATGGGACCTACAGCTTCTCTCCAATGCTCATCCAAACGCTTATCTAGAAACAAAGATGGGGGCGCAGAGAGCACCGCAGGCACAGCGGCTGGCTGGGTGCAACAGCAGGAGGCCCTGCCACACTTCTCGCTCGCTCTCTGTACCTCAGAGCCAACTCCAAAAGGAAAAAGAAGGAAAACCCAGCACCGGCATTTGCGGACCCCAGTGGGAGGCGCTGGGTTGAGCATGCACGTTGCCACCTGAGCTGATCCCCGGATCAATTACTGCCTTTCACAAGGGAGGGAGCCACGGGGACGCAGAGCAGGGGGAGATTCACGGGAACACACAGAGCAGCAGGTGGTGCCGGGACTTGAGCGCAAGGCTCTGCCCACGGCCGCGGCTCTCACACATCAGCCCGCCAGGTGCAGCCCAGACTGCTCTCAGGCAGTGGAAGGCAGAGGCCGGGACGAGGCTGGCCCCGCGGGTCCCAGGCCGGGGGCCTGGTCCCTCTCCCTGCCTTCGGCCTTCTAACAAGGCTCATCTAGAGCCCTCCTTTCACTGCGTGGACAGAAAATGAAGCCGGCCCCAAAGGAGAGGCTCCACCTAACCCTGCACAGAGACGAGGCCAGGCTGAGAGCAGACGCGGCTCCAGAGGCTGCCACCCACCCACCCCACGGCGCTGGGCGGAGATGCCTCGCGGGCAGCTCTTCCCATCCACTGTCTGGTGAGGATGCCCGAAGGCCAGGGGACGTGAGACACAGGCAGCGGCGACAGCATGGAGCCGCTTCTCTCACGGCTACTGCACCCATCCTCCATCCCAGCAGAATACGAAGCAGTCAAGAGCAAGACACAGCCTGGAAGGAAGTGCACTCTGCTCAGACTCAGGGGAAAAGCAAGCCCAGGCTGCCCCAGCTGTCCTCAGCCACGCTGCTGGGTCTCGGGGCTGCCGGCAGGCCGGGCGGGAGACGCTGTCCTCTCCCAGCCCGCGGACGGGGCTGGGGCGGGTCCTCCAAGTTCACCTCCACGCCAAGCCCAGGCCCTGGCCTTATTTGGAAATGAGGCCTTCACAGTTTTAACTCAAGTATGGATGGAGATGGGATTGGATGAGGATGGGCCCTAAATCCAACAGCAGCTGTCCTTCTAAGGGACAGAAAAGGACATGAGACACACAGGAAGAAGGGCGGTGAGACTGGAGGGGCAGCCACAGCCAGGGGGTCACCAGACGTGGAAAGGCTGGGAAAGACCCCTCAGGGCCGCCAGGAGGAACCACCCTGCCGAGGTCTTGCTTGGGACCCGGCCTCCAAGCTGCAAAGTGCGAGCAAACGCAGGTCTTTCCTCTCTCTCTTTCCTTTCCTTCCTTCTCTCTCTCTCTCTTTCTTTTTTCCAGAGGTAGTTACAGAGAGAGTAGACAAGACAGTGAGAGGGAGAGAGATATCTTCTATCCTCTGGTTCACTCCCCAAATGACCACAATGGCCAGGGCTGGGCCAGGCCAAAGCCAGGAGCCAGGAGCTTCTTCCAGGTCTCCTTCATAGGTGCAGGAGCCCAAGCACTTGGGCCACCTTCCACTGCTTTCCCAGGCACACTAGCAGGGAGCTGGATGGGAAGCGGAACAGCCGGGACACGACCCAGCACCCATACGGGATGCCAGGTGGCACAGTTGGGGGCTTAACTCACTAAGCCACAACACTGACCCCTGGGCAAATACACTTCTATTATTTGAAGCTACCCAGCAGCCCCAGGGGAGGAAATACCTCCCCTTACAGAAGTGTAGCTAACATGAAAGGCTGATGGGAAAATACTAACGCCAGCTACACCAACACAGCCATCCTGAGCACCCCAATTTCCAGAGCAGCTGCCACAGGGGTAACTTGGGGCCACAGCCCCCACACCCACCACATCTTCACCCAGCAGCAGCCAGCTGTGGACCAGAACCACACAGTTAGGGTGGGCGCTCATCAGCTAAGCCACCACTGGGACACCCACGTCCCATATCAGAGTGCCTGCTCCAGCTTCCAATCCAGCTTCCTGCTCACGTGCGCCCTGGGAGGCAACAGGGGAGGGCTCAAGTGCTGGGTCCCTGCCCCCCACGTGGGGGATCCAGCTGGGGTTCTTTAAAAGAAAATAACTCAAACCTGCACTTGGCTTGCCTTTCTCTCTCTCTCTCTCTCTCTCTCTCTCTCTCTCTCTCACACACGCACACACACACACACACCAGCACGTGTCCCTGGTCTCCTCAAAGGATACCACTCACGGCGGCTGTCCCTGGACACCAGGGGCTCTCGGGCCGGGGCAGCCTCCCAGGGGATGCCAGCCAGGCTGCCTCCCGTCTTGCAGGCCCACATGTGGCACTCATTCCTGCCTGCACGTGGCACGGTCCCCGCAGCCAGGCCCAGGCCCTCAGTGGAGAAGAGCAGCCGGGAGGCAGGCGAGGAGGGCCCGGCCCTCAAGAGCCCAGGATGGCCCAGGAGCCTCTGGGACCATTTTTCCATCTGTGAGATGGTGATGACCACATAGGTGAGAGACCACTGCACACGGCACACACGAGATACCCCATGGTACCCCACAGGCCCAGACCAAGGGCTCTGGGAGCAGCTCCTGGTGGGTGTCAGGCCCACCCAAGAGAGGAGGTCAGACTCAAGGCTCAGCAGGTGCCACCAGGCGCTCGCTCGGGGACGTCCCAGTGCCATCGGATGAGGACAGGAAGCTCTGTTCTTAAAGGCCCAGGTGGCTTCTCAGACCCAAGGCTTACAGCGCACCCAAGCCCTGCGGCCAGGGAGAAAGTCCCAAGGCAAAGCAGCTCCACCCACACTGCCCAGAGCACAGCCACCCCGGGGGGCTCACAGCCGCAACCCAGCTCATCTCCCTCCAGACAGGAGCAGCCTGGCCCCACAGGGACCCCGCTCCACTACGCAGGCCAAACAGCTGTCACAGAGCGCGTCGGGGAGTCACACCCCAACAGAGACGCCCTCACTTGCCAGGGCCCACTCCTGCCCAGAGCCTCCATGTGGCTCACTCCCATCCACTGGCACTGCCCCAGAAGGTGCCGTGCAGGGGCGGGGGCAGCTACTTTTCTGTGTGGTCTCAGTGCACACAGGGGGCAGGAGCAGTTGACCTCTGACCTGGCGCTCCACTCCTTGCAAGAAGGCTGAAGCATAGCATCACCAGGGTACGGCCACCAGGGCAGGGCCACCTGCGCTGGCCAGAGGCCTGGGTTAGGGGACAGGACGGCATCCCCAGCCTCCTTACCTACTTCCTCGGGGTGGGGGAGGGGGAGAGGAAAAGGCCCTGCCTCCGCAAAGGGGCTCTGCTGCCCCATCCAGCACTGACCACCAGGCTCCCCACTCCGGGCAACAAATGACAAGATTCCCAAAGCAGAGGCAGGAGCTGGGCAGTCACTGCCACCCACGGCGGCCCTGGTTCTGTTGGACCCAAGGCCAGCAAGGCCCACAGTGAAAAAGACCACTACTCCGCTCAAAAGCAGGGAGACCCAGTGTCCGGCCCCAGGCTTGAGAGAGACCAGCGGCCCTCTCACCCCTCCAGGCAGCAGACTGGTCCCTGTGATGGCTGCCGCGCGTCACCTAGACAGCAGCCTCATAGCCAGGGCTTGTGTGGTGGTGGAGAGCACAGTCCCCACTTGGTGTCCCCTGGAGGACACCCCAGGGCAGCCCCTTGGAGCTCTGGAAAATCTGGGCGTGGGTAAGCTTCCCAGCCCGTCCCCAGGGTATTGTGTGGCCACTGCAGGCTCTTACCACCCCGGGCAGCTCCGACGATGCCTGGTTTGCAAGGGATGAGAGTCCCCAGAGTGAGGGAGCATGCTGCGGTCCCCGGGACCCCTGGGCTCAGCTGCTCACCCCAGTCCCTGTGCCCAGGGGGCCCCACCCTTGGGCCCCACCTTCTCAGCTTCTAGGAGCTCCAGGCTCTCCCTCCCCCACGAGAGGCCTCCAGAGCTGGCCCCATTCTGTCTCTCTCAATCGGTCACTTTAAGATGCGGCCCATTTCACTCCACACAGGAGAGGCCAGCAGGCAGCGTTGGCTGCGTCTGCTCCCGGGGTGCGCTCGGCCCTGTGCGCAGGCCTGAGACGCTGCTGGAAGGGGCAGCCCTGCGACCACAGCCACAGCCTGCAGAGGCCCGGCACCCCCCAGCTCAGAGACCACCTCCCACCACACCCCCAGTCAGAGACCGCCTCCATCACACCCCCAGAGACCGCCTCCCATCACACCCCCAGAGACCGCCTCCCATCACACCCCCCAGAGACCACCTCCCATCACACCCCCAGCTCAGAGACCACCTCCCACCACACCCCTAGTCGAGACCACCTCCATCACACCCCCAGCTCAGAAACCACCTCCCACCACACCCCCAGCTCAGAGACCACCACCCACCACACCCCCAGTCAGACCACCTCCCATCACACCCCCAGCTCAGAGACCACCACCCACCACACCCCCAGTCAGACCACCTCCCATCACACCCCCAGCTCAGAGACCACTCCCACCACACCCCCAGAGACCGCCTCCCATCACACCCCCAGTCAGAGACCACCTCCCATCACACCCCCAGTCAGAGACCACCTCCCATCACACCCCCCAGCTCAGAGACCACCTCCCACCACACCCCCAGAGACCGCCTCCCATCACACCCCCAGTCAGAGACCACCTCCCATCACACCCCCAGTCAGAGACCACCTCCCATCACACCCCCCAGCTCAGAGACCACCTCCCACCACACCCCCAGTCGAGACCACCTCCATCACACCCCCAGCTCAGAGACCACCTCCCATCACATCCCCAGCTGAGACCACCTCCCACCACACCCCCAGAGACCGCCTCCCATCACACCCCCAGCTCAGAGACCACCTCCCACCACACCCACAGCTCAGAGACCACCTCCCATCACACTCCCAGTCAGAGACCACCTCCCACCACACCCCCAGCTCAGAGACCACCTCCCACCACACCCCCAGCTCAGAGACCACCTCCCATCACATCCCCAGCTGAGACCACCTCCCACCACACCCCCAGCTCAGAGACCACCACCCACCACACCCCCAATCAGACCACCTCCCATCACACCCCCAGCTCAGAGACCACCTCCCATCACACCCCCAGCTCAGAGACCACCTCCCATCACACTCCCAGTCAGAGACCACCTCCCACTACACCCCCAGCTCAGAGACCACCTCCCACCACACCCCCAGCTCAGAGACCACCTCCATCACACCCCCAGAGACCACCTCCCATCACACCCCCAGCTCAGAGACCACCTCCCATCACACCCCCAGACCACCTCCCATCACACCCCCAGAGACCACCTCCCATCACACCCCCAGCTCAGAGACCACCCCCCATCATACCCCCCAGCTCAGAGACCACCTCCTATCACACCCCCAGCTCACAGACCACCCCCCATCACACCCCCCAGCTAAGAGACCACCTCCTACCACACCCCCAGCTCACAGACTACCCCCCATCACACCAAGACCACCCTGATCTGGCCTGACACCCAGCCAACAGCTCATCCCAAGCCCTGCCCGGCCAAGCCCCACCCAACCTCAGCAGAGCAGCTCTGGCGGCCGGCCCTTCTCCAGGCTAAGAGCAGAGCACCAGGGAGGAGTGAGGCGCCTCCCATACTCCCAGTCCTCAGGACCTCCGGCTGGGCCAAGGCCCCACGGTTGCAGTATCAGGGCTCCCACGGAGGGCAGGGGGCAGCCACAGCAGAGGCAGGGTCCGCCCAGATCACCCCTGTGCCCCAGCCTCCCTCTCGGCCTGTAGGGGCCTCTTCCCTCCATGATCGCGTCCCTGGGTGGAGAAAGGGTGCTCACAGCACTCAGAGACCCGTCCAGTGATGAGCCCCCGGGCCCCAGGGTCATTCCAGGAGCAAGAGCACCCCTGCGTGACCTTCCCACAGCTGCCAGCAGCCCCGCAGGCTCCTCTGATGACCACACAACCCTGGCAGGACTCCATTTCCCTCGGCTTGAGGAGACACCGGGGGCGTCAGGCACGGAGCCCGGACACCCGCAGCTGCTCCCACACTTAGTGGGGGTCTCCTCCGTGCTGGACTTCAGAATCAACACACCAGAGGCCTGCGTTGGGGAGCAAGAGGTTCAGCCGCTGTTTGTGCTGCTGGCATCCCCTGTGAGCACTGGTTCAAGTCCCAGCTGCTCCACTTCCAATCCAGCCCCTGCTAAATGCACCTGGGAAAGCAGCTGAAGATGGGCCAAGTGCTTGGGCCCCTGCACCCACACTGGAGACTCAGATGGAGTTCCAGGCTCCTGGCTTCAGCCTGGCCCAGCCCTAGCCACTGCAGCCACTGTGGAGTGAACCAGCAGATTGAAGATCTCTCTCTCTCTCTGGCTCTACCTCTCTGTGAAACTGTGCTTTTCAAAGAAATCAATCCATCTTTTAAAAGAAGACGCCACCAGGACTAGACCCACCCTGGGAATCCCAACAGCAGAGCTGAGGGAAGCCAGGGCTGAACAGGAGCTGCACTTACTGTGCCTGGACAGGTAGGACCCCAGCCTGGCCCAGCCACCATCACATCCCTCCACGAGACACAGCACAGCTGCCCGCATGCACAGGCAGACACGTATCCCATGCCTGCACACTTGCGTGTACACGTGTGCAGCAGTGTGCATGCATCTGCCCCAGGTGTACATGCGCGTGCACATAGGCAGACACACGTGCACGTGCACAGGTGTAGTCAGGCCCCATGTGCACGCACACGCATACGTTCACGCGCCCACACTCGCTCTGTCACTCCAGGTCTTGACATGGAAAACAGTACGGGCTGAGAAGCAGGCAGGGGTCATTTATTTCCATTATTAAAACAGCAGCCACTTATTCTCGAGCTGTCTATAATGCCACTTAATTACCCAACACATAAAACCGCCTTTGCATCTTAGCAGAGCCATAAATCAGCTCAGCACCAGAGCTCTGTAGAGCCCTGAAGATCCTGGGGGTGGGACTCCGGCCCTCACCCCCACCCAGCCCGGGGCCGCAGCAGAACGGCCAGGGCAGGGCGGCCATGGCCGGGTGTGCACTCGGAGGCAGGCACCCTCCCCCGCTCCTCCCGGCCCACTCCTCGGGTCTGGGCCCCTGCCCTACGCGCTCCGGCCTTTGTGTGATGGACAATAGCCCCGGCAGATGGCGCGCCGTGCCGAGCAGCCCCCACGAGCCCATCGCTCATGCTGTCAGGACCCCACAGGGCCCTGGGCGGGAGACCTGGGAACTGGCCCAAGCCACACCCCTCGTCCCGACCCTGCCACTGCCTGCTCCCCCAGCTTCTGGGCACAGGCAGCTTTGCGTAGACAGCCCAGCTGGGCCGTCTGGAGCACCAGGGCAGGAACAGCCCCCGGGGGGAGCAGGCCAAACTGCAGGAGGGAGTGGAGCGGGAGATACCAGGCACCAGGCTGCCACGGTGCCGGCAGGACCCAGCAGGGCAGGTGCTCACAAGCCACAGACCTCTGCCACCCCAGGCCTGGGCCAGTGTCCCCAGCACCCAGCCCATGCAGGGCAGCGACCAGAGTGTGTGGCTGAGGCACCAGCCCTGTGACCCCAGGGCTGTCCAGGGCTCGGCCTGAATGGTGGCCTGCGCACAGGATCAAGTCCAAGGGTGGGGCTGCTCCATGCAGGACCATACCTTTGCAATGACCGGAAATTACCCGAGTGCCCTCCACAGAGGCGGGACCCCCACGCACCATGTAAAGGAGCACCTGTCTTCCCATGGGAGACTTCTGCTCTTATTTCCAGAGGCAAAGGACACAGAGACCACAGCACTGCACGTGCCTCACATCGCTCCCTGGTCCTCCCACCCAGAAGCACCCAGCCCACCCCCTCCCAGCACCCACGTGATGGATGGGGGTGGAGAAGCCAGCAGCAGCATGACCTACTGACCTCTCGATACACCTCAAGTGTCTGGCTCCACCCAGGGCTGGGCATGTGTTCAGCCCTCTCTGAGGTGCCGCCCCCCCATACACACACTCCTCCATGCAGCCTTCTAGGATTGCCCTGCCAAGTTGCAGCCCACCTGTCTCGCTGTCCCCTGCACCAGTGCCTCTGCTGTCTTTTGATTCTATCTCATCTTGCCTCTACCACCTGACCCTAAGACCCTTGAGGGCAGGACCTACTGGCCCGCCCGCGCGTGCCCCTCCCCTGGCCCAGGGCCAGCAGGGGTCCCATGGTGGAAGGATCTGGTTGAGACAGGCAGGAAGTGGGTACAGATGCTGGTTTGCCTGGGCCCACTTCACCCACGCTGGGAACAAAGTCCAGCCTTCCAGGTCTCCCTGGCAACCATCCAAATTACATTTTCCTCACAAAAAGATAGGCATCCGGCCAGCCCGAGGCCTTCCGGACACGCCAGCCTTGGCCTGTGGGAGCAGTTGCGAGAGAAAGTGCTCAGTGAGGAACGTGCACTTGTCCACGGAATGCTCCAGAACATCCCGGAATCTGGGCGAAGGGGAAGCGGGCCCCGTCCAGGCAGCTGCTGGCCTCGGTCCACGCTCCGGATTCATCACGGGCCACCGATCTCTTGGTCACCCAACTGGCCTGCCGATGACAGCCAGGGCTGGAAGCGCGGCTCGCAGGGACAACGGGCTCTCGCCCTGCTGCCCAGGCAAATACCCCTGACCCCAGCACCTGCCACAGCTCACCAGACATGGGGTGCCCTCAGCACCTGCAGCTCTGATGTGTGCAAGGCACGTCGTGGAAGGGGAGGGGCCTCAACCCCCCTGTAGAAGCTAAGACACCTCAGGACCCCCCACAGGAGATGACCCAAAACCCGAGTGGCAGCAGCCTGGGACAAACCCGAGCGCTGCAATAACCACCTGGGAGTCTAAAGTGAGAGCAGCAGCCCCGGGCAGCCGGGGGCCCCGCAGAGCGGCTGGGAGGCAGGCAGGCTGCACCGGAAGTGGAGAGCCGGGGCTGGCGTCACTACTGCCAGCTCACTATAGCGTGGGGGTGAGGGCGGGTGCTCCACGCAGCTGGTTAAGCCATCGCTTGTGATGCCATTACTCAACACTGGAGTGTCAGTTCCCGTCCCAGCGCCTGGGGTGGCAGCGGAGGACAGCCAAGGGCTTGGGCCCACCACTCACATGGGGGACTAGGATGGAGCTCCTGACTCCTGGCTTCAGCCTGGCCCAGCCCTGGCTGTTGTGGCCATCTGGGGAGTGAACCAGCAGATAGAAAATCTCTCGCTCGCTCTGTTGTTCTGCCTTTCAAAATAAGTAAGTCTGGGCCGGCGCCGCGGCTCAGTAGGCTAATCCTCCGCCTTGCGGCGCCGGCACACCGGGTTCTAGTCCCGGTCGGGGCACCGATCCTGTCCCGGTTGCCCCTCTTCCAGGCCAGCTCTCTGCTGTGGCCAGGGAGTGCAGTGGAGGATGGCCCAAGTGCTTGGGCCCTGCACCCCATGGGAGACCAGGAGAAGCACCTGGCTCCTGCCATTGGAACAGCGCGGTGCGCCGGCCGCAGCGCACTACCGCGGCGGCCATTGGAGGGTGAACCAACGGCAAAAGGAAGACCTTTCTCTCTGTCTCTCTTTCTCTCTCACTGTCCACTCTGCCTGTCAAAAAAAAAAAAAATAAGTAAGTCTGTATGATAAAATGTTTTAAAATGATGGGACAGATGGCCCTGGAGTTCCGCCTAGAGGGTGAGGGCCAGCCTAGGACCAAGGCCCCAGGACTCCCCGTGTCTGGGTCTGCACGCTTGGAAGTATCCTCAATGGCTCAGCAGGTGCCCTGTCCCAGGGGGTGGTGCTTGCCAGGTATGCCCATTTCGGAAGGGCTGGAGGCTGGGGCCCTGGACTCCCAGGCCTCCTCCCACCTTCTCTGCCCTCCTCTCACTGGGGCCTTGGCTGGAAGCTCCCCACCCAACCCCCGGATTGGGAGGCAGCCCAGGACCTGCTCTGTGAAACAGGGGTCACGTCACTCCTGATGCGCAAGGGAATGAGGACTCTGTTCAGGAGGGAAGGGGCCACCGAACCCAGGCCAGAGCCGAGAGCCCCTGGGGACTGATGGAAAGGAAGGGGTCCCGGGGGAGGAGGCCTCAGGGCAGGGGTCCAGGGCAGGCTGGCCACACGCCCACACGGAGGAGGATTACTGCGAACTGTATGTTACTAGCAGTGGTCTGGCCAGCAGCCAGACGCGAGCTCCGAGGAAAAGGCAGGTCAACGTGGCTGTCAGTCCATCAGCCAGGTTCTCACCCAGGGGAAGAAGGATACATGTGGATGGAACTGGAGGCCAGGGGCATTGCGAGGGGGCGTCCTTGCCCTCCAGTGCCTGTGCGTGGACCCTGGAGGCAGGGACACAGGCCCTGGAAATGCAGGTGGGCTGACAGAGGGTCCTAGGTGGTGGGAGGGGGCCGGAGAGGGGAGGTCAGTCCCCAACTCTGGCCTGACTCCGTCCCCACTGTCTGCCAACCTTACCCCAAACCCAGCCACACAAGCACCATCTCCTTATTCACAAAGGAGAATCCATCGCTTTGCAACGCCCAGAGATGGTCCCAGGGTAACAAGAAGCCATCACCAGGAACCTGGGACTCACACAACACAGGGCTCAGGTTTCAGAAGCTCCGGGGTCCCTGACACTAACCGGCATTGGGAGTGTTTGCCCAGCTGGCTCTGTGATGTCCCAGCCTGGCCCAGGCCCTGTAGGGACACTCTGCCCTGCCCAGGAATCCAAGCCCCACAGGCTGGCCCCTGCCACTGGGGACAAACCCCCCCCCCCCAGCCGTAAAAAGCAATGCCACCTGCCCAGGAAGAGGACAAGAGTGCCCCAGGCCCCTACACCAGGACGCTGCAGAGCCAAGCACCGAGCCCACACCTGTGTCCCATCAGCACCTGAGCCCCGCAGGTGTCCTGGCTCCTCCACTTCACACCTCACAGCAGGGAGGGAGGGATCCAGCCACAGTCCCAGCCCAGGCCTGGCTTCGGCTGGGGGCTCAAGACTGGGGAGGAGGAGGACTCCCAAGAGGGATTTCTAGACATAAGGCTTGAAAGGGGCCTTCCTGGGGACAGCGCCTTGGCATGGCATGGTGGGCTAAGCCTCCACCGCGGCGCCAGCATTCCATATGGGCACTGGTTTGAGTGCCTGCCGGCTGCTCCACTTCTGATCCAGCTCCCTGTGAATGTGCCTAGGAAAGCAACGGAAGACGGCCTGAGTGCTTGGGCCCCCGCACCCGCATAGGAGACCTGGAAGAAGCTCCTGACCCCCTGCTTCAGATCAGCCCACCTCTGGCTGCTGAGGCCATTTGGGAAGTGAACCAGCAGATGGAAGATCTCTGTGTGTCTATGTTTCCCTCTGTCTGTAACTTTGCCTCTCAAATAAATCTTTAAAAGGGGTGGGGGTGGGGGGCTTCCTGAGACCCAGCGCCCTTCCCTGCACGTAGCTTTAGCACCTTACAGACCTCACACGGTTCCCGAATCCACTAGAGGGAGAGGTGTAGGGGGGCTGGCCAGCTCAGCGCCATGGGAAGCCAGCCTGCACACAGCACCTCCTCCTACTAGGCTCAGTATGGTCAGGAATTGGGAGGGGGGCGTCTGGGGAACTCCCTGTGGGCCAGGACCCTGCCACAGCCCCTTCCACCGTGGTCCCTGTCACCCCCACCTGAGGATGAGAAGTCACAGCAGGGACCACGCAGCCCACAGAGGTGGGCATGGCAGGGCCTGTGTGCCCCTCTGGGGGTGAGAGGGACAGGGCCAGAGGGGAGGGTCCGAGCTGCTGCGACCCGAGAAAGGAGAATGGACCCCCAAGCTGGGGTAGGGAACCTGCAGGAGTCACATTCGCCTCCCTGGGTGCTGGCCTCCCGCTGGGGCCCTGCCCAGAGCCCACTCGCACACAGGGCCCCAGCAGAGCAGGCTGCTGGCCCAGGAGGTCCCAGGAGATGGAACTGAGCTTCCTCCGTGGGGGACAGGGAAGACGGCAGCCCTCCCACCTCCCAGACGCCATGAGGTGCTTCCCAGGCTCAAGGCCAGTGCAGAGCCAGCCCCCCGCCCCACCCATCCACATACCCTGCCCTCCAGCCCTGCCAGCTCTGCTTGTGCCCAAGTGGCCCCATCTGCCAGGGACACTCTCCCTCCAGCGAACGGTCCCACCCAGGCAAAGGGGAAGACAAAGAAAGCCCCACCAGGGGCCACCAGAGTGGCCAGGGAGAGGGGGAGGGAGACCCAAGGACCAGTATTTCCAGAACTCGCAAGCTCCAACCTAACGGGGCCCTGCCAAGTCTCCTCCCCCAGGTCTGCCGGCTCCCGGCACAACCACAGCAGCAGCAGCCACCGCCATCTAACAACCCCCAGCTCCAACCAAAGTGATGGCCAAGTGCCTCTCACACAGGCGTGGGCCGAGCCACAACAGCGCTGCGTGGGGGCCCACGCGCGAGAAGCAGCCTGAGAGCAGAGCACTAGCAGCAGGCACGGGGGAGCCGACAGGGAGCTCAGCCACCGTCCCCGCCCGATCCAGTGGGTGTCCATGCTGACCGTGCCAGCCCGGCCGCGCAGCCACTCTGCCTCCCCACGGTGAGCAGCGAGGTTCACGATGCCAGAACTCCCAGGAGGCAGAGGTGGACGCGAGATGGAGTCCCACACGGGGTGATCGGTGGCCTGTCCAGGACCTGCCAACGAGAACGCTTCAGCCAGGCAGGCAGACACATGGGCGGCTGCCCCCCGCCCCCCGTGACCATCCCCACCGGCTCAGCTAGGACTACAAATCCCACTCGCCACTTCCCGTCCTGCTTTGTGACACCTGGTGGCAGGTAAGTCACCAGAGCATCTCAGCCACAGCCACAGGGAGAGGCGTACGAGGGGAGGGGCAGGCCCCACCCCGGGCCGGCTCATCCTGCCCATGGGGTGTGTGCAGAGCACACGGTCCCGGAGTTCCAGGCAGTGTGGTAACCAGGGTGGTGGCCCGGGCTTCGTGGCCTGGCAGGGGCCCCAGCAACGTGTGAATGGCTAAGCTTGGCCCTCATGACAAACCCTCCTGCCGGGGGCAGCTGCACCTCCAAAAACCAACAGTGTTCTCCAAGAAGCACCACGGGTGTGATAAGCTCAGGACCGCCGCCCCCTCCTGCCCTAACTTCTCATTGGACACTGGACGGGGCAGCACGTGGCCTTCGGCTCCCAACGCTGCAGGGCTCCCGGCTGGCATCTCCCTCCGCCGGGTACCAGAGACTTGGTGTGCAGGAGGGGCCGTTGCACCTCTGCCCCCGGGGCCCCAGCCTCCAACCTCAGCAGCCTTGGTCCTGCTCCTGGAAAGCCCCTTATTCCCCAAGCCCAGCTCCTGCCCCTCCTCTGGGACCACGCGCCCGCCGCCATCTGTCTCCCGTCCTTCCCAGCAGGGTCAGCAGATAACAGCCTCCTGTCCGCTGACTGATTTGCTAGTTTGTGTGTCTAAGCCTGGCGCCGTCGGTCCCGCCCACCGCGTAGCCCTGGAACACAGACACGCGGCCTGGTAGGAAACAGGTGGGCGGCGAAGGCCCAGAGCAATGCAGAGGCCTGGGCTCCAACTCCTCTGTCCCGATGTTGGGATGACCACGACCAGGCTGCCTGAGCTCTGGGCCCTGCCTGCTCTGTGCCTAAGGCAGGATGACAGTGACCTCAGCAGGGACCTCAGGGGACAGAACACAGAAAGGCCCAGGGTAGAGCCTGGTGCCCAAGACAAGAGGGAACATTTCTGTGGGCACTCAGAGACCTAGCAGAGACGGCAGCTGCCCGTGTAGCCCTTGACCTCTCTGAGGCCCCACTGGGCCTTGCGGCTGCCCCGTCCACCACACCAGCTCAGCCGTCCACCTACAGTGAACACGAGCAGCAGTGGACACACAGGACCTCCTGGGTGCCCCCGCAGGGGACCAGCCATGGATGCTGGACTTTGAGCAGGAGTCTAGGAGCTGGCTCTGCCTGGCTTGTGGGTGGGGTGCCCCATGGTTCCCTGACGCCGCTCCTGGGCCCCCATTTTCCCATTCCCCTTAGGGAAGTTGTGTTTTGAGCTCCACTTACAAATGTCACAGCCACACTGGAACCAGCCTAGGTCAGAGTTTGGGATCACTGGTCCCTTGCCCTCTCTGGGCCTCAGCTTCCCCCAGAGAGGGGCAGGCTCCACGGAGCCTTGTTGAGAACAGGCGGTCAGTCTCCAAGGACAGAAGCAGCCGGGGCCTGTGCCTCTCTCTCAGGAAGAGACCCTGAGAGTCTCCGAGATGCAGCGCAGCTGGTGTGCTGCTGCCAGCGGAGGGGTCGGCAGCCTCCACGATGCACCTGTCGCCACATCAGCCAGCCGCTGGGTGGGAAGCAAATCCTCACACCTCTCTGGACCACAGGCCAGTCAGGAACCTGCAGGAGCCCTTCGGTGGCACCATGCTCTCCTCAGCCAATTTGCAAATGTGGGGGGGGGGGGTCCTCCCAGATCCTGCCTTGGGGAATTCTGGTCATCCTGGGAGGATGGCTGCAGGTGGTGGTGCTGTATTCAGGAGCTGCACAGGAGCTGCCGTTTGGAACTCAAGATCTGGACCGGACATGCTCACTGACAGAACCGCTGACCGAAGGGCACAGCTCAGCCGTCCGGGGCGTGCAGCAGTGCCATTCTGAGACAGCGGCACCTGCTTTCTCCTCCTGTTCCTCCGGTGCCCACCTCGCCTCCGCACGGGGTCTGCTCATCCCAGAAGCTGTCCCCAGCTGTGCTAACTAGCCAGCCGCCCCCCCAACCCTTATCCAGGACCAGAAGCCCCGGCCCCCAGGAAGTTCAGGAAACAGGTCAACGTTGCTTCTTGGTCCACTTCACAGCAGATCTGACCTCTCTGCTGGCTCAGGCGACAGTGATGCTCCCTGTGCTGTTGAGCCCAGCTCACTCCCCTCTGGGTGGGGGGGGACCCTGCCATACAAGCTGGCCACATACCTCCCAGCCCCCACTGGCTCCTCCCTGGCTGCAAGTTCCACCCCAGATCCTGGGCAGAGAGGTGACAGAGATGCAGGGGAGGGGAGGTGGGGAATGTGGGGAATGCAGGGGCTGGATGGATGGGAGCAGGGACATCTGGTCAGGCCTGTCCTCCGGCCTGGGGCTGCCTGCTGGCCCCGCCCCCACAGCTCTGCGACCTGGCTGCCCGCTGGCATCGGGATCATTGCCACATCTGCAGAATGAAACCAGCCCAGGACCTGCACACAACTTCCAGGAGGCTGAGGGGACACCACGCCAGCCCCTTACCTGAGGACTGGCCGTGGAAGCTGCTCCGTGGGAAGTGGGCTCTCCTGGGGCCCCAATTCCACACCCAGGGGCCCCAGGAAGCAGGCGATTCATCAGAGCAGACGCTTTCAGGCAGCGACCACCAGGGCTGGGATCCGGATCGGGGCTGCAGCCAGGACCTGGGTCCGGGCCTCCTGGGGGCAGCCTGTGTCTCTTCCTCCCTGCTGAGCTGGCACCACCCCCAGGATCCAGCCGTTCTGCCTGAGCTCCCTTACACAGGAGCCTGCTGCGGGGCAGGGCTGCCAGTACAGGAACGTGAGGATGCTCACTGGGCAGAGCCGGGATTGCTAGGGCAGTGGCAGAGAACTTGGGGTCTGGAAGAGGCCTCGTGACTCACGGGCAGGAGTCCCAGGCCCCATCACCTCCCGAGTGACATCCAAGGCTCGCTCGGTGAGCCCAGCCCTCCTGCTGCAAACACACTTCGAGGGGTTGCCACGAGCACCGACAAGACAGGGAGTGCTTGCCCAACAACTCAAACCACAAGCTCTGGCAGACCGGCGCCCAAGGTGCGTGTCCGTGCAGCGTCCTCCCCTGAAATGGACAACAAGGTGGCTGTGCCCCAGCCCCACAGGGCCCCCTCTGGACCACGCAGCAGGCTTCCTGCAGGCCAGGCTGCCCTGCCCTGCCCTAGGCACCAGGACGGTCATAGGCCCTCAGGTCAGCAGGCCACCACCCAGGCCACCTCTCAGACCATCTGAGCTTCAAGGCTGCTGGCTATGGGTACAGTTGGGTCTATGAAACTCCTCTCAGGCTAGCGAGGGGCCAGGCAGGCAGAGAAGACCCCTCCACACCCAGACTCGGGCCACATCGACCTCACTGCCCACACCCCTCCAGCAGCTGGCTCACCCAGAGGGGTCGCCTTCCTCTGTCCCCTAAGAGTGACCACAGAGGAGCCCAGTGGCACATCCCAGGTGTGAACAGATCCCAGGTCAAACCGTGCCACTTGATGATGCTTTTTGGGTCCCTTTAGTAAAAATTAAGAGCATGGTCGTCAGCATCCCCAGAGCCATGCACAGGCCTAAGTCCCCCCCACCCCACTGACCCCACTTAAAACCCAGGGCCAGGGCTCCAAGACAGCAAGTGTGGTCCTGAGGGTCCCGAGAAGTGACGTACAAGCAACCCAGCCTGAGAGCCCCTTCCTGCCCCGGCGCCCGGAAAAGGACCGAGTCCAGCTGAGCCACAGCTCCCGGGAAGCTCGTCCCACCTCCGCCAGGTAACACGTTGGCCTGTCAGTCATCACACTCACTGCCCAGGAACCACACCCACGGACCTGCCTCTCTGGCCTGGCCACCTCTCCTCTGAGAACTTGCCAAGTCCAGGGAGACTGCAAGAGGAGCCAAGCCAGTCACTGCATATGGGGACGCCCATGGGCACCCCGAGTCTCGTGCTCCACCTCCCCCCTTCCCAGGCTCCTGATCAGCACCGACAGGACAGCAGCAAACAATCCCAGGGCCTCTTCCAGGGTTCACAGCTCCCTGCGCACAGCACGATGCTGGGGGACTATCGGACACTCCCTGGGGAACCAGCTCAGGAAGGGGTCGGCCACACGCCAGGATGACGCAGCAAGGTGCCCATTCTCCCCCCACCACCCGCCGCCCTGGACGCCCCCAGCCGAGCACCCTGCCGCAGGCTGCCGGGCACACAGGGGACCCCAGGAAACCCCAGTGCCGCCAGGACTCCTCGCTGCCCCTTCCTTGACCCACAGCAGACGTCGGCGTCGGGGGCCAGGGCTGCACTCCAACACGGCCCCCCCAGGGCCTGCTCCTCTCGGCCTCCAGGTCTACACCAGCTCCTCACTCCTCCCGCCCAGGCGGCCCTGCTCCAGGTGCCTAACAAGCACACGCTCACTAAACAGGCGTCACTCCCACGCAGGAAGCTGCAGCACCAGCTGGGCAGGCATCCGCATTCCACACGTGTGTGTCCTCAAGCCCATTTAACAGCTGGGGCGACTGAGGCTCAGAGACCAGGCTGGCAGGCGGGAGCCGGGATCGCACAGGCCTCCCTGGCCGCCCCAGGGCTGTCTATCCTCCTCTGCTGGCTGAGCAGGTTCCACGGGGTGTCGGAGGAACAGCAGGCCAGGACACCACCCAGCCAGCAGCCCCCAGCGCGGCCCCACTGTGTGCAGCGCTGCCACCCAGAGCCTCCCGCACCTGCGGATGCGCCTCCCAGGGGCTGCTACACTCTCAGCCCAGCAGAGAGCTCCGGAAAGTCAGCCCTGTTCTGGGAGGGGCTGGGGACGCAGCACGCATGAAAGGGAATAGAATCGTTCTCCGTCTGGTTCCACACCACAAACCCACCACGCGCCAACAGCCCGCAGTCTGAGCATTGAGCAAAAGGTCAAAAGCAGAAATAGAAGTGGTGGGGATGGAGGGATCCTTCCAAACCACTGCACATGACTGCGGGGAGAGTGTGGGCAGCTGGGACACACACGGGGACACACACACACACAGGGAGCCAGGGGAGGGTGTGGGCAGCTGGGACACACACGGGGACCCAGGGGAGGGTGTGGGCAGCTGGAACACACACGGGGACCCAGGGGAGGGTGTGGGCAGCTGGAACACGCACACAGGGACCCAGGGGAGGGTGTGGGCAGCTGGGACACACACGGGGACCCACACACACACAGGGAGCCAGGGGAGGGTGTGGGCAGCTGGGACACACACGGGGACCCACACACACACAGGGAGCCAGGAGAGGGTGTGGGCAGCTGGGACACACACGGGGACACACACACACACAGGGAGCCAGGGGAGGGTGTGGGCAGCTGGGACACACACGGGGACCCAGGGGAGAGTGTGGGCAGCTGGAACACGCACACAGGGACACACACACACACAGGGACACACACACAGGGAGGTGTGCGCAGCTGGGGGACACACACAGGGACACACACGAACACAGGGACACACACACACAGGGACCCAGGGGAGGGTGTGGGCAGCTGGGACACACACGGGGACCCAGGGGAGGGTGTGGGCAGCTGGAACACACACACAGGGACACGCACACAGGGACACACACACACAGGGACCCAGGGGAGGGTGTGGGCAGCTGGGACACACACGGGGACCCAGGGGAGGGTGTGGGCAGCTGGAACACACACACAGGGACACACACGCACACAGGGACACACACACACAGGGAGCCAGGGGAGGGTGTGGGCAGCTGGGACACACACAGGGAGCCAGGGGAGGGTGTGGGCAGCTGGGACACACACGGGGACCCAGGGGAGGGTGCGGGCAGCTGGGACACACACAGTGACACACACAGTGACACACATGCATACAGGGACACACACACACACAGGGACCCAGGGGAGGGTGTGGGCAGGACCCACACACACAGGTACCCAGGGGAGGGTGTGTGCAGCTGGGACACAGGGACACACACACACAGGGACACACACAGGGCCCCAGGGGAGAGTGTGGGCAGCTGGGACACAGGGACACACAGGACACACACAGGGCCCCAGGGGAGGGTGTGGGCAGCAGGGACACACACAGGGACAGGGACACACACAGGGACACACACGCACACAGGGACACACACACATAGGGACCCAGGGGAGGGTGTGGGCAGGACCCACACACACAGGGCCCCAGGGGAGGGTGTGGGCAGCTGGGACACAGGGACACACACACACAGGGACACACAGGACACACACAGGGCCCCAGGGGAGGGTGTGGGCAGCTGGAACACGCACACAGGGACACACACAGGGACACACACGCACACAGGGACACACACACATAGGGACCCAGGGGAGGGTGTGGGCAGGACCCACACACACAGGTACCCAGGGGAGGGTGTGTGCAGCTGGGACACAGGGACACACACACACACACAGGGCCCAGGGGAGAGTGTGGGCAGCTGGGACACACACATAGAGTGACACACACACAAGGACACACACATACACACAGGGACACACACAGGGACCTAGGGGAGGGTGTGGGCAGCTGGAACACGCACACAGGGACACACACACACACACACAGGGACCTGCTGGGGGACACACACAGGGACACACACGAACACAGGGACACACACAGGGACCCAGGGGAGGGTGTGGGCAGCTGGGAGACACACACAGTGACACACACACACAGGGACACACACACAGGGACACACAAAGGGACCCAGGGGAGGGTGTGTGCAGCTGGGGGACACACATAGACAGAGTGACACACACACAGGGACACACACACACACAGGGACACGCACAGACTCCTCCCCACACCAAGCCCCTCAGCCCCCTACAAATCAAGGCCCTGCTCCCCCCTGCTGTCAGAGAGCAGCTGGGGGGGGGCCTTCCCCAGGATCCCAGGGACGGATAAATGCTCAGAGGCCACGCCCACCTCTGCCTGTCGCACGTCTGCTGCAGGGCGAATCTGAGAGGCCGGCCACTGACTCCACATCAGGAGGACGGGGACCCACCTGCTCCCACTCTGAGCCGCCCTGACACCGATAGCCCAGGCCAGAGCCCAGGGGAAGAGCTAAGACCAGAGAGGAAGGGCCCAGCATGGGGCTGCCAAGAGGCGGTGTAGGCGGCTCAGCCAGCTCTTCCGGAGGCAGGGCCTCTGAGTCCAGGGTGGCCAGCGAGCATCCCCGCCAGGTCCTGCCCGCTGTCACTGCCTGACCCTCTCACTGACGGAGCAAATGCAGGCACGCGGCGTTGTGTGCACTGATACCTAGACCAAAACGGAGGTGGCAAGGCAGCAACCCCAGCAGCGGCCACTGTGACAAACCACACACACCAGGTGACTCACCAGGGACAGCTGGCCCCTACGTCTTGACCTCACATTCCTGGGGCAGCTGCTGGAGAGGAGACCCCTTCCAGGAACCCAATGGGTGGCCAGAGGCTCAGGGACAGGAGGCAGAGCTCAGCTGAGCCCAGAGGAAGGAACGCCAGGCAGCTCACGTGGGGCCCCAAAGCCGCCCTTGGGCCAGGCAGCTCCGGCCCTGCAGAGACACCCACAGCACCCACCAATCACTTCCAGGTGGGTGCAGAGGCCAGCGCATCGCCAGGGAAGATACAGCTCTGCCTGAGGAGTTCAGGCCGGGGGCTGATACGGACAAGGGCACAGCCCAGACCCCCACACAGCCCCATAACAGCCACACCAAGCTCCGGGGGGCCAAGGCAGGAGGGATTTCTGGTTTGGGTCCTGGGCTGGAAAAATGACAGGGGGGGTGCATTAAAACAAGCAGGAGTTTCCAAGTGGGGTGGGGAAGACAGCCAAGACCCTACAAGGAGGCATGGGAATGCCTGGGTGGGGCCTGCGGCCACGGAAGCTTCTAGAAGAGATGGGAGAAGAGCATGGGAAAGCACTAAGGGCCAGGCTGCAGTGCACCTGAACCTGAAGCTGAGGCTGAAGGCTCCCCTGCCGGGTCAAGTGCGGGAAGAACACAGGAGGGGCGGAGCAAGGGCTGACAGAGGCCACCCTGGAGGCAGGTGGGAGGCTGCAGCAGAGGATGGGCGCGGGAGAGTGGATCGGCAGGTGCACCTGACACAGCCAGACCACAGACCCAAGCCTGGACTGGCACTGACAGGTTCACCACAAGCCACCAGGGCAAAGATCTGGGGACGGTGGGGTGGCCAGAGCCTGGCCAACCTGGGAATACTGAGCAGACCTTGGACATGAAACCAGGGCGGTCACACTGGCTGCACGCACCCGAGGAGAGGGGCTGGAGATCCATCTCTGCCAGGCAGGAGCAACGGGCAGGGAGCCTCCACGGGGCGCTCACGGCCACCACGCCGGCGGGCAGAAATCCAACAGCCTGCGCCACGGGTCTGCCTGCCCCGACCCGGGCACTCACTGACCCCTGCCCGGGCTGCCTGAACAACGGCGCCTTTTGTTCCCCGCGTCCCCATTGTCTCCAATTCTCTCGCCTGCCTGCGCCAGGGCCAAAGGAGGATTTCCAGGGGGATTTCTCAATGGGCCCGCAGAGAAACATCCTGCTGGCCGGACCCGCTGCTCATGGCCTTCCTGGAAAGGCCACGAAGCGGCTGAGGCCAGCGGCCCTGTGGACATGGCCCCGGACATGCGCAGCTATTTCCAGCCCAGAGATCGGGCTGCAGGGGTGTGCGTGAGGAGCTGGTCAGCGAAGGCGGGAACAGGGGGCGCACTGGGGCCAGACGTTTCCCAAGTCCGGGAGATTTTCGGGGTTTGGAAGGTTTACCAGGACTAGCGTCACTACCCTCAAAACCCTAAATCCAAACTGCTCTGAAATTTAAAACTTTTTGAGCATGAAGTGTCGGGTTCTGAAGTGTTTCAGGTTTCAAGATTTTTTAAAGGCTTGTTTTATTTATTTGAAAGGCAGAGTGATGACTGAGAGAGAGAGAGCTCATTTCCCAAGCAGCCACAATGGCCGGGTCTGGGCCAGGCCAAATCCAGGAGCCAGGAGCGCCATCTGGTCTCCCATGTGGATGGCAGGGCCCCAGGCACTTGGGCCATCCTCTGCTGCTCTCCGGGTGCGTCAGCAGAGAGCTGTTCAGGAAGCAGCGTAGCCAGGACCCGAACCAGAGCCCCGACATGGCCTGCCAGAGTCTCAGCAGCAGCTCAGCTCCCTGACCCAGGACACCAGCCCCTTGGGCTTCAGGCTGTGGCTGAGCAAAGCCCAGCCCACGCTGACCCTGCCACAGCAAGGTTGCTGCACGGTGCAGAGCCTCGCTTGTCTCTGCCAAGAGCCGGAGGAGGACGTCCAAGCAACTGCCGTCCCCAGGAGGACGCTGAGGCCCGACTCGCTCAAGATCTCAGCACAGTTGGACCAGCAGCTCGGGACGCCCGCATGCCGTATCGGAGTGCTGGCTCAAGTCCCAGCTGCTCTGCTTCTGACCCTGCTCCCTGCTGCTGGGCCTGGGAGGCAGCAGACGACAGCTCCAGGCCTGAGCTCCTGCCACCCACATGGGAAACCCAGGTGGTGGTCCTGGCTTTGGCCTAACCCGGCCCTCGCTGTTGCAGCTATTTGGGGAGTTCAAAGATCTCTCTCTCTCCTCTCTCTCTCTCTCTCTCTCTGCCTTTCAAAAAACATTTTAAGTGTATAATGAATAAGATCCAAGAAGAAAATGTCATCAGAATGAAGTACGGGCGAGCTGACACTAATATATCAACCTTGGCTCCTTCACTGTAACAAATGTAGAAGACCAAGGCCAAGAAGCCAGGGCTTATGGGGACTCTCCCACTATCTTCTCAATTGTTCTATCTAAAAATTGCTCTGAGAAATAAAAGTGTGTCTACAAAATCTCATAAAATGTTACACACACAGGAAGTGTGTGCAAAAACAGGTGCAGCCTGGGTGAAGGCTAAGGTCAGTGTCCGAGCTGAGATGCCCCACTGGGGGAAGCTGCGGGCAGGGGTACCCGGGCCCCCTCTGTGCTACTTCTGCTATGCCCATGGAGGGTAGGACTACAGACAATTTAAAAATTTTGATTTTGAACTTTTTGTGTCTTCCAGGCTTCTCCAGTGTGAGCAAAGAACTATTTGGAAGCAGGTGACACACCAGCAGCCGCGGCGGGGAGGGCCAGAACCTGTGCCCTGACAGGACCAAGCGAGACAGAGCTGCGGGGATGTCACAGGGCCCAAGGGAGGACCCCGTGGGGTTCTTGGGGCTCCGCACATAAGCAGAGGCCCTGGTCTCCTGGGGCTCCCACCAGGGACCCCAGGATAAAACCCCCAGGCTAAGCTCAGGCGTGGGGGAAGGGCTGTACCTCTCAGAGCAAACCAGAGGCAGAGCCACCATCCGGGGCCTGTGAGGCACCAGGAGACATCCACAAGGCGAGGCGCTCTGGGAGAAATTCCGGCAACCCGCAGTCCGAGTGACCACACCACTGCCTGGGACACCACAGAGAAAGCACACTTCCTGCTCCGGCCGACTCCCGGCCCCGCCCACGGGAAGGAAGACACAGCTCGCAAGGTCACCCCAACCGGTGCTGGGGGCCAAACCCCAGCTCTGCCACCTTCCACAACATAAACTGCTCTGTGCCTCAGTGGCCTTTGGGTCCAACAGGGAAACCCAAGCATCTCAGACCTGCAAGGGTTAAAGGAGTGGAGGCACAGGAAGCACCCATCTGTAGTGGGAGGCGGGGCCCCTGATTCAGAGCAGAAAGTGTGGCTGGTGTGATCTGTCTGGGATCCCTCCCGAGAGCCCAGGAGCATAGCTCAGGCACAGGGACCCTGAGGGCAGATGCCAGCAGGTAAGCAAGTCCCCTGCTCACCTGGGTCCTGTCCAGTGGGTGAGCAAGGCTGTGCCAGACTTTTGCCAAAGCAGCATGAGGGAGGCGAGATGGTCCACACAGGGCCCCTCGCCCCCAGACCTCAGGCCTGAAGTGGGATTGGCCATGCTTGCACCGGCGCCCAGGCCTCCTCCTTCCCCGCACAGCCACTGTCGGGCTCTGGGCAGGACTTCCTGTGTCGGCTTCCCTGCCTTGGGGGACACCCAGACCAAGCAGGAGCAACAACCCAAAGTGACTAAAGTCCAGAGATAGACAGGGCTAGATCAGAGCTCAGGGTCCCTCATAAACCAGGCCCCAAGGAGGGGCCCCTGGCCAAGTCTCACGGCCAAGTCTCATGGCCAGTCCAGGGCCAGCTACAGCCGACGCTGGGCCCGGTGCTCACTAGGGGCTTGCTTCCCACAAACACAGCCGGTGAAGCTGCGGGTGGAAGCCCGGGCTGCCCAGGTGACGCAGAGAGCAGGTGCGGGGTATCAATCCCCGCACTAACGAGGAAATGGAGGCACCCGAACCCCTGGGGGTTTCACCTGCACCCCCTTTTTGTCCCCAACTCTGGCATGTTCTAGCAAATTCCCCAGAATTCCCCTCCAGGGCTCCTACAGAAAACTGCCGTGCCCCTGCACGCATACACACACACACACACACACACACATAGCTGCAGGTACCACCTGCATACACACATGCGCACATACACAGAAAAGCCAGCACAGAGACACCAGAGCCCATCTACCCCCTAAGCACAGGCAGGACACGGCTGGGAGGGGGCGAGGCCACCAGCAGGCATGGTTCTCAACGTCCCCCATGGCTGGAGGCACTGCCTGGTTAAGAAGAATCTTAACCAGAATCTCCACTTCCACATGGGGAAACTGAGGCACAGTGTGTGAGGGGCACTTGCCTAAGTGATACTCTAAGTTGCCCGAGGACTCCACCCCCAAGCTGTTTAATGACAGGTGCCTGCACCTGTGGAGAGCTCATTTTCCAGCTGCCCTTTTGACCACCTGGGGCAAGCATCTCCGGTCTGCATAGCCGGGCAGTGAGTCTGCAAAGTGAGGCCCTGGCCATGGCGCCTGCCCCACTGGCTGCTCCTTCCACCGCCCCTGCTCTGCCCAGCAAGGTCCCTCCTGACCACAGAGCAAACTTTCCTTTGGCACCACCCACATCGTTCTGGGGGCCCTGCTTGCTCCAGCAGATGGGGGCAGGGCATGGTCCCAGCAGGACAGGAATGTGCAAAGCAGTGGCCAGGAGCTCAGGCAGGCCCACCAGCCCCTGGCAGCCCATCCCACTGGGTGACTTCCCTGGCCCACAAAGTCCAACCTGGGGCCTCAGTCACCTGAGGTTTTAAAAGGATAAAGGAACAGGGGCCAGCAATGGGGCCCAGTGGGTTAAAGCCCCAGCCTGCAGTGCCGGCATCCCATATGGGCACCGGTTCGAGTCCCTGCCGCTCCACCTCCAATCTAGCTCCCTACTAATGGCCTGGGAAAGCAGCAGATGATGGTCCAAGTGCTTGGGCCCCTGCATCCATTTGGGAGATCTGGAAGTAGCTCCTGGCTCCTGGTTTCTGATCGGCCCAGCCCCAGCTGTTGCGGCCATTTGGGGGGTGAACCAGTGAATTGAAGATCTTCAAATCTCTCTCTCTCTCTCTCTGCCTTTCAAATAAAATAAATAAATCTTTAAAAAAAAAAAAAAAAAAAAAACCTGCACAGCGTTCTGAGTGGCGTGGCGAGATCTCCAGCCATCCCGCTCCGTCTGCCCGGGGTGTGAAGCCTGCGTCTGTCCACCGGATCCACACTGTACACACCACCCTTCCACTACACATCCTGGCTACACCATCCGTCCAGTGGATAGGGTTCGCTACCATCTGTGGTTTCAGGCATCCATGGGGGCCTTGGGACACGTCCCCCACTGATAAGGGGGCACCGTTCAGAGGCAGGCATTAGTCGGGTGCCAGCCCCGGGTGGCCCTGGCCTCAGCCCTGTTGGTGCACACACCTCTCTGTCCTCGCCCTGGGCCTGCCGTCTTCCTTAGGCAGGCAGCTGATAACCAGGAAGGGCCTGGGTTTCCAGAACTTTCCCGCATTCCTCAGGGGCCTTGGAGTCCCACGGAGGCCCAGGGAACACAGGAATCAGAAGAAAAAAAGCCCAGGGAGCAGGAGAACATCGATGCAGCCCAAAGCCCTCTTATGAGCAAGGACGACTCCGGGAGGGCGGCCCTTGCAGTGCCCACAGTGTGACTCCAAGGACGGGATGGGCAGGGTGGGCCCAGCCAGGCACCCGAGGCCTGGAGACGCCCCTCTGCTTCCCGCCTGCAGTTTACCAACCGTGGGCACGCACTGCATTTATTTATTAGCTTTTAAAATGTATTTGAAAGGCAAAGAGACAGGGACAGTGCTCATTCTCTCCCCAAATACCCTCAACAGCCAGGGCTGGGAGGAGGCTGGAGGCAGGAACCCGCTGCCTCCCGCGGTGACCGTTAGTAGGAGCCTGGGACTGAAGCGGAGGTGGGACCCAAACCCAGGCTGTCGGAGTCCCAGGCAGCCCCCACGCCTGCCCCTGTTTTTCTTTGCTTAAAGGCTCCAGCAGGAAGCTCACAAACCCCCGCTGGGGCTGCTGACAGCCCCAGATTAAGCTGGGGGCACGTTCCAGGCAAACTGTCAGCGCACGGTGGTTTCAGGGCTCTCCTGCCGCCTGCCGCGCCCCAGGTGAAGGGGCTGCTGGCCTGTGCAGGCCGCTGGCCATCGGCCAGAGCAGGAGGGGGCAAAGGCTGACTCCGAAGGCAGCTGCCATGACCCCCCCAAAGCAAGCAAGAGGTTCCAGCGCCCCTGCCTGTGCTGCAGGGGTCCTAAGAACTCCAGGAGCTGTGGCGACCTGCAGGCAGCAGCCCCTGGGGACCGGCCACTCCCCTCTGCCTCCACCGGCTCGCCAGAGAGTTTGGGTTACACCCAAAACAAGGGGTCTTTTCATGCGGGGTTTCCCACAACACCATACGTAGCTCCACTCTGGAGCCAGTCCCGTGGCCCACAGGCAGGCGGCTCTCACGGGGACGGAAAGGGATCAGAGGCTCTGCAGATCAAAACGGCCACAGGCTCCGGGCTGGGCCACATTCTGGGGTGCGGATGCCAGAAGGAGGCCGGGGGCTTCCCCAGGGTCCTCCCTTCTCCCGCCACCCCACCATTTAAAACCCATTTTCTTTGTTTTCCGATCTGCAGCCTTCTTGGCCTCTTCTTGATTCTGAGAATCCGGAGCGAGCAGTTGGCGACCACTTGGCCGGGCTTTGCCAGGAGGCCCTTGGAGCCGTGTGGCCCTGTCCAGGCTTGGGTTTCCTGAACAGATGTGTGGACACAGACACCTCTAAGCCAGCAGCCATGTCCCACACGGGGGCAGCCCTGGCACCCACCAAAAGCCTGGCTCGGGCGGCTGACGCGTCCATGACCACGGCTGGGATGAGGACCACATCACACACCTGCAGCCCGTCCTCCTCCAAGGGCTGTCCTGGGCAGCACAGGAAGCTAGGATTCCAGGGGGTACAGGGCCTGCAGTGCGTATCAGCCACCAGGCCAGAGCCAGGGCGGCAATCCTAACAGCTGCCCAGGGGAGAACTGGCTAGACCGGCACGGCCACAGAACCCTCAGGATGGAGGGACCCTCACCTCAGTCGGAGGCACGGGGCTGGTGCAAGGAGCGAGAGTGCTTCACGTCAGCCGGTCTTGACACGACGGAACCAAGGCAGCCACACATGGCCGCTGTGCAGGTGGGAGGGGCCCAAACCCACAGGGCACAGTGGACAGGAGCTAGAGGTTGGGGCAGATCCGGGGCTCAGCCCAGGTGCGCAGGGCCTGGAAAGGGGCAGGGAGTTGCTATCGGTGTGGTTGGCAGGGGCCAGTACCCCATCTTGTTCTAGAAGACAAGCTTGGCAAGCAAGACACAGCGTCCAGGGTCCAGGACTGCCCAGGGACAAGGACAACAGAAATGTCCTTCTGTGGGGAGGGGAGGGAGACCAGGGGGCAGGAAGGTGGGGGAGGGGGGTCTGCTGGACCAGGAAACCTGAGCCTGCCTGCAAGGAAGGAGCCAGGGGGCAGGGGAGGGACTGGAAAGGAAGAAGAGAAAGGAGACAATGGTGGAGGGAGGGCCCGCGGGAGGGGAGGGGGCCCTGCTCTGCCAGCCAGGACTGAAGGTGCTGGATGAGGGAAAACCGTGGTGGCTGCACATTCCAGAAGCCCGGATACCAGAAAAATGAGGGGGAGGGTCACCCATTGTCCGACCAGCTACCAGGAGAGGTTAAGTGGCCAGGAAACACGGCCTTGGCGCGGGCAGCACGGCCGGAACCTGCCACAAAGGGCCACTCCCAGAGCGGGCTCATTAGGGAGCCGAGCGGTGCTGCGGGCAGGGACCGGCGGGCGCGTCCAGGGCCGCACACAATCGGGCCCTTGTGGCAGGCGGAGCGGCGTGGGGCCTTGGATTCCTCCACGGGAATGGGGCCTCCTTCTTGCTTTACAACCTGGGAGCCAACAGAGAGACAGATTGAGGGAGACAAAGAGATGCACGCCCTGACAGTGGCTGGTCTATTTTTGGAAATGGGTCGACTCTTCTCGGAGGTGGCCGTCTCTCTGTGCCACCGGCCCTGCCCGCATCTGTCCCCTTGGATACGGCCTGCAAAGGCCCCCAGCCCATCTGGGGCAGCCCAGCACCACACAATGGCGGTGGCGAAGGAAGCAGGGTGGCCCGGGCAGTCAGAGTGAGCTCCTGGGGCTGGGGCGGGGGGGGGGGGGGGGGGAGCCAGGCCATGGGCCAGATCCCAGCCAGTTTCCCGCTGGGGCCGGGCACCCCCCTCCCCTCCCCGGGGCACACGGAGCCTCAGAGCCTCGTCCTGGCGGGCGTCCCTGCTCCACAGGTCAGTGAGGGGGCAACACAGCAGCCCCATTTCTCGCTCACTGCTAACACAAACTGACATCAGTCTCCTGACCCCGGCCGGCCAGGCCTTGGGACGCCCAGCATGCAGCAGCATCCTTGTCCCCACGACTGGCTGACCGGGCTCATCTCTAGCTTGGGCAACCCCACAGGCCCAGAGCTTGTCTCCCAGGTCCTCCCAGCGGGCCTGCAGCTCTGGCTGCCCGGCACCACCCATTCCCCCAAGTCTTGACACCCACTGAGCCAACACCTGAGCCCATCTTGGTTGAAGGTGGGGGAGCAGGCCCGGGGACCTCATGGTTTCTACAGTTCCCCAAGTGATAGCCAGCAGCAGCCACGGTTAGGAACCACTGCCGAAAACAAAGGGCCAGGGCCAGTGTCGTGGCAAAGCAGGTTAAGCCACTGCCTGCGATTCTGGCATCCCGTCCTGGCTGCTCCACTTCCGATCCAGCTCCCTGCTAATGGGCTGGGAAAAGCAGCAGCAAATGGCCCCTGGAGACCCAAATGAAGCTCCTGGCTCCAGCCTGGCCCAGCCCTGGCCATTGCAGCCATGTGGGGAGTGAATCAGTAGATGGAAGCTCTCTGTTTCTCCCTTTCTCTCTCTGCAACTCCGAATTTCAGATAAAATAACTTTTAAAAAAGTTTATTTTTCAGTAATTATTAGGACAAACGGGGGAGGTGGGGTTGTACACATTGCCACTTTCTTGGGGAACTTTTTTTTTTTTTTGGAAGTGGCTAAAGGCCACTTGATGTCATACGTAGGAAACGAAAGCTGACACGCAGGGGACCGAGTGGTTTGGCCACTATCTGGCCTAAAACCACAAGCAGGGAGCACCTGTCCAGCACTCGGGGGCCCTCATTCCTTGCCCAGCACTGACTATGCCCTGCTGCGTTTCAGGAAGACTGGACTCTGGCCTCAGGAAAGCCACAACCTAGGGGAGAGACAAGACAGCAAATGGAGCGACCGCAGGTCTGGGAACAGGCAGCTCGTCCCCAGGGAAGCCACACCAGCAGCGGGGCCCAGAGCGTTCCTGGTGGCCCAGTCCAACACCAGACCCTCTGAGCAGAGGCTGTGCATTTACCACTGGGAGCAGGTGGGGGCAGGGAATGCCAAGGCTCCAGTTTGTAAGTGGGCCCCCGGCAGACAGGGCCAGAAGCTCGGAAAAGTCCATCTGAAGAGGCACAGGCAGTCCGGCCAAAACAGGGACCCCAACGGGAGCGTTACTGTGGGAAGCGAGTAAGAGAACAAAGCTGCTCCTAGCACATTCCTGGTTCCACCTAAAAAGACACTTGGGGACTGCCCCTCTCTGCCACAGCTGGCAGCTGAGAGGACCAGGGCCCCAGCCTCACAAGCTCACAGATGGACAGACCGCGGCCCAAAGGCAGGCCCCCTCTCCCCTCCAAGCCTCCTCTTAGCTCCCTGAAGTTTGCTATGGGGCTTCGGGCTCTCCCAGCCCAGCCCAGCCCGTGTATGCACACAAGGCTCCTGCCCGGAGGGACAGAGAGCAGGCCTGACTGCACGACCACCCAGTGAAAGGGAGAGAGCAGAGAGCCTGGGTGCTGGGGTCCAGGGAGAGGGAAAGGAAAGCAGAGCCCGTGGCCCACCCGTGCACACAGAGCACGCCAAGAACATCTGCAGGCAAATCAAAGACTCCTGATCTCTGCCCTGCTCCCAGACAGCTGGGCAGCACGGTGCCTCCTTGAGCAGCATCTGCTCCAGCTGAGCCAGCTGCAGGGGCGGGGGCAGCGGCCAGGGAGCAAGCAGCACTGACCAGCTCTGGGCACCTGCGTGGGGAGGGAGCCACTCCTGGCTTTTCATGATCAAAGCAGGCCCACCTCCATTTAGCCAGGGCTTGCTTCTCTGTCCCCTTGGCTTCACGGGGAAGCCACGCCACACACAAGGAAGTCAGAGACAAGCGACCACCCAACTCCAAAATCCCAGAGCCATCGCTGCACAGACCCCAGACCCTGGCTGTAAGAGTGGGGGGAGCGGCTGTGGTTGTGACTGCTCCATGCGCAGCTGCAGGGGCTGCCCTGCCTGAGTGCCCACAGACTCAGGACTGCTGACCCCAGAGGTCAGAGGTCAAAGGAGACTGATGGGAGCTGGGAGCAGAGCTTTGGAGCAGGCTTGCCAGATCTGAGAACCTACAGAGAAAGTTCTCTCCTGGGGGCCACTGTCACATTCATGGCCACTTTGGAGGCCCCGACTTCCTCTCCTGCTGCCCCTAGCCCGGCCTATACCACATAGTCACCAAGTGAGGCTTCCGCACTGTCACTCCCTGAGCTGTTCCCAAACTGCCCGAGTCACGGAGGAGGGGGCACTCAGAACACAGAGGTAGCAAATGCCCCAAGAATGCCCGCCAACGACGCCCTTCTGCTTTAGGGACAGGTTCACCCGCAGCCTGTGAAGTCAAGTCCCACTTCCCAGCTGGCCCCACACCCCCACTCTCCAGTTCCACCAGCAACACGGCCTGGTCTGCCCGAGCCCTATCACCCACGGGCAGTGAAAGCTGACTGGCTGCAACCTTGGGGCTCAGCCCTGTGGGGCTACACAGAGCACAGGCGCCCCGCCCCCCAATATAACTGAGGACGCCTTGCTGGCCCTGGGCTCTCAATGCTGGATCCAGACCCACTGCCAGACCTTGGCCATTCCAACACTCCTGTCTGGGACATTCTGCCCTTCCATTCTGTAAGACAAGGACTCAGTTCTGACGCAGGCTGGACACCCAGGCTCCACTCACAAGCACGTGTCAGGGACTCCCCACGCCGGAGGCAAATCTTCAGGGGCCGGAGTTTCCATGAAGGCTGCAGAACCCATGCTTTAAGGACCACGGAAGTCTGGGGTATTACTGTCCTCAGGGCACAGATGGAGCAACTGAGGCTGCGACTCAGTAAGCTGCCGAGAGCAAGGAGCAGGCGGTAGAGCCCAGACTCACGGTGTTCCAGCCAGACAAGGCGGATCAGCTATGGGGAGACGGCTACGGTGAAAGTTCGTAGGCATCGGCCTACTCCCTCTTCCCTCCAATCAAAGGTTGACACTGTTTTCCCATTTCACAGATGGGAAAGCAGAGGCCCAGAGAGGTTCAGGAACTTGCCTACAGTCCCAGGCTGTCAACTCCCTGTGCAAAGTGCAGAAAATCCCCATGGTGGGAAACGGACGATGAGTGACAGCTGACTTTGCAGATCGTACTGGTTCTGGGACAACGTTCAGCCAAGTCTCTGTCCTGGGGCTCAGAGGCCAGGCCGCAGGCGAGGGGTCTGGTGGAGTGACCACTGCAGTGGAAGCCAGTCTGGCTCCCGGAAGTGAGGGAATGAGGATAGAGGACCCCAACACAAAGGCAGCCTGCGCTCACGTTTGTTCTTTAGGTACCTCACGGCAGGACACGGGAGAGCAGGACCTGGCTTCCCAGAAAGGTGTCCCACCCTCACCCCCCGCCGCCCTGGGCAGCAGGCATGGGACACAGGCCTGACCTGAGACACAGGAGTCCCAAGACTCAGACCAGGCCCCCAGCTGGCCCTGCAGGAGGGTCCGGAGCAAGTGCGGAACGGAGTCAGGACTGAGGCACCCTGCCCTCCCTTAGCGTACAGCCCCGGGGGCCCAGCACCCCAAGGCCTGGAGCAGTCCTCCCCGATCAGGTGGGGGAGGGAGGAGGAGAGGCTCAGGTAACCCCATTCTTTGCCGACCTTTGCTCCTGGGCCTTCAGAGCGGAGCCCAGAGACCACACAGGAAAGTCCATTCAGGGCCAGCTCTGGTTTTGGTTTTGTTTTTTTTGTTTTTTTTTTTTAATATCCCAGACCACCCTCCTCCTTTTTAAACTGACAAACATGGAAGCAAAAACAAACCTATCTTGAGCGGCTCCAAACTTGAAAGAGTGGGTGGAATCCGTCCTGGAGCTTGCTTGCTCTGTGCCAGCTAAAGGGGAGAGGGCCATGGGGTGCAGGTGCAGGGAAGGGGAGGGGTGCTATGAATTCTTTTGTTTGAAACCACATCAGGCTATTTGGGGTTCACCTGCCCCAGTGTGCTACAGGGGGATGGGGCAAGGAGCACCCTGCCCGCAGCCTCTGTACCAGACCGCTTAGCACACCGATTTGCCTAAGTGTTCACAGGCCCTGCCAGGCTAAGGGCTGCCTGGAATACTGATGGGCCGCCTCCCCCAGGGCCACGGGGGGCCCGTGGGCACCCACAGCTCCCCAGAGAGGATGGCAGGGCCACCGGTCCCCCTGGCTTGGCAGCAGGTGCAGTCACACATGGCCCCATCACACACTTGCAGGAGAGCTGCAGAAACAGCAAGTAGAGTTTGGAAGATAAAACCCAAGCCCGTCTGGCAAGTTCCCAAGGAGACCGCAACCCCGCCTGATCTTGCGCGTCCGAGAGGCAGTTCAGGTCCTGCCTCGCTCTAGAGAGGGGAGCAGAGACGCTCGGTGGAGCTCAGTCATCTGCCCAAGATCAGGGGAGGAGATGAGATTCACACAGCCCAGCGGCCCAGCTATCAACCATAGGCTCTCGCTCACTGATAAGGAAGTGACACTTCCCAGCACAGGAGAAAGAGGGTACATTGGGACCAGAGTCAAGAAATGGAGTCACCAGCGTCCCGATGAACTGCCCACAGGACGGGGATGCCAGCCAGCCTGGGGCGAGAGCAGGAGGTGACCCCGACAGCTGCTTCTGGTGGCACCTGCTTCCTAGGTGAGGCTCAGAACCTCTGGGAGCCTCTGTGGGCTTGACTGTGAAAGGGGACAACACCGCCTCAGGGGCCCTGTGGTGTGTGAGCGCTCAAGGCCAGGGAGCTCAGTCCACCCGCGCCACCCCAAGACAGGAGACATGTCGCCACTTCGGCTTGGGCACCGTAGCACATCTCAGAGCTCCAGGTCCCTGCAGAGAAAAACCCACTCTCTAATGGAAGAGGCTTCAGCGTTCTGTCCCCACGGTGGGGGTGGGAAACATCCCAAGGCCACACGTGGCTTTCAGAGACAAACTCAACAAGCACGGTGCTGCTGGCTGTAGCTGGAATTAGTGGTAATAAAGTCGAGTGTTCATTTCGCCCCAAAGCAAAGCTCTACAGCCACAAAATCTGCAGCAGCCGTGTTCCAAGGGGACTGGGACTTGGCGGGCTCGGATCCTGTGGGGAAAACCCTATACCTCCACCCCCCACCCCTGGGGCGCGGAAAAGCTCGGTTCTGGCCCAGTCCTCCCCTCCTGCATTATTCACTGTGGCAAGTGAGACGCCGCGCAGGGCCAGGGCTGCATCTGTCTCCCTGTCCAACACGCCACAGCCCTTCGCCTGGTGTCCTGCAGAGTCCCTCTGGCCAAGTGGCACTGATGACGCAGCGGCAAAGCCAGAAACGCTCCAGCAGCAGCCCCTCCTTCTTCTTTCCAAAGGCCCCCAGGAAGGTGAGGCCAGAGAGGCTGAGGAGCGCACTCAACAGCAGGGTGCAGCGCCACCGGGTTAAACCACCGGACTCTGCAGCAGCCGCCGGTATCGGGTGGGAGTGCATAGAGTTACAGAGAAACGCGATCAGTAACAAAATAGCCCTCTGCATCCAGTCCTGCCCTGAACTCGCAGGCTGGCGAAGGTAAATAAAGGAAACGCCGAGGCCAGGCTGTCCCACCCCGGTGGGCAGAGCGCCCGCCCCAGCACCCACCCCAGCACCCCCGCAGAGGCCACTGGCCCCCCAAATCACAGGGAGCACGCGCGACCCTCTCAGGCTCAGGCTGTCACTCGGGGAAGGCCTGGATGCATTGTCTCCGAGAAGGCCTTTATTCTCACCTCCAGGCAAGCAGGTCGGGCAGCAGGAAGGCCACCAAACCTAGGGTCAGGCCATCAAAAAAATGTGAAAGAACAGGGAGCCCCCTCCGCCAAGCAGGGGGCAGACCAGGGAAGAGGGGAGGCGGGGAGCAGAGCCAGAGAGCTGGCAGCAGAGGGCCAGGAGGCGGGGCTGCTGGGTCCCACAGACCCCGGCTGGGGCCACCTCAGGGTCCACGGCGGGGGGGGGGGGGGGGGGGGTGGCACCAGTCGCCTGGGTGTGGAGCTGCCGCTGAGCCCTTCCTGGGGTCAAAGGCCCTCCGCACAGCCGGCCACAACGCTTCCGAGCTCAGCGGCTCACCAAAGCCTCCACCCCACAACCAGGAGGCAGATCTGGAAACGGGCAGGCGCAGGGGCCGCCCAGCCTCCAGCCCCGGGGCGCGTCCCCCGGAATAGTCTGAGCGGCGGTGGGAAGCCGCAAAGCTCCCCCGGCCCGGCCGCCCTCTGCAGCCACAGCACGCACCGGCACTAGGACGCTGCTTGGGCGCCAGGGCGCCTGTTGCTCCAAGTAGGAGGGGAATGTCACGCGCTCGGGGCCTTTCCCAGTTTTCCACGAGGAACTTCCCGCTGCCGGGCTAGGGCTTCCCGGGGCGCGCAGGCGGCCCCGCGGCGTCGGACGCTACCCCTGACCACGGCGCCGGAGAGCAATCCTGGAGCCGCCAGGGCGGCAGACGCTGGGCTGGCTGAGCAGGGACAGGCACCATCGCTTGACCAAGCCGCTCCCACCCAAGGCCGCTCGGCGGGTGGGCGCGGGACTCCCCGGCCCACGGGCCAGGCCAGCTGCAGCAGGGGTCTGGAGCGGCGCCAGGGGCCAGCGCGGGACGACGCCGGGGGGCCCCTCGCCGCCCCGCAGCGCGGTTCTTACCGTGCAAGCCATTGGGGATGCTGCGGTGATGCGGCGGCGCCGAGAGATCGTCCAGGGACCGGCGCGTGACTCCGGCCTTGCCGTCGGGCGCCTTGTGCGGCCCGGGAGGCAGCAGCGCGGGTGGGACGTGGTGGTGGTGGTGGTGGTGGTCCGGGCTGCCGCCGCTGCCAGCACTGGAGGTGCTGCTCCCGTCGCCCACGTCGCGGGTCCCCGCGCCCGCCGCGCCGCCCGCCAGCGGCCCGCTCAGGCTGGCCTGGCTGTCGATGGAGCTGCGGGAGCCCGCGCCGCCGCTGCCGCTGCCGCCCGCGCCCCCCGCCGCCGCCAACGCCGCGCGCTCCTCGTCCAGCAGCAGCACCAGCTCCTTGAGCTCCAGGTTCTCGCGCAGCAGGGCCTCCTGGCGCGCCTCGAGCTCGCGCAGCTTCTGCTGCGAGCGGGCCACCTCGTGCCACACGGCGCCGGCCGCGTGGCGCCCGAAGCGCTGCCACTCGCGCGCCAGCTTGCGTCCCTTCTGCCGGTCGTCGTCGAGGAAGCAGCAGAGCTCGCGCAGCTCCTGGTTGTCGTCCTGCAGCCGCCGGTTCACGTCCTTGAGGCCGCGGATCTCCAGCAGGTGCTGCTGCAGCCGCCGGTTCACGTCCCGCATCAGGCCGCCGTGTTCCAGCATGAGGCCCACCTTCTCGCCCTCGGCGCGCCGCAGCCGCCGCGCCAGCTCCTCCTTGCTCCAGCGCAGCAGCTCCTCGTCCGGCACCTGGCTCAGCTCCTCCGACGCCGCCGCCGCCGCCGCCGCCGGGGGCTTCGCCATGGCGGGGCCGTCACCGCGGCATCGCCCTCGCCGGGCCGGCGCTCCCCGCGCCGCGGCCGCGCTGGGCCGGTCCGCGCGCGGGCGGGGGGCGGCCGGGGGCGCGTGCGGCCCGCCCCGCGCCGCCTCGCGCGCCCTCACGCAGCGCCCGCCTGGGCCGCCGGGGAGCCCGCGTGCCTAGGGACTCCGGAGCGGGGACGGCTGCTGCGTCGGCGGCCGCCGAGCCGGGCTCTCCGCGCTGGGGAGAAGCGGGTGGAGGCCCGCCCCCGGCCCCGCTCCCCGAGCCCCGGCCGCCCCGCCCATCCCGGGCGGGGAGCAGGCGGGGCGCCGCGGCCCGGCCCCGCCTCCGGGGAGCGCGGCGTGGGGGAGGCGCGGCGCGGCGTCCCCCCGCGCGATGCGCCCGCCCGCCCGGCGCCCTGCCAGAGGCGCGTTCGAGCCGCGGTCCCGCCCTCCCGCGCGTCCGATTGGGCCTGTCCGGGGGTGTGCGGGCGGGGCGGGGCGCGCGCGGGGAGGCCGCGGACTTGGTACGGTCCGCTCGCTGCCTTCCAGCGGCCCCCCCTCCCCGCCGTTCAAGTTTCTGCGCCCGGAGGACGCGGCCCTGGCCAATCCCTGGGCTACAGGGCGCTTTTAAAATGCAGGTACGGCTGCGGGGAGGGGGCCGGTGGGAAAGGTGGGGCAGGGCTTCCCTTAAAGGCGACGCGCGGAAATGGGAGCTGGGCCCCCTCCCGGGCCCGCGCCGCCGCCCTCCCTCCCTCCGCCCTAATAAACAAATCCCCGCGACCTGGGCGGCCGCGCCTCCTCTCCCTCCGGGGCACCGGAGTTCATCCCGGCCCGAGGCCGGACAAACAATAGGGCTGTGGCACGGGGGTCGCTGTCCCCCGCGGCAGGGCCGCTCTTTGTCCCTCTGTCTGCTCCTGGGCTCCTCCGCCCGCTTCTCCACTCCCCTGCCGGAGCGCGCGCTGGGGCCGCGCGTCCACTCTCAGCCCTGGGCTGCGGTGCACGGTGCGTGCGCCCGGGAGGCCCGGGCCTGGCTGGCCGCGTCCCGGACCACGGTGCGCGCTCTCCGCTACCCCGCTGGGGAGAGACTCGCCCTCTTCTCTGAGCGGTGCTGACAGCCCCGCGCCTCTGTCCACTCGCTCGCTAAGCCCCTGGGATTAGGGGGAGAATCTGCTGTTGGCGAGGTGGGAACAACTGGGGGGCGGGGGCGCCGAGCCGACCGCAGAACCCTTCCCAGCCGGCAGCCTCGCGGGCACCTGTAAGTCTGTCTCCTTGTCCTCAGGTACCCCCAAGCGCGTTTATGGCTGAGAAGCGTCCCGGGGTGAGGGGCATTCCTACCCTGGGACCGCATAGAGCGAACCCGCTTAAGCGACCCGGGGCGGCCCGCGTCCCGGAGCGCGCTCCTGCGCAGCCGCTGATGCCCCGTGACAATCGCTCCAGCGTCCCCCAACCCCCAGCGCCGTGTGCCTGAGCCTCTCCGCCAGGCCTGTTCTAGGGGGCTGGACAGCAGAGGCCACCGCCCGCGGGGAGCAGCCGAGGACCACGCTAAATAGCGGAGAGACCGTCCCAAGTGCTGCGCAGGGACCTGAAGACAAGCCACTGCCTGCCTGCGTGAGCAATCACTTTAGATCTGTGGTCAGGAGGGACTCCAGCGCATGGATCTGAGTGACAAGGACAAAGAGAGAGGGAGGGTGTTGCAGGTGCAGGGAACTGTGGTGCGAGGACCCTAGGGCGCTGGTGAGTGGTCTGTCCAAGGAAGGCTGCTGGGACTGGGGCTGGGGCTGGGGTGAGAGCTGAGGTCACAGGTCAGAGGCCCTGGGTCAGGTAGGTCCAGGCAGCCAGGAGAGCAGGGGCGGGGTTTAGCCGGGATACGGCCTGATCTGGCTTACCTTTTGAGGCTCACCCTGCCCACGTATGGAGGGGCACACAGAGTGCAGATTCCATCCAGCGGCCCCACAGATGGTCGGGGGCATGGCTTCCCAGGCTAAGCCCCAGGGGTGCTGGGGGTCCTCCAGCTATAATGGAGGGGTGCCATCCGCCCCACTGAGGCTCCGCCCCCTGCGAGCCAAGCCCAGACAGGTTTGAGTTTAGAGAAGGAGGGGGTTTCAGCTTCCTTGTGGGGGAACTGCCTGCGGGTCTGTCCCACCCCCACCCCAGGAAGCCGGATTAGCCCCCTGGGGGCTCCTGCGCAAGAAAGGGTTTTGCTTCAGGGGGTGAACCTGGTACACATGCTGTGCACCCGGCTTGCCAGGGCAGTGCTGACAGCCCACACTGTGCTTTGGGGGACCCCCCACCCCGCTGTGGTCCGTGGCCCCAGGCAGTCCCCATGGCCTCTTCGCCATCTTTGTGCTCCTTCCCGACTGGCAGTTTCTGCTGAGAAGAGACTGTTGGCGTTTGTTTGCTTTCCCCGCGGACTGCGCGCACTCGGCATCCTCCAGCCTAGAGCCTTGAGAGCATTGCCCACGTCCTCGTGGAAGAGCAAGGTGCTGCGCTGGGGGTCCCAGGGCACTTGAGGAAGGGTCTCCGCTCCCCCACCCAGGGCTGGGTGTGCAGCAGAACTGAGTAGCACGGCCAGGAGGTGAGAGGGCCCAGGGCTCAAACAGGGACCCCAGCCAGGGGGAGCTTCCAGGTCAGAGTCATGTCCCCAAAGGCCCCACCCCAGGTCCGCCAGAACACTCCCAGCCCTGCAGAGCCGGACCGGGAGAGGTCAAGAGAAAGCAGTGCCAGAGAGCTGTGGCTTGCCCTGAGAGCAGGACAAGCCCATGGAGCCCCACCCATTCTCTAGATACTGGGTAAAGATACTGGGAGTGTCTCTTGGCATAGCTGTGCCACGCCTCCACCCAGGATTTTTTTGTTTGGGGTTTATGTTGGAGACTCTCCCTGGGTGTTTGTGTCCATTTAGAGCCACACCAAATATCCCCAAGCACCTGCCCTCGGGGGAGGGGTGGGGGCTTGCTTCCTTGCTTTTGATAGTTCAGTTTGAGAGATGGAGGGAGAGATCTTCCATCCACTGGTTCACTCAAGTGCCCACAACCACCAGGGCAGGCCAGGCTGCAGCCAGGTGTCCCACGGGAGTGGCAGGAGTCTCCCAGGATCTACGTTAGCAGGGAGCTGGCACTGCAATATGGAACGTGGTGTCTTAACCACTCGGCTACACACCTGCTCCCGAAGAGGCTTTCCCGTCCCTGTCCCCAGGGGAGGCCCTCAGCTCAGACCCCAGGTTGAGCACCGTTTGTTGTGTGCCGGCTAAACAGGAGACCCTTGTGCGCACAGCATCTGAAGATGCAGAAACCAAGCCCCAGGAAGGAAAAGCCCGGGCCACTTGCATTCACACCCAAAGGCGCCTTAACTGCCTCCTGGTTCCTACATAAATGCCTGTGCTGTGCGTGTGCGATTGTATGTGCGTTGTGGCGAGTGCCGCAAGGAGAGGAGCAGAAGCTATCCTCATGGCGCATCTGAAGCCCTGGGAGCAGCTTCGTGGAGGAGCTGAGGTCTGAGGGCCGTGCAGGAGTTTGTCAGATGGTGGAAGGGGGAGGAGAGTCCCGAGGGAGGGCACAGCAGAAGCAAAGGCCCAGGGGCCAGCAGGGGTGAAGGAGGGAGTCAGCAGGAGGTCAGGCAGTAGGGAGCTGAGCTGACTGTCGTGTGACCATAGCGAAGAGGGGAGGGGTGACGTGGAGGAGGCTCTGAGGCCAAAGCAGGGTAAGAATGGAGTCTCTGCACCCTCGGTGCCCCTCGGCTCCCCACCCGTCAGCTGCTGATATCCCCTGGCACCTCACCCCAAGGAGCCCGGCTGGGAAGAGGTGCAACACGGGGGAAATGAGTCAGCATGCTCTTAGCAGAACCAACTATCACCTTGCAGGATAAACACTGTGCTGGCGCCGGCGCTGTGCATAGCAGGTAAAGCCACCACCTGTGACGCTGGCATCCCGTGTGGGCACCAGTTCGAGCCCCGGCTGCTCCATTTCTGACCCAGCTCTCTGCTAATGCACCTGGGAAAACAGCAGAAGATGGCCCAAGTGCTTGGGCCCCTGCACCCAGGTGGGAGACCCAGAAGAAGCTCCTGGCTCCTGGCTTTAGCCTGGCCCAGCTCCAGCCGTTGCAGCCATTTGGGGAGTGAACCTGGGGATGGAAGACCTCTCTCTCTCTCTCTCTCTCTCTCTCTCTCTGTAACTCTGTCCTTCAAATAAACAAATAAATATCCTTAAAAAAAAAAAAAAAGAATAAAAAAAACCCCACTGTGGTCTTGATGAACAAAGAAATGCTGAAAAGCAGGCACGCAGGAACCCAGACCCGGCTGGAGGAATGACTACCTCTGCACTGACCCCTCCTGGGCGCAGCACCCCACGGTGCAGTACCCAGGATGCTGAATGCTGTGTGGATGAACCTCGCACTTGCAGCCAGCAGCACTGCCCTTATCTTCTGTCTGGTCTCGCCTGCGTTCTAGCAATGGCTTTCTGTTTTATACCACGCCTTTCCCCCTCTTATTGTGCAGCTCCGTGTAGCTGTCATTCATGCGTTTGCTTTCTTTTTCCTTAAAATTTGTTTATTATTTTCATTTGAAAGGCAGAGAAATGAGAGAGAGAGAGAGAGAGATCTCCCATTGGCTAGTTCACTCTCCAAATGCCCACAACAGCCAGGACTGGGCCAGAGCAAAGCCAGGATCCCAGAACTCAATCCAGGTTTATCTGGGAGAGGGTGGCAGGGACCCAGGGACTTGACCCATCACCTGCCGCCTTCCGGGGTCCCCATTAGCAGAAAGCTCAGAAGTAGAGGAGCTAGAACTTGAACCGGGCACTCCACCGTGGACTGCAGGCATCCCAAGCAGCATCTTAACCACTACCCCAAATGTCCACCCCGTGTAATTCACTCATTTTCGTAGTTATGTGCAAATTTCTCAACCTCAGCCTGGCTGGCATTTTGGACAGATCGGTCCTTGTGGAAGGTCGTGCTGGGGGTTGTGCTGTCTTCCGGCATTGAGGGTCTCTCTCCTTTAGAGGTAGGTAGCATCCCTGCCCCCAGTTTGAAAATCAAAACAAGGGACTAGCATTGTGGCACCGGGGGCTAAGCCACTGTTTACATTAGCATCCCATATGCTGGTGCTGGTTTGAGTCCTGGCTGCTCCGCTTCCTATCCAGCTCCCTGCCAATCCTCCTGGGAAAGCAGCAGAAGATGGCCCAAGTGTGTGGGCCCCTGCCACCTATGCGGGAGGCCAGGATGGAGTTTCTGGCTCCTGGCTTCTGCCTGGCTGGGACCTGGCTGTTGTGGCCATTTGGGGAGCAAACCTGTTGATGGAAGAGTTCTCTCTCTGTCGCTCTGCTCCTCAAATAAACGAATGAATGATCTCTTTTAAAAAAAAATCCTCAGACAGTGTGAGATTTTCTCCAGGGGCAAAAGGAGCCCTGACAGCGAAGAAGAAACAGCGTGGCAGGTTCACCCTCTTGTGTGATTTATTCAGAATGTTTTCATTTATCAAATTGATGCTTTCACACCTGCATCTCACTGAGTCATCTGACTTAGAAGACAATGACAGGGTTTCTTTCAGGAGCCAGGAGCCAGTCCCCACACACGTGGCCTTCGCGCCTGGCCGTATCCCAGTGACTGTCAAAGCTGTCCAGTGTGTGTCAGACACCCTTAGGCCATGTCTGCCCAGCCCAGGGAGACCCCTTGGCCAGAGTGTGCGGCCTTAGGTGCTGCCCTAGGCCCCGGGTCTACAACCAGCAAGGCCACTCCTGCCCACTGCAGAGATCTGAGAACAATCTCTTCTGTGCCTGAATATTTCATGCAGGAGGGAGGAATAGAAGCCGCAAAGACCTTAATTGTTAATGTGGCTTCTGCTGGCGGCAGGCCCAGCCTCGAGGCCCCTCCTGTGTGATATAACAGCAGCAGGAACAGCGGTTCCTCATGTACCCCGGCTTTGTCACCACCTGCTCGGTGAGGCTGGGCTAACCTGAATTTGTCCTCAGGCCCCCAGCGGGTTAGGGAGAGCGGTGCCAGTAACAGCCCAGGTGGCTGGGTTCCCTATCTGCTCGCACAAGTCCCGGCACCCACTCCGCACAGAACCTGTTTGTTGAACCAATGCATGATACAGGAGGAAGCTGGATTAAGTAGAAAAAGCCTGAGACTGAGAATTTGTGAGTCGCCCTAGGCAAAGGCACACCCTTCTCTGAGCCTCTAGACAGGAACCTGAAGGTGGCCCCTCACCCACCTCCCTGGATGGGGAGATACTGGAAGCACAAGAAATGGCCAGCGAGGACCCTGGGCCACGCGGTATGGCAGGTGTGGGGCTGCTGGCCTGGGGGAGGGGTAGTCTGGAGTGGGAATTCTCAACTCACCGAAAACCAAAGAGCAGGGTCGCCTCTCCAGAACTGGCTCAGGCTGGCGTTTGGCGCAGAGGGTTGAGCCGCCTCTTGTGACGCTGGCGTCCCGTTGCAGGGCGTTGGTCCGAGTCCCGGCTGCTCTGCTTCCCATCAACTCCTGCTAATGCTCCCAGGAAGGCAGTCACTGAGGGCTCAAGTGCTGGGGCCCCTGCACCCACGTGGGAGACCTGGATGGAGTTCCAGGCCCCTGTCCTCAGACTGGCTGGTGCGGGCATTTGGGGAGTGAACCAGCAAATGGAGTCCCTCCCTCTCTCTCTCTCTCTCCCTTTAAAATAGATGAAAATAAACATTAAAAAGAAGAAAAGACTCAGCCCAACCATCCCAGCACAGCACAGGTCCCTGCCCCAAGCCCTTTTGCACCTGGGCCTCTGCCAGCTGCTGCTTGGACCCCCAGAACCAAGGCAGCCGTCAGCCCTCTGGCTCTCAGCCTGGAAGCCCTGAAAATGCAGGTGCTCAGGCCCAGCCCATACCTGGAGGTATGACTCCAGCAGCCAGGCCCTGGACTCAGGTGAGTCTGTCGCTCCCTGGAACCAGACAGAGCCGACAGCAGGTGCGCATGTGTCTGGGGGGCCCCACCCCAAGTGTCTGGAGTTAGGGTCTTTCTCTGCCATCACCCACATTCCCTGGACGTGCTGTGTGTAACTAGGGAGAGAGAAGGGGAATCGGGCTTCTGGAATCACGTGGGTGTCCACGAACTGCCCAGGAAGGGAAAAGTCGCGAGAAAGAACGGATACCCCCGAGTTCTCCAGGACTCGCAGACACACGCCACCTAATTACAGAGCAAGCCAGCACCGCAGGAACAAAAGACCCAATGGGGCACATCCGTGTAAAATTTCAGAGCACCGGGGCTGAGCACCAGGGAGACGGGGGAGACAGAGCCACTTCCAGAGAGTCAGGAGTCAGAGTGACACCGAGGTCCCCGCTGGAGCCTGGAAGCTGGAACATCACGGAGCAGGACCTCAGCACCCGAAGAGAGATGATTCCAGCACCTGTGCAATCACGTGTGAGGGCAGCACCAACATCGTGTGCAGCAGGTTAAGCCACCACCTGTGCTGCCAGCATCCCATGTGAGCACCGGTTCGAGTCCCAGCTGCTCCACTCTGAGCCAGCTCCTTGCTGATGCACCAGGGAAGGCAATAGAAGACGGCCAGGCGTGACCGAGCCCCCACTGGCCTGTTGCAGCCACCTGGGGGTGAACCTGCAGGTGAAGGTGTGTGTGTGTCTGTGTGTGTGTGTGTTTGCACATGTCTCTTTCCCTAACTCTGCCTTCCAAATAAATAAAATAAATCTTAAAAAAAAAAAAAGTGTGGGGCCGACGCTGTGGTACAGAGGGTTAAAGCCCTGGCCTGAAGCCTCGGCATCCCATATGGGTGCCGATTCGAGTCCCAGCTGCTCCACTTCTGATCCAGCTCTCTGCTATGGCCTTGGAAAGCAGTAGAAGATGGCCCAAGTCCTTGGGCCCCTGTACCCATGTGGGAGACCTGGAAGAAGCTCCTGGCTCCTGGCTTCGGATCGGTGCAGCTCCAGCCGTTGCAGCCAACTGGGGAGTGAACCAGCAGGTGGAAGACCTCTCTGTCTATACCTCTTTCTGTAACTCTGTCTTTCAAATAAATAAAATAAATCTTTTTTAAAAATGTGAAGGAAGATTTTTTCAGATTAAAAACAAAACAGGGGCCTGTGCTGTGGCGTAGCGGGTAAAGCCACTGCCTGCAGTGCCAGCATCCCATATGGGCACCAGTTTGAGTCCCGGCTGCTCCACTTCTGATCCAGCTCTCTGCTGTGGCCTGGGAAAGCAGCAGAAGATGGCCCAAGTCCTTGGGCCCCTGCCCCCACCATGGAAGACCTGAAAGAGTGAGGCTTCAGGTTGGCCCCACTCTGGCCATTATGAACATTTAGGGAAGAAACCAGAGAATGGAAGATTCTCTCTCTCTCTCTCTCTCCCTGCCCTCGCCTCTGTGTAACTCTGCCTTTAAAATAAATAAACAAGTCTTTTTAAAAAATGGCCTCCCAGACATCCTCTCTAATGTTAGGAATTAACACAGGGAATCCCAGGGTGCGGGCAAAGGAAAGCCCCAGTGCCAGGGCTTTGCTGCAGAAGGGAGCCATGAGCTGAATGGGGGTGGGGGGGGGGGAGCAGCAGGCGCCGGGATGGGGAGGAGGGCGCCTGACTCGCAGCCTCCCTGGGGCGAGGCTGGAGCCTTATCTGGGAGTGTGCTGATAAGTCCAGAGCAAACCAAGCCAGGCACAGGAAACCCAGAAGTCCTGCAAGGAAGGAGCCCAGTCCTGGGACCCCTCACAGCTCAGGTGGCTGCACCGTCTGTATTGCATCAAGACCAGGTCAGCGCCACACCGCCGTACAGCCACATTGGCGGGAGGGGTGGCCCGCGGGCGTGGGGGACACTAAAGCTGCAGGGCGCATCAGGAACAGTGCAGGCGTCTCGTTTTCAAGGAGACAAGTGTGGAAGAGCGGAATGAGATTACCCTGGGTGGGGGCAGGGGCAGGGAGCTCTCACGTTTAATAAGCTTATAATTTTTTTTTTTTTTTTGACAGGCAGAGTTAGACAGTAAGAGAGAGAGACAGAGAGAAAGGTCTTCCTTCCGTTGGTTCACCCCTCAAAGTGGCCGCTACGGCTGGCTCTCTGCACTGATCTGAAGCCAGGAGCCAGGTGCTTCCTCCCATTCTCCCATGCGGGTGCAGGGCCCAAGCACTTGGGCCATCCTCCACTGCCCTCCCAGGCCACAGCAGAGAGCTGGACTGGGAGAGGAGCAACCGGGACAGAATCCAGCGCCTCAACCAGGACTAGAACCTGGGGTGCCGGCACCACAGGTGGAGGATTAGCCAAGTGAGCTGCCACGCCAGCCAAGCTTATAATTTTATTACTGGAACTCTCTGCATGCATTTATTTTATTTTTTAAATTAAAAAAATATTTATTTAATTGAAAGAGTTACACAGAGAGGTCTTCCATCTGCTGATTCACTCCCCAATTGGCTGCAATGGTCAGAGCTGCGCCGATCCGAAGCCAGGAGCCAGGAGCTTCTTCCAGGTCTCCCACACAGGTGCAGGGGCCCAAGGACTTGGGCCATCTTCTACTGCTTTCCCAGGCCATAGCAGAGAGCAGGATCGGAAATGGAGTAGCCGGGACTTGAACTGGTGCCCATATGGGATGCCGGCACTGCAGGCGGCAACTTTACCTGTTATGCCACAGTGCCGGGCCCCCTTTTTTTAAAAATTTTTTAAAAAATATTTATTTATTTATTTGAAAGAGCTACAGAGAGAGGTCTTCCATCCACTAGTTCACTCCCCAAATGGCTACAATGCCCAGAGCTGGGCCAGTCAGAAGCCGGGAGCCAGGAGCTTCATCTGGGTCACCCATGTTGGTGCAGGGACCCAAGCACTTGGGCCACCCTGTACTGCTTTCCCAGGCCATTAGCAGGGAACTGGATCAGAAGTGGAGCAGCCAGGACTCAAATCAGCACCCATATGGGATGCTGGCGGCTTTACGTGTTATGTTATAGCACCGGCCCTGTGTTTTTCTTTTTAAAGATTTATTTTATTATTTATTATTTGAAAGGCAGAGTGACAGAGAGACAGAGATCTTCCATCCACTGCTTCACTCCCCAAATAGCCCCAACAGGCAAATTTAGGCCAGGTCAAATCCAGGAGCCAGGAACTCTACTCAGGTATCCCACATGGGTGGCAGGTCCCAAGCAGTTGGGCCATCCTCCACTGCCTTCCCAGGTGCATTAGCAGGGAGCTGGACTCGAAGTGGAGCAGCCAGGAAAGCCACGGAAGATGACCCAAGTTCTGGGGCCCCTGTCACCCATATGGGAGACCCAGATAGGGTTCCAGGCTCCTAGCTTCAGCCTAGACCAGCCCCAGCCGTTGTGGCTATTTTGTGAGTAAACCAGCAGATAGGAGATTTCCTTTTCTCTGTCTTCTGTGCCCCACCCCGCCCTGTAACTCTGTCTTTAAAATAAATTGGAAGGAAGAGAAGGAGGGAGGACGGAAGGGTGGACAGAACTGGAATGGTCTCTCCAATATGGGATGCTGGCGTCCCAAGCAGTGGCTTAACCCACAACATCACAACGCTGCCCCTGTGAGAAATGTTTTTAATTTAAAAAAAAAAAAAAAAAAAAAGCCTGGCATTTGTGACCTTGGAAGCCACACATCACAGAGAAACCAGTTGCTTTAAAAAGGTTCAGGAAAAGGATTTCCTGCCTGGATTCTTTGCCCTTGGAAAGGATCAGCCAAATACGAGATTGGAACATTTTCAGAAGTGCAAGTCTCAAAAAAAGAAAAATTAAGGGCAGTGTATTTTCCAGGAGGCTCCCCTCCCCTCCTCGGTGGGTGAGAGTGACCAGGGAGCAGGTGCCTCACCCAGGAGGCAGTGGCGGGAAGAGGGCACCACCGCCTCACAGGGCCTAATTTGAAAGCCACACATGATGCATCGTCCCGTGGTCACGAGACTTAGATAAGATCAGATGAAAAACTAAGACACACAAATACCTTGTAAACTGCAAAGGAAGGAAGGGAGGGGAGAAAGAAAGAGGCATGAACTGCACTTCACGACCCTCCCACAATCACTGTCCTAAAAGCCTCGACCAGCGTCAACGGAGAAGTGGATAAAACCCTGGGGGGAGGCCGGTGCGCAGGTGGACACGGTGGCTCAGGCTGCAGAAATGTCTGGGACTGGAGTTTCAAGAAACAGCACCTGCTGGACAAGTGGGGGCCCCAAACACAGCACAAGGTGGGAAAACGTCTTCGTAGACACTTGAGCTTTTTTTTTCTTTTCAGAACCTAAGTGTGCACAAGCGTGCGTAGAACACACATCTCATACGCAGAGGACAACCTGCCCTCCCGCTAGGGCTGGGGTCACCCCTGATAGAAGAAGCCTCAGACCGGACCCTCCCCAGGGCCTCCCTGCTGCAGGCTCCACCCACCTGGCCAGCCCCTTGCTTCCAGTCATTTCCGGTTAGGAAAGTTCTCTGGGCTGCTTCCTCTTCCCACCCTCCCAGCAGGCCTGCAAGGTGAGCAGCAATTGTGCCCACTTTTCCTACAGATGCTGGGGCGCGGGTGCAGCCTGGGCTCCCCGACACACCCCTGCTCTGGCAGGTGCACCCTTCAGGCAGGCCCCAAGAGCAAGGGATCCGCAGCCCCCGCTGGAATTTGGGGGCTGGCGGTAACCCAGGCCCGGGGCTCTCAGCAGGACGCTGCACGATTTATTCTTCCTGATATTTCGTCACACACCCTACCCTTAGCACCTGCTGGAAGGAACATTTTGCGGAGCAGCGGGGACACCCCTAGCTGACAAAGAACGCGATGGCGCCTGCTGGAGCTGTGTGAAGACATGGCATCCTGGGAGCCTGGGGGACACGGTGCAGGCAGTGGACAGGCCGCCTCCAGGGCACAGAGAAGGGCTACCCTACCCGGGGCTGGGAGGCACCGTCCTGTTCCTGTTCCTTCAGTGAACACACAGAGATGCCCAGCCAAGGAGTGAAGCGTCCGGCGCCCCCTGGACTCTGCATTTAGATCTCCCCACACTGTCCACCTTTGGGGGATGGGCTCCAAGCCCCCCAGTGTGTGCTAAACTGCAGATAGTACTGAACCCCGAATATTCTGTTTTTTCCTACGCATACACCTATGATGAAGTTAACCTATAAACTGGGCACAGTAACTACTAGTAGGACAATCACAACCATACACTGTAATAAGAGGTAAATCTCGTCTCCCCAAATCTCTTTTTCAGAATTACTTATTTACTTATTCTCATTTTATTTGAAAGGCAGAGAGGGAGGGAGGAAGGGAGAGAGAGGAAGAGAGAGAACGCTCACTTCTATCTGCTGGTTCACTCCCCACATGCCCACAACAGCCAGGGCTGGGCCAGGCTGAAGCCGGGAACCAGGAGCTCCATCTGGGTCTCCCACGTGGGTGGTAGGGGCCCAAGTACTTGAGTCACCCTCGGCTGCCTCCCCAGGGTGTGCGTTAGCAGGAAGCTGGATCAGAAATGGAGCACCCAGGACCTGAACCCGTGCTCTGATGTGGGATGCAGGCCTCCCAACAACAACTTCAGCAGATGCGCTGGGTGTCCATCCCCTCTCCGAATGTTTTACTTAAATAAATATTTTATGACGTCTGTTGGCCAGACAGGCCACTAAAACCACAGCAAAAGCAACCGCGGTGGGGTGGGGACAGCTGTCCCTCCTGGTTGCAGGAGAGGTGGGTGGGCCCCGGCTCTGGGACCCTTCTTCAGCCCGAATGTCCCTGGAGACCCGTCCCCCGGGCCTCACCCTACAGCCTCACCCTGTGTGGATGACCACCTGCCTGCTGCCCCTTGGGCCTCACCCACCCAGCTGGAAACCTCACAGCTCCCACAGGGCCTCGCCTGGAACCCAGCTCAGCTGCTTCCTCCAGCGGCCGCCTTGCCAGGGCCCCCCCAACACCTGCAGCCCTGGCTCCCACGCACTCAGGTAGGAAGGGCCGGGTTCTGCTGAGAGGCTGCAGGGCCTGGAGCAGAGCTGGGCTGGGCAGGGGGCACGCAGCCGGAGGCCCCTCAGAGACCACCCCCCCCCCCCCCCGGAGCCTGGAGTCCTTGGTCTCCCCATCCCGCCCAGCCCCTGGCCCTGCCACCAGGCCCACTGCACACATCCTGCTGTGGGGACGGAAGCAGCTTCCTCAGCCCGCCGAGGATCAGCGTCACACGGACTCATTAGCTGGGACATCGGATTCGCCAGCCCCGGGGCGAGGCCTGGAGTGGGCTGTGTGCCAGCGCCCGGGTGGGCTCGGCTGGGCCTGAACCTCTGGGCGCCCTCGTCCCACCCCACCCTGTTTCACACCGGAGGCCCCCACTGCTCCCCTGCTGCTGGGCACCAGGGGTCCTCCCTGTTTTACAAGGCCTTGTCTTCCTGTTGGTTTGTGTCCTTGGGGTCCATTCCCAGAAGTGGGGTTTCTGAATGGAATCATCGCTGTTTTCCCGCTCCTAGTCCACGTCCCGGAGAGCCTGGCCCCAGGAGGGAGATCCGGCCTTTTCTCGGGCTTCCAGGAGAGGCTAATCCTGCCTGGCACTTCCGGAGGGAAATGACAGATGTGGCCGTTTCCTGTAAGGGCTCCTGGCCAACGACGCTGGGCACTCTGGACCAGGTGACTCAAAGCTGGCTAGGGTGGGGTTGGGGGTGGGGGGCGGGAAAACCAGGGCTCAGCACCCAGGGAGGCAGGGCTGTGGGCAGCACAGGAGGCTTGAACCCCAGTGGGCAGACGACCCCTCCGTCCGCACAGGCAGCAGCATGTTGTGGTCCCCCACCCCCCCAGCCCCTCCAGCCTGCTGGTCAGGAATGGCCGGCACTGGTCAGCGAGGCCCTCAGACTTGGGTCTCTCGCAGGCAGTGCCCCTCCCCCATCCCAGGTCAGGCTCCGCCCAGGTTGGAGCCAGCTAGGGGTCCCTGAAACAGCTAGGGGTTCGTTTGGTCTGGAAGTAGAGGGTTGAAGTGGTAGAAGGAGCTCCTGGCCCCCATAGGACGGCCGGGAGCCCAAGCACAGCCAGGGCCGTTCTCCTCTGGTAGTGACCAGGGCTGGAGCGGGGCCACCCTCCAGGGCCCATGTGGGAGCTCTCTGGCCCCTCCCCTTCTGAGGACACCCCTGACTGGAGCTGGGGGGGGGGTCAGGGCATCCCACGGGGAGGCCCCACCGGCAGGCAGCATCAGTGTCTGCCCTGTTTCAGACCGAGGTGGTGAGTTCCCTGTTGCTGGAGGTGACCAAGTGGAGGCAGCATGACCATGTCTCAGGCGTACAAGGCAGTGCTGGCCTGCAGTTTATGCCCACTTTACTGGTGAGGAAATTGAGGCCAGGGGCTAAAATAGCTCCTTCAGGAGTCATGGCTACTTTTCAAGCAGCCACGCTGTGCTGGCCTCCCTGTGTCCAGTGCAGGCACAGCTCACTGCCCTGGGTCCCCTCCGCTGTGGGTGAATCACCCCCGCTGGCCCAGCCACAGCTGCTACCCACCTAGAGATGGCCACTTCTGGGTGGGGCCAGGGCTTTGTGAGCTGGGAGTGGGCAGCAGGGTGGCTCAGGCCATGATACCCGATGGGCCGGGCCCACTGACCACATCTGTTCTCAGAGAACCTTCTGGAGCAGGCCAGAGAAACAGATCTCTCAGTCCCAGGAGAGGGACTGTTTTTTTTATAGTTATCTTTCCGTTTTTTTTTTTTTTTCTTCAAAGATTTATTTATTTGAAAGGCAGAGTGACCCAGAGAGAAGGAGAGAGGTTCACTCCCTAGATGGCTGCAACAGCCAGGGCTGGGCCAGGCTGAAGCCAGGAGCCTGGAGCTCCATCTGGGTCTTCCACGTGGGTGACTGTGTTATCTGCTGCTGTCCCAGGAGCCTTCACAGGGACCAGAAGGGGAGTGGCGGGGACGCCGACGTTGCGAGCTGTGGCTTCACTCACTGTGCCAGAGTGCCTGCCTCGCCTTTTTTTAAAAGAAGAAGAAGAAAGCTCATTTTCTTTCTTTTTTTTCTTTCTTTTTTTTTCTTTTTTTTTTTTTCTTTTTTTTTCTTTTTTTTGACAGGCAGAGTTAGACAGTGAGAGAGAGAGAGAGAGAGAGAGAGAGAAAGGTCTTCCTTTTTCCATTGGTTCACCCCCCAAGTGGCCGCCACGGCCATCGGTGCGCTGCGCTGATCCGAAGCCAGGAGCCAGGTGCTTCCTCCCATTCTCCCATGCGGGTACAGGGCCCAAGCACTTGGGCCATCCTCCACCGACTTCCCGGGCCACAGCAGAGAGCTGGACTGGAAGAAGAGCAACCGGGACAGAATCCGGCGCCCCGACCGGGACTAGAATCCGGGGTGCCGGCACCGCAGGTGGAAGATTAGCCAAGTGAGCCGTGGTGCCAGCCAGAAAGCTCATCTTTATTTGAAAGGCAGAGAGAGAGAGAGAGAGAGAGAGAGAGAGAGAGAGAGAGATCTATCCACTGGCTCACTCCCTAAACGCCCACAACTGTTAGGTCTGGGTCAGGCAGAAGCCCATCTAGATTTGCCTCCGACACAGCACAGGCGAGCAGGAATCAACAGCCAGGAACTCCATCTGGGGCTCCCAGGCACTTGAGCCATCCTCTGCTGCTTCCCTGGGGCAGGAGCAGAGAGCTGGATTGGAAGCGGAGCACCTGGAGCGCTCACTGGCCGTCCTGCAAGACACGTGGGCATCCCAAGCTCCGGCTTAACTCACCGCACCACGAGCCTGCCCCACGGGACTGACTTTTTGAAGACAATGAGGGAGTGCAAAAAAATAGCCTCGCCAACAACCCGTCGGCTTGAGCAAGGACCGTCTGCACCTGCGCACCGGTCACTCTGCTGTCCTGCTGGGTCCCTGCTTCCACTGAGGCTCCTGGAAGTGCAGTGTCCTCGGGCGACATTGCCTCCAGCACATCTGATAAGCGGGGCTCTGGTGTCTGGTGTCTCCCTCCAGAGCTTAACTGAAATCCCGGGTCAGCAGGCAGAGACCTGCGGCCCAGCCTTAGAGACTCCTGCTTATGGTTGTGCTGATGTGAAAAATGTCATCTCCCGGTCCCTCTGTCCAGGGAGTGCGAGCCTCTGTGGCCCCAAAGGATCCCCTAGATAACTGCCATCTGTCACACCTCTGTGCCCGGGCCCACCTGCCCATGCCCTGTCCTTGTCCCTCATCCGGCCGGCTCCCATGCCACGACAAAGGTTTGTGAGGTCTTCCTCCAACCGGTCAGGCTCCCACAGGCCCCAGGGCTGCCCAGTCATGGCACCATGGCACTGTGCTGGCCCGCCCGCCTGCCCAGCCTCCTTTCCACCGGGGCTCCTGGGGTGCACAGAACCCAACCCTGGGTCACGCCGCTGCAAAGGCAGCACTGTGCTGCTGAAAGACCTGGGCGTGGGGTCAGCCAGGCTTGGGCAAATGCACCCCTCTGAGCCTCCTCACCACGGCGACAGGTGCCCTGCGGGTGCCAGCAGCAGGCTGGACGGACGCTGGGTGACACTTGTCTGTGTGCTCTGCCGTAGGCAGTGGAGTCTTGCTGTGGGAGGGAGAGGCTGGGCTCCACTCTGACACTGCACAGGCAAGTGGCAGTTGATAGCCAAGGAGGCCAGGGATGGAAAATGCCAGAGAGGAGACAGCGGGGTCGGTCAGGGGCCCTGGCTGCACCAACCCAGCAGGCTCTGGCCGGACCTGGCGGGACCATCAGACGCCACATTGGGGTGGCGGAGGTGGGGAACCCAATGAGAATTCGCAGGTGATTGGATTTGAAGGTGGGATTTCTTGCGGCACTGACTCAGCGGCGGCTCTGGGCTCAAATTGAACTATACCAGGAAGTGCACGGAGGGGCCTGGCAGAAAATTTAGAAGCCCAGCTAGGGTGTGGCCAAGCAAAGAATCTTTGTCAATGAGCTGTAGTCCCTGTCCACAAGTTCACAGTCCAGCTCACAGTGAAGTGGGGGCCAGAGCGAGGCCACGGCCGGGGCCAGGGTGCCGTGGGACCGACCGGGGCTTCACAGTGGAGACGTGGCTATGGCCAGGCCTGACAGTTGGCCGCGTGCGGAGCTGGGAAGAGCTTGGAGGAGAGGACCAGGCTCACATGTGCTGAGTTGCCTGCAGCCCTGCCAGCGCTGGCTTTTATCATTTTAATGATGTTTGCGACTTTATGGGGGTGCCCTGCTGCCCAGAGCGGCCTGTTACCCTGTAAGGCCGGCTCGAGAGTCCGAGAGTCCAGGAAAATCGCTCTCCATGCCCTGGGGATGATGAATGAGCTCAGCCCGGGAGAATCTGGGTGATTCGGGGGAGTGGTGCACCCGAGCTTGGAGTGGGGGCAGGGCCGTGCGCTGGCACGCACTGGGCGGCGCCCAACTCCCTGGGCTGCAGCTCCTGTGAGCTGAGGGGTCCAGATGATGTCCTGAGTGCCTTCCTTGGCCAGACTGGCCGTCTGGAATTCCACCACCACTCATGCCCCTTCTAAAGACAAGGGCCTCTATTAAAATGTAAATATTTTGTCTGGGAGAGGGAACACGGTGATCTCTTATTGAGAGGAATGAAGCCAGAAACTGTGGCTTTAACTGAGGACCTACTGTGTGCTGAGCTGGACAGGGGCACCGCCCACATTGTCTTGGAATCCACAAGGCAGCCTGGCCAGACAGGAGCTGCCTAGCGCTGCAGGTGAAAGAACAGAAACTGGGAGGGACCGGCGCTCGCCAGGGGCCGGGCAGAGCCAGGGCCCGCATCAGAATGGGCTGTCCACCCTCCCTCCTGGTCGTTGCTCTGCCCTCTTGTGGCTCCTGGAATCCCAGGCCATATGAAGCAAGGCTCTGGGGCAGAGGCCTAGGTTTGAGAGCAATCTGCCTCCCACTAGACTGTCGTTCCAGTCCTGGACGCCTCCTCTGTGGCTGGAGCAGCAGCAGCAGCACCTGCCCCGGGGTGGACGGGTTGTCATGCGGCCTGAAGCAGACCAGCCTGGGTGACCCTGCGCCCGGGCCGGGACCGGGACCGGGACCAGCCAAGGCTGTAGCTCTTCTCTCCAGTGCATGTGCTTGGGCCGCTGCCGCCCCAGCTTCCAGCCTCGGATCTCTCCTGCCCCTTCCCCCACTTTGGTAACTGCAGGCATGGGAGGCAGCTCCCCCTTCCTGTGTCCTCATCCTGGGGTCTGAGGCGAGGAGACAGCAAGGCCCTGGCAGGTGGGAAGTGTGAGTTGATGCTGAAGACCAGTGACCTCCATGAGCCCCCGGCTCCCTCGCCCACCTGCCCCCTCAGCCCTGAGCCACTGGCCCTCTGCCCCACATTGAGGCCAGAGGCGAGCCACTGTTCATCTGTAAAGTGGCCACCTAACAGAGTCCCAAGACCCTGGAGTACCTATCTAGCGAAATGTCAGAGCATCTTGAGCGTGGGCGAGCCGTCGTTACGGGCACCCAGTGCAGCTGTATGCAGGTGACTGGCATGCGGTACAGCCACGGGAGCTAGCAGTTGTCACCTCCCTTGGGACCCTGGGAAAGCATGGCTGGCCAGACCTGTTACACTGTGGCCTGTGCAGCAGCCACTGCAATGACTACTACCACTGTGGAGCGCTCCAGGCAGGCAGGGCTTGGGGTCTGCATCTCTGGGGACAGGCGCACGGCCAGCGCCAAGAACCAGGAGCTGCTAGAACGCGGGGCCATAGCCTTCCTGCGGCCTGGGCCGCTGTGGTGGCACGTACACATCTGGGCTGCCCCAGGCTTCACAGGTGACTTGACCCTGTGGGAACAGCTGGCCTTGGGTGTGCTAAGTGTGCAGTACTAGGGCTGGGATCGTCCTGAGACCCCATGGCACTCGCTCTGGGCTGGTGAAGCCAGGGGTGTGCTGGCTGCAGGGGGTCCAGGCCCCTGGTTTTTTTTTTTTTTTTTTTAAGACTATCCATCATCTATCTATTTATTTGAAAGGCAGAGTAACAGTTACAGAGAGAGAGAGAGAGAGAGTCTTCCATCCTCTGGTTCACTCCCCAAATGGCCTACAGCCAGGGCTGGGCCAGGCCAAAGCCAGGAGCCAGGACAGGCCCCCTGTGTCTGAGATCCCTGCCTCCTGGGTCCTAGGGGCTCAGAGGCCCCAGTGGTGATGGCCAGGGACCCTATGTCCCTGTCCCCACCAAGATCCCACCTCCCTCTTGTTCCGGCCTCTTCTGCCAGCCGAGACCGTGGGAAAGAGGCGGGAGCTTTTCAGGACCCCCACCCCCCCACCCCATCTCCAGGACACAGCCTGTCCAGCTGCCTCCTCTCTGGGCTTGGAGGCCAAGGCTGCAGCCTCCAGCTCAGGGAACCCAGTGCCCGTGTCAGCCCAGGGCCAGTCCTGTGGGCTCCAGCCAGAAGCTCCTAAGGCAGGGACTCAGAGGGTCATCTCCCTGCCCTCAGAGGCCAAACTCCGGACACCCAGGGTCCCCTGCTCTGCCTGACCTCTGCCCCACGTGCTGCTGTGCCTCCTGACACAACACAAACACATCCTGCTTGGCAACGCCCCTTCGGCCCCTCCCCGGGAGGCAGGGCCTCCCCCTGGGGCAGCGGGGAGACGCTGGGGCAGTGAGGGACAGTGTGATATGTCCCTGAATGGCTCAGGACGGGGAGAGCATCAGGGACTGAGTGTGTCCTGGACGGAACACTCACCAGGGCACCTGAGCCTGAGCCAGAACTGTCACTCGTGATGCCGCACCACGGCCTTTCATCCCTCTGTCCATCCGTCCACCTTTCTGTCTACCCATCCACCCACTCCTCCTCCATCGACCCTGTCTTGGACACACTATGGTGTGATTACTAAGGAGGTGCATGGAACGTGGCTCAGCCCGGATTGGAATCCAGGCTCCACTGCTCCTGAGTAGCTGTGCCTGGGAAGCTACCTGCTGCCTGCTTTTCCCAGCCACACAGTGAGGCCCAGAGCGCCTGTGGCTCAGGGCTGGGGTGAGTTTGTGGGATATTGGGGGTGGTTCTTGGCTTGTGTCTGGCACAGTGTGGGTGGTGAGTAGAGGTGTTTGCCTTCTTTCAGTGCCCTCTCCCAACACTCTGGTGGATGCCAGCTCCCACGCCAGGTGCCAGGGTGCCAGGGCTGAATACGACGAGGTCCTGGCACTGAAGAGCCAGCACCGGGGCCTCATTTCAGAGGGAGGGGGCCGAGTGCCCTGGCGGGGGAGCTGGGGCAGCTGCAGGAGCCAAGGTGAGCAAGGCCTGGTCAGAGAACAGGTTGTGTGCGTGTGGGGGGAGGAATCCGCACTGGAACTGGCGCTGAGAGCTGGCAAGGGGGTTACCAGGCCGAGAAGGAGCCGTCAGGGCACCCCGGATGTGCAAGTGCCAGAGAGCTGGAGTCTGCAGGTGGATGACTGGGCAGGGTAGCGTTGAAGAGCTGAGGAGGCCCAGGGAACAGGGCTGGATCAGGCAGGGAAACAGATGGATGGGTGGGAGGGGCCGAGGCCATGCGAGTGGCTGTGATTGGCCAGGTGTCCAGCTCTCATGGGAGGACAGAGAGGTGGCCCAGGCTGGCAGGAGCCCGGGTCTCCAGGTGCGGGGGGCGTGGGACAGGCTGGAACCATCGATGATCTCCTCCCGTCTTCTCTGAATGAAAACGGCAACAGAAAAGACGGCTGAAAGCTTTCCCCTTTTCTTTTCGGGAGGGTGAGTGGGGTACAGGTGACCCCAGCTTCCTTGTCGCTCCTCTGCTCGGGCCTGCCCTGAGGCTGCATTGTCCAGCTCCAGCGGGTCCCCTGTAACTCCCTGCGTGGCCTCAGTCCGCTCTCCTCCCCTCTCCGGTCTGTTTCCCCTGGGTTCATGGAGCTGGTCACACCTCCTCTGTCCACGTGGAGAATGGTGGGCAATGCAGGACGTGGAAATGCTCCTGTCCCAGCCTGGTGCCTCCCTCCCAGCCTCCAAGGAGCTGTCCTTGTCGGGGTGGCACCAAGGCGCCCCCTGGTGGCGGGAGCAGTCAGTGCAGCTGCAGGGGCCTTGGAGGGCCGCAGTCCTGTGGAGCTGTCCCCACTCTGCGGACATGGCTCCGTGTCATCAGGCCTCTGAAAATCCATTTTTCAGCAAAATAAGCAAAAAGCAGAGCATACATAAGAAATCATATGACTATGTGTGTAACTTAAAAATAAGAATCGACCAAGGTGGGGCCCGTGCAGCCTTCCCCGGGAAGCTACACAGGAGACCGGCATCACTCAGAGCTCTCCTCAACGGGGCTGGAGGCCGGAGCCAAGGGCTGCAAGGATGCATTTTCCCTGGAGTCGCTTTGTACTTCGGGCTCACTTTTGATGTTTGAACGATGAACAAGCACCCTCACTCCTCAGTGTCCGTGGGGGAGCTGGCTCAGGGCCCCCTTGGACAGCGAAATCCAAGGATGTCCCAGTGCCTTCCGTAGCAGGTCACCGCGTTTGCATGGAACCTGCCCACACCCTCCTGCAGGTGTTCAATTACCTCTGGGCTATTAATGACACCTACTGCCACGTAAATGCTATGTAGCTACTTGTTATACTGTGCTGTTCAGGGAACAGTGATGCTATGTAGATGCTTATTATACTGTGTTGTTTAGGGAACAGCGACAAGAAAAAAGTCTGCACTGCCCAGGACAGACGCAATATTCCTTCTTAAGATTATTTAATTAATTCCTTCGAAAGACAGAGTGACAGAGAGGGAGAGACACGGGACACACACACACACACACAGATCTTCCATCCACTGGTTCACTCCCCAAATGCCCACAGTAGCCAGGACTGGGCCAGGCTGAAGTCAGGAGCCAGGAACTCCACTCAGGTCTCCTACAAAGATGGTAAGGGCACAAGGGCTTTGAACGCCTTCTGCGGCTTCCCAGGCTTTAGCAGGGAACTGGGTGGGAAGCAAAGTGGCCATGACTCAACCGGAAGCTTCAACATGAGATGCGGGCGTCCCGAGCAGTGGCTTTACCCACTGTGCTGCAAACACAGCCCCCAGAAGCAATATTCTTAAAATTGTGGGTTTTTGTTGTTGTTTTTTGACAGGCAGAGTGGACAGTGAGAGAAAGAGAGAGAGAGAGAGACAGAGAGAAAGGTCTTCCTTTTTGCCATTGGTTCACCCTCCAATGGCCTCTGCGGCCAGTGCATCCTGCTGATCCGAAGCCAGGAGCCAGGTGCTTCTCCTGGTCTCCCATGCGGGTGCAGGGCCCAAGCAGTTGGGCCATCCTCCACTGCCTTCCCAGGCCATAGCAGAGAGCTGGCCTGGAAGAGGGGCAACTGGGACAGAATCCGGCGCCCCAACCAGGACTAGAACCTGGTGTGCCGGCGCCACAAGGCGGAGGATTAGCCTGTTAAGCCACGGCGCTGGCCTTAAAATTGTTTTAAATATTTATTTATTTATCTCAAAAACAGAGTTACAGAGACAGAGGGAGAGAGACAGAGACAGAGAGAGAATTTGCCATCTGCTGGTTCACTCTGCAAATGGATACAACGGCTAGGGCTGGGCCAGGCTGAAGCCAGGAGCCAGGAGCTTCTTCCAGGTCTCTCATGTGGATGTAGGGACCCAAGAAACTTTGGCCATCTTCTGCTGTTTTCCTAGGTCATTAGCCAGGAGCTGGATTGGAAGTGGAGCAGCCAGGACTCAGACTAGTGCCCATATGGGATGTGGGCATGGCAAGTGGTGGCTTTACCCACTACGCCGAAATGCGGGCCCCTTAAAAATTATTTTTGATCCACGGTTTGTTGAAACCACAAATACAGAGCCACAGTCTTACCTGTAAGAATTTTAAAAGACACAAACTTGCAGACTCAGTAATGCAAAGGAGCTTGGAAGTTTCCTAATTTCCCCCTCAGTTACAGCCAAACTGACTGGAAGCTGCCCAGCAGGCACTTGGATGCCACTGGTGATGGGGTGCTCACCCCCTCCCTGGCCACTCCCTGGCTAGAGATCCTCTCACCAGCTGAACTACGTCCCCTTGCTTTGCACTCCGTTCCTGGGATAATCTCAGGAATCTGTAGGAAGCCTGCATCAGCTGAGCACCCACTGGGTGCCAGTGGCCCTGGGTCCAGCCCCAAGGAGTGCAGAGCCCAGTTTCTGGAGTCTCAGCACTGGGCACGATTCTGAGGCCATTGGGTGCCCCCAGGCGATGCAGGCCTTGCTCTCCTGTGCCTCAATACCGAATCACCGTGTCCGGTGCTGCAAAGACGGCGTTGAGGCCCCAGGCGCATGCGCCGGGCCCTGAGCCCCCTGCCATGGCCTCAAGGAGCCAGCATGCCTGGACAATGGCCAAGCGGGGAGCAGGGGCCATGGAGCCTACACCCAAGGCCACGGAAACATTTCTGGACGGAACAAATGAAGCGATCTCTGGCGGGTTTTCCACCAGGAGCTGGTCTCTGCCTGTGCCTGGGTACTGGGTCCTGCGGAGGGTGTCTGCCCTTCCCCCATCTCCTCCAGCGACACAGAGCACTGACCGACTGTTCCCAAATGTACGGCCATGGCCCAAGCTCCCTGGCCCCCCTCCACCTCTGTACAGCCACCCAGGCCATGCTCTGCCTGCTGGGGGAGAAGGGGCCCCTCCTGGGCCTGCTTCGTGCCCTCTGCCCCGCTGCTGGCTCTGGGTAGGGGCACCCAGCAGGCGCCCATCACATCGCCCCCTGCTGGACGCTGCAGGATGGGCAGACTTTTCTGCCCCTGGCAGTGGCTCTCTCTGGCTTACATCAGGCAGACCCACGGGGTCCAGCTTCCGTCAGGTGCACCAGGGATGCCTCCTGCTGTCCCCCTAGCCAGGGACTTGTGGGCTCTTTCTGCTGCTGCCGGCCTCAGAGTCGCCTCGCTGTCCCCTGTGGGCTTCTCAGCCTCTGCACCAGCAATTCTGACTTCTGCTCTGTTTCAAGTACTTAGAGGGCCAGAGCTGTGGGGAGGGGTAAAGCCACCGCCTGCAGTCCCGGCATCCTGCATGGGCACTGTCAAGTCCCGGCTGCTCCACTTCTGATCCAGCTCTCTGCCAATGCCCCTGGGAAAAACAGCAGAAGACAGCGCAAGTGTTTGGGCCCCTGCACCCATGTGGAAGACCCGGAAGGTGGTCCTGGCTCCTGGCTCCAGATCGGCGCAGCTCCAGCCATTGTGGTCACTTGGGGAGTGAACCAGTGGATGGAGGATCTCTCTCTCTCTCTCTCTCTCTCTCTCTGCCTCTGTAACTCTGCCTTTCAAATAAATACATACCTCTTAAAAAAAAAAAGTATACTTCAAGCTGTTCAGGCGTATTGTGGAGACCCCGACTTCCACACTGCAGCCGGTCAGCCCGAGCCACCAGTCTCCAAACGCTCACAGCCCTGCAGGGTGTAGTCCACCCCCAGCCCTGCCAGGCAGCCGGCACGAAGGCTTCACCTGTGAGCTGGGGCCGGGAAGACCAGGGAGGAGGTGGCCGGACAGAGAAGGCAGGCCGGCGTACTAGGCCGGAGCAGGCTCCGGTGTCCACTTAGGAACATGCGGGTGTTTCAGGAGACGCACGATTCTGGCGAGAATGGGTCTGGTCCTGCGGGGGGGCACCAGGGGCTGGGGGCTGGGCGGCCAGAAGCCGACCTCAGGAGGTAGCCCCATCACGGCCGCCTAAGCAGGAACTGGAGGAGGAGGCCCCTGGGTCCCAGGCTGTAGGATAATCTGCTGGCCCAGGGCGGGGGTGAGGGAGGAGGCCTGGGTGGGGGCCTTGACCCCGCACTTCTGTTTCTAGCCTTGCGGGGAAAGTCCCTGAACCCCGCCGGCCCGGGGGAGGTGGAGCTGGAACCCGGGCCCTGGGGCTCCTGGGCGTCCCGGCTGAACAGCGCCCCGGGGGAGGAAGCCTGGTCCCAGGCGGGGCTTCCAGGCGGCCACGGCCATTGTGTTTGGAAAGGCTCCGAGCCCGGACGGCGGCCACAGGGCTGGCGCGCCGCCTCCTCCTGCGCTCCGGCCGCGGCGACCCGGAGCCGAGGGGATCTCCGGCAGCCGACGGCCCCCGAGTCGAGGCCCCGCGGGGAGCTGCCGCCCCCTCGCCGGCGCCGCGAGTGCCCCGGGCCGGTACCGGCGGGCAGGAGGCGGGCGCTCGGGTCGCGGCCGGCGCTCCCGGGGGCCGCGCGGGGCCGGGCCGGGCCGGCATGGCGGGGCGGCGGGCCGGGGCCGGGGCGCTGCTGGCGCTGCGGGCGCTGCTGGCTCTCCGGGCGCTCCCGGCCGCCGCGCACCCGCAGTGCCTGGACTTCAGGCCGCCCTTCCGGCCGCCGCAGCCGCTGCGCTTCTGCGCGCAGTACTCGGCCTTCGGCTGCTGCGCGCCCGAGCACGACGCGGCCCTGGCCCGGCGCTTCGGGGCCCTGGCGGCGCGCGTGGACGCCGCCCTGTGGGCCGCGTGCGCCGGCTACGCGCTCGACCTGCTGTGCCAGGTGAGCGGGCGCGCGGCGGCCGGCGGCCCCGGGGGCGGGATGCGGAGGGTGGGGATCGAGAGCGGGCAGCGGACTCCCAGAGGGCGCGGTGCGGCTCGGGGCGGGGGCGCCGGCATCCTTTGCTTTGTGGCTTGAGCTGTCTCAGGGGCTCAGTGCCCCCTCCTGACAAGTGATGGCATCCCTCCCTTCTCCGGGACTGGGGGCTTCTCCGGCCCGGGATCCCCTGGAGTCGCCCCCAGGGCCCCACCCCCAGTAGCCCTGGGCACCAGGGTGGGACGTTTGCCTACCTCCTGCCTCCTCCGGGCCGCGGGGGGGCCCTGCCAAGGCGTGGGTTTGTCCAGGGGGCTGGGCCAGGGGTGCTGCTCCCTGAGAGTCTAGGGCGCGCTTCTCCCCGGCTCTGCCGTGTCGGTGCTCAGAGCCTGGGCGCCCCAGGGATGGCGCCCTCAGCGCACAGGAGGTTCCCTGAGGGCCATCCCCTGGGTGACACCCCTGGGTCCCCCATCTGCCATCTGAGGTGGAGCTTTGCCCTCACCACCCTGTGCCATAGCTGTTTGCCTTTCTTCCGCAGCGGTCAATGTCAAGTGCCTGACCACAACCAGGTGGGCACAAGCTGCCGGACAGAAAGCAGAAATGTGGGCTGGGCACAGCAGCCGGCAGTGAGAGGCCTGGGGAGGAGGCCCAGGGTTCACAGCAGGGGGCAGTGCCGGCAGGGAGGGGGCAGATGGGCTCTGGCCCCTTCAGGCTGAGAGACCCTGCCTGGGTGGTCACTGGTGCAGGTAACTTCCATTGTCTTCAGTGTCGGGCCACCTTAGGGGCCTGGGTTGCCATGCGGGTGAAATGACCGATCCAGGGACCCGGTAGATGTTTGCTGTTGCATTTCTGTGGTGCGGGCTGACCCAGAGAGAGGCAGCCCTGGCCCCATGGTCCCAAGCCCAGCCATGGGGACTCGGAGCCCCATTGTTGCTCCACAGGCATCCGGTGGAGCAGGTGCTGGCAGGATGGGGAGGGGGCTTTGGGGGTGGGGGCTGCTCCAGGGGGCAGGTTGCTCACCTTGCAGACAGTGCCACCTCTGTCCACACTTCTCAGCATGGCCAGAATGGTCCTGCCCAGAATCTGCCTCCCTCGCCAGCCAAGGGCACAGGGCCGGGAGGCTCCTTGGGACCACGGCGTCTGGTCCCCGCCCCAGCACAGAGCTGGGCACACACAGCCACCCCACATTTGTTCACTGAGCTCTTACAAGCACGACGGGCAAGCGAGGAAGGCAGGGTGGGGGATGAAGAAGATGGGGGTGGTCCTGATGCCCCACCCCGGTCCCAACCCCTGCACCGGGCAGGAAGTGCTTCTTTCCTAGGGAGTGGTCCCAGGACAGCCTGGCTGGGGGGTCCAGCGGGGCAGTGGCCGCGAGCACCTCGGCCCGGGCGTCTCGGGCAGTGACTCATGTCTGGAGCGAGCCTGCAGAGGGCGGCTGAGGCTGGGCCATGGTTTCCCTGACGGGGCCTTGCGGCGAGCCCTGGCAGGAGGACCCGGCCCTGTGCCAGCATCTCCTGATTCCCACCCAGGGAGGGCCCAGGGGCCTTACTTACAGGTTTGCATTGGGGACACCACTGAGGCCTGCACGTGGATGGCCTGGGGGTGGCCCCTTCCTGGGCTGTGTCCTGGGGAGGGGAGGGGCCAGCTGTGGCACGTGGCCTCCCCACCGTGGCTGGTGTGGCTCTTCCACGTAACCAACTTGCCCTGAAGTCCCCAGAGCACAGTCTCTGCTGGGCCTGTGACACGTGTGTTCCACAGGCTCCTGTACTCGGCGGACGCCCTCGGAGCCAGGAGCTGGCCCTGTGTTGGGGGCTGGCCCCAGAGGCCGTTGGCAGGTTGCAAGCCCAGCCTCAGAGGCCCCCTTGTGCAGCTCAGGAGACGATACATAGCTGCTTACCAGAATGTGCAGGGGACTCCTTGGGGGTTTCCAAACATGATGGGAACATGGGGGAAAAGATAAGTCAGGGAGGGCTTCCTGGAGGAAGTTGCTTCTCAATGGCTCATTGGTACTTGAACATTTACGGAACAGACACAGGTCTTATCTTAATTTTTCCTCCCAACAACTCTGGGAGGTTGGAGTTCCCATCTCCTTTCACAGATGGTAGAAGCACAGACAGGTTGAGGAGCTGGCCCAGTGTCACCCAGCGAACATGGGCTCCGACTCCCAAGTCTTTTTGACCACTCTGCCACGCGCTCCCTGGAAGTGGTTCTGTGTGGGGCACGGGGGTGCCCGCCCCGAGGCTCCACACTCTGGGGTCGACAGATGTGTGGAGAGATAATTAAGCTCCAGCTAAGCCGAGCAGCTGGCTCACCCTACCAGCCACAGAACACATCTGTGTTGTGTCTGAGATGTGGAGAGAGTGAGGAGACGCGGAAGACCTGAGTCAGGCCTTGCATCACCATGGGAGTGTGCGGGGTGGGGTGGGGGGGCGGGAGGGACGCCCTGTCCCGAGACTCAGCTTCCCGCGGGTGGGTGGTGACGGGAGGGCCCTCTGTGAGTCAGGACCACAGGTCATGGTGTCAGCGCCTGTCCCTGTGCTGAATGACCCAGGGAACTGGACGGTGTGAGGCTGGCTCCTTCTTCCCCACGGGTTTTTCTTTTTTTAGATTTATTTATTTGAAAGGCAGAGTTACAGAGAGAGAAGGAGAGACACAGAGAGAGAGAGGTCTTCCATCTGCCAGCTCACTCCCCAAATGGCTGCAATGGCCAGGGTGAAGCCAGGAGCCAGGAGCTTCATTCAGGTCTCCCACGTGGGTGCAGGGGCCCAAGCATTTGGGCCATCTTTCGCTGCTCTCCAGCCATTAGCAAGGAGCAGGATGGGAAGTGGAGCAGCCGGGACCCGAACCATCGCAGTGTAGGATGCTGGCAGTGCAGGCCGTGGCTTACCCGGCTTCGCCACAGCACTGGCCCCTCCCCACAGGCCTTCTGCCACCTCCCCCCTGGAAGTCCACGAGGCCTCATTGTCAGCGCTCTGTCCTGCCGAGAGCCACCACTGCAGCCAGCTGGCGTCACTCCTGCTCTGGGCACCACGTTTGCAGGGTGTGAGTCAGGGTGCAGAGGCCATGAGAGAGGGGCCGACGGACCCAGGGGCGCGAGGCGTGGCACCTGAGGTCCGCGGCCTGGCTCTGCGCTGGGCTCGGGGAGTGCAGGGCTCGCAGACTGCCTTCTCTGAGTCCGTCTGCCTCTTCTGCTCCCAGGACACGCCCCGTGTACCCGGCGAACACTCGTCTGGAGGGGGCCCCGTGTGGGCGTAGGAGGCCTGGGCTCAGCCCTAGTGCAGCCAGCTCGGGGCACGGGGCCCTCGTTTAGCCTCAGGTCCTCATCTATAAGTCGCTGTGACAGCCCCTCCCCCACCGTGGAGGAGCAGCCCCCGAGGCCTCCGGGGCCCAGAGCTGAGTCCGAGCAGCCTGGTGAGCTCAGACCCAGGAGAAGTGGTTACAGCCCTGCAGGCCAGGTGCTGAGGCACAGGGAGACCCTCACAGAGCCTGGCCACTGAGGCTTCTTCGTGGTTGGGGGCACTGCCACTGGGGTAGATGGTTAGGAACCGGCCATGGTGTCGGCACACCTGGCTCAGACCCCTGGCTCACGCACTCTGTGGCTTCCTTGCCTTGGCTCATCTGTATAATGGGCCGAGACCTCACTTGCTTCCAGCGGCTGCCCCCGGGGAGGAAGTGCAGATTCTCAGTGTGCCCAGCAGGGTGCTGACCCTCAGTCTGCCAGATGCCTGGGACCTGCTGGTGCTTATGACTCTGTTTCCCCATCCCCGGGCTACTACTTTGGGATGTGGAGAGTTCGTCCTGCCAGAGAACAGAGGGAAGGGTGTGTCTGCAGAGGGAACAGCAGGTGCTGAGGCTCAGAGGTTTGCCCCGGGAGCCACTCCCAGCGCTTCATCCGTGGGCACTGAGTGGAGCCACAGCATCTTCCACACAGAAGCCCCTGGGGGAAGGCGTGCTGCTGGGCCATGCGCCGTGCAGTTAGAGCTTGGCAGGGGGACAAAGGGTCCAAGGACCAGGGTCTGAAGAGGCTCCAGGGGTCATGGGGAGGGGTACGGGCAAGGCCATCCCTGGCACAGGGTCACAGCCAGGCTCCCCCCACATCGTCAGCCAGGCTGCGTGGGCCCCGAGCCCCGGCTGCCCTGTCGCTAGCACTCTCCTGTGCCCTGCTGCTACAGGGAGGCGCACCTGCCCCTGAAGGGCGGGTGTGGAGTCGCCGGGGGTGACCTCGCTCAGCACCTGCGAGTTTAGGCTCTGGGACACAGCAGTGAGTGCCCGAGGCAGGCAGAAATCCCCGCCCTGCTGGGATTCATGTCCTGGGGAAGGCAGGCAGAGAGCTTGACCTTGAGTGTCCTGCTTTGCAAGCAAAGTCAGAAGGAGGTGGGCCGAGGGAGTGATGGGAAGACCAGGGAGGCCTGAGGAGGGGGCTGGCGAGCAGAGCCAAGGAGAAGCAGTGGCTGGCCCCGGCAACAAGTGCCTCCTACCCTTCCGGCATACAGTCGGTGCCCAAGAGCCGCTGGTGGTGAAAGCGCATACAGTCAGTGCCTGAGAGCCCGGTGGTGGTGAGAGCCCGCACAGTCGGTGCCCGAGAGCCCGGTGGTGGTGAGAGCCCGCACAGTCGGTGCCCGAGAGCCCGGTGGTGGTGAGAGCCCGCACAGTCGGTGCCCGAGAGCCCGGTGGTGGTGAGAGCCCGCACAGTCGGTGCCCGAGAGCCCGGTGGTGGTGAGAGCCCGCACAGTCGGTGCCCGAGAGCCCGGTGGTGGTGAGAGCCCGCACAGTCGGTGCCCGAGAGCCCGGTGGTGGTGAGAGCCCGCACAGTCGGTGCCCGGGAGCCCGGTGGTGGTGAGAGCCCGCACAGTCGGTGCCCGAGAGCCTGGTGGTGGTGAGAGCCCGTACAGTCGGTGCCCAGGAGCCTGGTGGTCAGAACCCATACAGTCGGTGCCCGAGAGCCTGGTGGTCAGAGCCCGCACAGTCGGTGCCCGAGAGCCTGGTGGTGAGAGCCCGTACAGTCGGTGCCCGAGAGGCTGGTGGTGAGAGCCCGCACAGTCACCCTGGTGGTGAGAGCCTGGGTTATTTACAGCCGCGGAAGCCTTAAGACCAGGGCCAGAACAAAGCGAGCGCACGGCGGCGAAGGGTCGCTGCTATGGCTGAGACCACTGAGGCCCACAGAGGGCTCTGGCCGCAGACTGAGGCTGGGAGAGGCTAGCCTGAGGTCGCCCGGCTGGCTGGCTGGCTGGCTGGCGTACACGCAGCAGCTGAGCCACGCTTGTCTCTGCAGGAATGCTCGCCCTACGCGGCTCACCTGTACGACGCCGAGGACCCGTCCACGCCGCTGCGGACGCTGCCGGGGCTCTGCCAGGACTACTGCCTGGACATGTGGCACACCTGCCGGGGCCTCTTCCGCCACCTGTCGCCTGACCGCGAGCTCTGGGCGCTGGAGGGCAACCAGGCCAAGTTCTGCCGCTACCTGTCCCTGGACGACGTGGACTACTGCTTCCCGCGCCTGCTGGTCAACCAGAACCTCAACTCCAACCTGGGCCGCGTGGTGGCCGACGCCCGGGGCTGCCTGCAGCTCTGCCTGGAGGAGGTGGCCAACGGGCTGCGCAACCCCGTGGCCATGGTGCACGCAGGGGACGGCAGCCACCGCTTCTTCGTGGCCGAGCAGGTGGGGCTGGTGTGGGCCTACCTGCCGGACGGCACGCGCCTCGAGAAGCCCTTTCTAAACGTCAGCCGGGCGGTGCTCACCTCGCCCTGGGAGGGGGACGAGCGGGGCTTCCTGGGCCTCGCCTTCCATCCCCGCTTCCGGCTCACGGGCAAGCTCTATGTCTACTACTCGGTGGGCGTGGACTTCCACGAATGGATCCGAATCAGCGAGTTCCGGATCTCCGAGGACGATGAGAACGCCGTGGACCACAGCTCCGAGAGGTGATTCCCGGGCAGGCGAGGTCAGGGAGGCGGGGCTGAGACTGGGCGGGGGTCACAGGTTTGCCACCACTTCCTGTCCTGTTGGTCAGTAGTGTGAGTGTCCACTAGCCCTGTGGGGGACCAGGGACGCATTGGGGACGGTTTTGCAAAATGGGCATCCCACAGGGTGGCGTTGAAACCCCTCTGCCCGGTCCCCAGGGCCTGGGTTCCTCCACCAGCTGCCGTTGTTTATAATCGGGGGTGGGGGAGAGAGAGGGAGAGGGCTTCCATCCACTGGTTCCGTTTCCAAATGCCTGCAACGGCTGGGATTGGACTGGGACCAAAGCCAGGAGCTGGGAGCACAGTGCAGGTCTCCCACGTGGGTGGCAGGAACCCCGTGACTTGAGCCATCACTGCTGTTCCCAGGGTCTGCGCTAGCAGCAAGCTGGGGTCAGGAGCCGGGGCGGGCCTGGATCCCAGGCGCTCTGACGTAGGCTGTGTCGGATGCGGGCGACTTGAGCGCTGGGCTAAATGCCCACCCCCGGTGCGTTTTATTTGATTCTCAGAAAACCCGGTGAGGTTGGAAGTGGCCCGTTATGTCACACAGATGGGAAGCGACAAAGCGAACCATAGTCTGTCGCCCAAGCCCACCAACTGCCCCCTCCCCCGCTCCGCCTCCTTTGGCCCAAACACACCGCTCTTGGGCCTCACGTGGGCTTGTCCCACCTAGGTCCTTCTGGCTCTGCCTCCTGCCCCCGGGGTTTCCCCGTTCCCGTGCTCTGTGTATGATTCACGCCAGAAGCAGAGAGAGGGAGACGGGGAGAAGTACCATCTCCGTCTCTTCTCCCATCCGGTCTTCTGCCAGCGCCGTCGGCAGGATGCAGCTAGGGGCCAAGGAGCACAGGAAATGTAGTCGGCAGGAGTCACAGAGAGGCAGAGGCACAGAGAGAGGTCTTCCATCCGCTGGTTCACTCCCCAAATGGCCACAACGGCCAGAGCTGCGCCGATCTGAAGCCAGGAGCCAGGAGCTGCTTCTGGGTCTCCCATGCAGGTGCAGGGGTCCAAGGACTTGGGCCATTTTCCACTGCTTTCCCAGGACGTAGCAGGGAGCTGGATCAGAAGTGGAGCAGGCAACTGAAACCAGCGCCCATATGGGATGCCGGCAGCGTGGGTGGAGGCTTTACCCGCTATGCCACAGCACCGGTCCCGAGAGAGGGGAGGTTTTATGCTGGGAACTTGTTTTGTGTTTTTGGCTTCATGTACTTCCAGCTGAGATTATTACAGATTGGTCTGCCTTTAGGATAATCCTGGAGATTGAGGAACCAGCCTCGAACCACAACGGAGGTCAGCTGCTCTTCGGGGACGATGGGTACCTCTACATCTTCACCGGAGATGGCGGGATGGCCGGCGACCCCTTTGGAAAGTTCGGAAATGCCCAAAACAAGTATGTCCGGCTTTGGGTTGGCTGCCAGCTTGGTGTACCTGTGCCTAGGGCTTCCGGCCATTCTGCAAGGGGAGCTTCTTCCTGTGGGGCAGTGGGAGGGCCTTCGGGTCCCAGCTCAACCTGGGGACCCCATCAGTTAGAGCGGAACACAAATAATCTCCCTGGGGAGACTGGTCGTGAGGCATCGGGGCAGTCACGGTTGCTGGTCAGGCCCAGAGGCCCCTCGTCACAGCTGGGAAGTGGCACCAGCAGGCCTCTGGCAGGAAGGGGTTCTCTCCAAGATCAACCCAGGCCTGCGGGAGCCAGCGGGAGGGAAGGGGCGCTCCCTGGACCGGTGGGAGCGAGCTGGTTGGAGCAGGGTCATGTGGTCAGCAGGATGATCCAGATGTTGATCGGTAACTTGCTCTCATTTGCATACTTCCTGCCCAGAGCGCAGGCCTGCCCTCATTCCCCTGCACACGCACACACACACACAGAGCCCTGTGACCATAAACAAGGACATTTGGGACTCTCAAGTCAGCCTCCTCCGTTGCCCTCGCCAAAATGACAAACGCTTCCTCAGCCCAGCAAATAAAAATAGCGCGTGTGATGGTGATTACAGTAATTAAAGCGCTCACCATTTGTGCCTTGTGCTCACACATGTGCCAGCGTAAGAGTCAGCCCGGCTTGCTCATGTTTGGGATGTGTTTGGGGAGGAAGTTGAGAAAATAGAAATTACGGGTTTGTGGATAATTGGGCAGAACTCCAAAACATTATTTTGCTGTTCTGAGTTCTGCCGAGCGGCGTGTGGGCCCCGGGTGTGATCTGTAGCGCGGCGCGCAGCAGCCTGGATCCCAGGGAGAGCTCACAGGGAAGCCAGCGGGCCAGCAGGAAGGGATTAAGCACAAGACATCTGTACTGGGTGGGAGCGTTTTAGCGCCACGAGAGAGGATGCTTGCTCCGTGTCTCTGCTGATACGGGAAACACTTGCGTGCTCGTGTGGTGTGACGGTGCCCCGTGGTGTCCGTAGGCTGGGGGGAGGAGACCTGAGGAGGGAAATCGATGCTTTTTTTAAAAGTGCTTAAAGTTGATTTGAAAAGCAGAGTGACGGAAAGAGAGGCAGAGAGACAAAGAGACCTTCCATACTCTTGTTCACTCCCTAACCGCCTGTGACAGCCAGGGCTGGGCCAGGCCAAAGCCAGGAGCCAGGACCTCCACGCAGGTCTCCCACGTGGGTGGCAGGGACCCAGATTCCTTGAGCCATCACCGCTGCCTCCTAGGTGAATTAACAGGAAGCTGCACCAGAAGTGGAGCTGGGGCTGGATCCTAGGCATTCCGATAGGGGATGCGGGCATCCCGAGCTCGGGCCTAATCCACTGGCACACCACGCCTGCCCCAGGAGTGATGTGCTTAACAGATGTGTCCAGAACCACAGCTGGGGGCAGAGTTGTGGCGCTGCAGGTTAAGCTGCCGCCTGCAACACCAACATCCCAGATCAGTGCCAGTTCAAGCCCCAGCTGCTCCACTTCTGATCCAGCTCCCTGCTAAGGTGCCTGGGAAAGCAGCCAAAGATGGCACCACCCACATGGGAGACCTGGATGGGGTTCCAGGCTCCTGGCTCCAGCCATCTGGGGAGTGAGCCGGTGGATGGAAGATTTCTCTCTCTCTCTCTCTGCAACCTTGACTTTCAAATAAATAAATCTTTAAAAAAACAAAAAAGAACCACAGATGGAAAGGGCATGTCCTCTCCGTAGTATCTTCAAGCACAGTATGGATTTTTGTCATGTGACCAATGGAACCAAAAGCAATTCACCCCCTCCCCCACCTCTGCCAGCTGCCTGGAGGCAGGGGATGGGCCCTGGCTCTCTCCCCCAACTCCTAGCCTTCACCTGCACTCACCTGTCCCTGGGCACCTACTGTGTGCCAGGCCTCGAGCCGGATACTGGAGGAACAGGCATACGAGTCCAATTTTTAGTGGGATTTTCGCTCCGCAGGACAGCCCTGTACACACGCAGGACCGAGCAGCCCCCCCCCTTTACTCTGAACCCCGGGGATGCCCCCCTGGCGTTGTGGGAAGGAGCTGCCCGGCTGGACCCTACCATCTACCTCCACGATGGCACCTGGGCACCTTGTGCGACCTGAGCTCGCGGCCCTGGCCGTGAGGTGGGGGTCGCCATAGTTCCCGCCTTCCTGGAAGGTTCGGCCAGAGCTTGGGGCAGGGCCTGGCACCCCGTCATAAACGCTGAATGAGCTGCGGTTACCCAGCTGTAAGGGACGCGGGCCTCTGGGGCCAGAGCCAAGGCTGGCCTGCACCTGCCCGCGCCCGCCCCGCGGGGCCCGTGCTCTCACAGCGACCGCAGCGGCGCCCTGTCCCGTCCACCGCAGGTCGGCGCTGCTGGGCAAGGTGCTGCGCATCGACGTGGACCGCAACGAGCGCGGCCCGCTCTACCGCATCCCGCCTGACAACCCGTTCGTGGGCGACCCCGCCGCGCGGCCCGAGGTCTACGCCCTGGGCGTGCGCAACATGTGGCGCTGCTCCTTCGACCGCGGCGACCCGGCGTCGGGCGCGGGCCGCGGGCGCCTCTTCTGCGGCGACGTGGGCCAGAACAAGTTCGAGGAGGTGGACCTGGTGGAGCGCGGCCGCAACTACGGCTGGCGCGCGCGCGAGGGCTTCGAGTGCTACGACCGCAAGCTGTGCGCCAACGCCTCGCTCGGTGACCGCCCGCGCCCCCGCGCCCCCGACCCCGAGTCTGCGCCCACACCACGGGCTGCGCGCCGCTCTCCGTCCGGCCTCACCTGCGCCCCCACGCGGAACCTCCCCACACCCGGGGCGCCCCTCGGGGTGACCCCACGCGCCCTTGTTCCCAGGACGCGGGGCCGGCCGGTTCCCCGCTGGCCCCGGGGAGCTGAAGCAGCCCCGGGCTCACCCCGTGTCTCTCGCCCGCACAGACGACGTGTTGCCCATCTTCGCCTACCCGCACAAGCTGGGCAAGTCCGTCACGGGGGGCTACGTGTACCGCGGCTGCGAGTACCCCAACCTGAACGGCCTCTACATTTTTGGTGATTTCATGAGCGGGTAAGTGGCAGACAGGGGTGGGGGAGCTTCACCCCCCAGCTGCGGCTGCTGGCTCCCCAGGACTGTGGTAGAAAGAAGGGAGTGTGGACGCAGGTATATGCACAGGTGCGGCTGAGTGGGCCTCTTCCAGGGAGGAAGTAGCAGACAGGCCCCCACCTGCCTTGTCTGGCTGCCTGGGGCGCCCCACGGTGTCGGCACAGCTTGTGACCTAAGTGCAGGTGCCCTCTCCCGGGACCCCCGGGCTCTGGGCCCAGTGTCTTTTTTGATGGCAGGGACAGAGCTGGGACCAGAGGACAGGACTGGTCACCGTACCAGCTGCAGACCCAGAGCCCTACCCACCCTGAGGCATCCAGGACCACAGGGAGCGTGGTGCCAGTCCCCTGGCACAGACTGGGAAACTGAGGCCAGAGAAGGCAGTGGCCCCTGCACGGCCATGCTGCTGGCAAGAGGGCGTGCTGGCCAGGCCTGACCACTGTGGCCTGTGAAGGCTCACTGATTCCAGGGCCCTGGAGGGGTGGGAGGGGGAGTCACCCCTCCTGCAATGGAATTTCGAGGAGAAATCAAACCTGTCTCTTGAACTTGCAGTGAGCCAGGCTGTGTCCTAAGGGGTGCTCTGGCCGCACGGTGTGGAGGAGGAAGCTGAGATGGGGGCACAGGGCAAGCTGGTGGCCTGGCACCCGCTTTAAAGAGCAGGCTCAGGCCTTGGCCTGGATCCGAGCGAGTCCCAGCCCCACCTGGCCAGGGGACCTTGTGCTGCACTGTCTCACCTGTAAAGTGGGACCGGTGGTCCCCACGTCTGAGCCGGTCCCCACCCACCAGCCCTGCTGTTGCTCGGTGGGTGGCTGCTCCTCACTCTCCCCACCCCAGCCTCTCTGCAGGAAGGCAGCTGAATGGGGCGGGGGCGGGGGGGGGGGGGGAGTCCAGGGAGGAAATGAGGGAGCCTGGGGCGGCAGGGAATCCAACCTCTCAGGAGTGTTCAGAAGGTCTGCACACTGGGTGCAGAGCTGTGCCCGGCTCTGCCCCTTCCATGGGCTGTCCTCCGGCCCTCGGCCTCTAGATGAAGCCTCTCTTCTTATGCCTGCTGGGTCAGGCTTTGGGCCAGGGCCAAGGCCACAGAAGTCAGGAGCACTTTGTACCTGAGTCGAGGGACAGACTCATGCGCCACCTACTGCTGTTTCTTAGCCTGTGCGCAGTGCTGGGAGCCCAGCGTGGGGCAGTCAGAGGAGGAACTGAGCTTGGCCTGGCAGCATTGGCCTGTGATTGACAAGCAAGATTAGCATATCCTGCAGCTATCCCAGCTCCAGTGGAGGATGTGCCAACTGCTGGGCACCAACCGTGGTGGGTTCTTTTACTGAAGCCAGGTCTGGAAAGTTCCATTCCTGCCAGTCAGGGGGCTGAGTGGTGCTGAGGGGCAGGAGTCAGGCTGGCCGTGTGCACCCCGTGTGTCTCTGGTTGGTCACCGGCAGAGACGGCGCTCAGAGGCAGCCTGGTGGGTGGACAGGCCTTGCCATCATGCAGGGCCCCACGCCTGGAGGTGTTCACACTTGGCTTAATGCTCATCTGAACCCATCTTGAAATTCTCAATATTTTTGGAACAAGGGCCCTTGTGCCCTGGACCCTGCAAAGTGAGTGTGGTCTCTGGGGCACGGAGGAGTGGGTGGATGGAAAGATGGACAGTGAGGTTGGTGGGGGCGCCCCCTGCGCACCATGCCCATGGACCCCACAGCTCCTGCTCCTTTGCAGACGTCTGATGTCCCTGCGAGAGAATGAGGGGACAGGCCAGTGGCAGTACAGTGAGATCTGCATGGGTCGTGGCCAGACCTGCGCCTTCCCCGGCCTCATCAACAACTACTACCCACACATCATCTCCTTCGCCGAGGACGAGGCCGGTGAGCTCCCTGGAGACCTGTCCATCACGGCTGGCCCCTCCCCCAGACGCCAGAGGAGGCAGCGTCCAGGGCCTGAAATGACTTCTTCACTGGGGAGGGAGGCGTTGGGTGGGCTCCCCTCCCCCGCCCCTCTGAGCCTCTGCTTCCTCACTTGCCTCTCCTCCCGGCCGCTCCCTGGGCAGGGGTCTGGACAAGAGGGATGACCTGACCAAGGGTCTCCCGCAGTCAGTGGAAATGCAGGCGGGTGGGGGAAGTCCTCCCCAGAGACCTCCACCGGCCGGCCCGGGGTTCCTGTTTGGTCACAGTCCTGGGTCCTTTCCAGTGCAGGGTGGGGGTGGGGGAGGGCCACGCAGGCCAGATCCGGCTCCAGCCTCCTGCCTTTGTCTCAGTCCTGGGATTGTTCCCGACAAAAGCAGGGGGCCCCAGGCAGGCCCCGTGGATGCTTGGCAGGGTTACTAGGCAACCCCCCAGCGGGGGAGGGGGCCGCTTGGAAGGGCTGTGGCTGGGAAGCCTTTGTGGAGCCGACCCCCTTCAGAATCTGAAATCCCCAAGGAGCAGCCCAGCCCCCACTGCCACCCCAGCCGGCTGGGCCCTTGAATGCCCTTTCTTGTGGTCAGCAGGGGGCTAATGTGTTTGGAAGCAGAGGTGCTGGTCCCCCACTGACCCAGAGCCTGGAAGGGAGCTGCAGCTCCCCCGCCTGGGGAGAGCACTGGGGTCCCTCCCAAACCAGCTTCTCCCAGCGCCGGCGCCCGCCACCCTAGCTGATCCCTGCAGACTGCCAGACCAGGGCCTCGCTGCCCCGTGGGCTCTGTGCGTGCGGGGTGGGGTGGGGTGCGGGGGCAGCCTTCCCTGCACTTGCACAGCACTGGGGGTCATGACCCCCAGCAGACTGGGGCTGGAAGGGGCCTGGATCTGCCTGGTCCCACCCTAGCACTTCACAGGCAGGAAACCGAGGCTGGCTGCTTGTGCCCAGTTAGGGCCTTGTACCCAGGCTGGCCCCGGGGGGCTGTCCAGAGCAGCACCTGAAGTTGGCTGGCTGGACGGAGGTGGCAGACAAGGGCATTTGGGGTTGAGCGAGTGGCCGTGCCGGGAGTCCCAGGTCTCTCCCAGCGCTGGCCCCTGTCTTTCCGACTAACAGTTGGGAATCACGAAGCCCACTTCCTGGCGGGGTAGGAAGAGGGCGGGGAGAGAGCAGGGAGGACCAGCCTTCGCCCAGTGCTTCTGGGCACCAACGCTTTCCCCACAGCCCTGAGCAGGGGAGAAATGGGTTACACAGGCCTGCGGGGATGCCCTGGGGTTAGCACTAGAGACACCCCCCCCCCCCATGCCTGGGAGGTGCCGGCCGCTCCGTGGGGACAGGCCCTGGCCTCACAGCCTGGGCAGCGCTGGCTCCATTTGGTGGCAAAGACAACAGCCATCACTGATGGGGCCACACTGTGAAAGGCCCCGTGGGGTGCGTCCATTGTAAAGATGAGGCAGTTGAGGCTCGGAGAGCCTCCAGGAAGCCATCCACAGTGAAGCCAGTCACCCACATTTGTGCCCAGGGGAGCGTGGCCTCGGCTCTGAGACCCAGGCAGAGGCCAGGCCTGGGGGGCTGGGTCACCAGGCAGAGCGACCCATGGCCGGGCAAGGGTGCTGAGAGGCCCCTGGATGGCGTGGGTGCCTCGGGCAGCCCCAGTCTCTGGGCCTGCTCAGTGCCTTACCTGGTGGCTTCCTGAGGCTGGCATGCGCCTGGGAACCTGAGGGAGCTGGGGCAGGCAGGGGCAGCTGGGACCGTCCTCCAAGCAGCCTTCTCACTGTCGCCTGCTCGTTGTTCAAAGGGGAGTTGTACTTCATGTCGACCGGCGTGCCCAGTGCCACAGCCGCCCGGGGGGTCATCTACAAAGTCATCGACCCCTCCAGGTGAGTCCCTGCACTGGACACCGACCCAGCTGCTACCACTGCCAGGAGCACGCCCCTCCCTTGCCGCGTCTCCTCCCTGCCACAGCCCAAGGTGGAGATCATTAATAGCCCCATATTTCAGATGTGAGCACTGAGGCCCAGAGAGGAGAGAGCTCACCAAGCTGGTACCACTGGTGAGGGGTGAATTCAAACCCATGTCAGCCTGCCTTAAAGGGCAGTATTCTGCAGAAGATCCCACGGGGCCATGATCATGGCCTTGACCCAGCAGTCTCGTCTGGCCCACTCCCCTACATCTTTCCTTCTTCTGGTGTGCCCCTTACTCCTTACTACTGGGGGGACCCATCCCCTGCACCCCTGGACCCTGGCTTGCCTCTGAGATGCCTCCCGGACCCCTGACCCCCTCGTGTCCCCTCCCGATGTGACCACTACTCACTGGAGCACAGGGGCCCCTCAGATCCTCCCTGGCTCCCTTGCCTCCGTCAGGTGCAAGGCCTCTAAGCAGCAGTGTCGGGTTAAGGGCCAGGCTGTGTTCTGACTCCTTCCACGCATGGCTCATTGATTCTCAGGGGCCCATTTTCCAGAAGTGAACATGGGTCATAAGATATCAAGTAAGGGGCGGGGCCCCTGTGAGGACCAGAGCCAGAACTAGGTCCAGCCAGGGTCTCCAGGCCTGCCCTGCCCTCCTGGACTGTGTGGTGCTGCCCAGGGTGCCTTAGGCCTGGCCTTCTCCCAGCCCCTCCCCCCACCCATTTCCATCAGGCCCCTGCTGGGCCCCTTTGGGCACTCAGGCCACTCTGAGCCACTCCACTGTCCCCGCTGGTCTGGGAGACCCTTCACCTCTGGAATGGCCCAGGGCAGAGCCCTGCACATGCGTCCCCCCGGGAGTCTCCCAGCTTCCCCAGCAGTCTGTGCTTGGGGGCTCACACCTTGTGCTCAGCCCCGGAGGGAGCCCGAGCGGCTGCTCAGGTTTGGCATCCTGGGTGGGTCCCCGATGTGTCGTTTCCCCAGCCTGTGGGACACATGAGGGCAGGAAGACCCCCGAAACCCCTGTTGGGCTGTTTTTAAATTGGAGAACAGCTTTAGATTCACGGCAAAGTCACCAGGTGGCGGCCCGTTGCCCACACGCCCTTGGCCTCCCTCAACCAGCGTGCCCTCGCGCTGGCTTCTTACCCATCCCAGTCCCTCTGTTGCCAGGAACTGCGCTTGGAGCTTTGCTTTTAACCAAGCCCTCGCCCACGTATCTCGGGATTTGTCTAGTGGGTCCTTACTGTCCCTTTTCTCTTCCAGGGTCTCCTCCTGGCCCCCTGGGACAGGTCGTCATCCTGTCTTTAGCTTCCTCTGCTCTCTCTCTGGGACAGCTCCGGCTTTCCTTGTTCACCACACTTTTTTTTTTTTTTTTAAGATTTATTTATCTGAGAGGCAGAGTTACAGACAGAGAGAGGGGGAGAGAGGGAGGGGGAGAGAGAGAGAGAGAGAGGACTTCCATCTGCTGGTTCACTCTCTAAATGGCCACAATAGCTAGAGCTGGGCTGATCTGAAGCCAGGAGCCAGGAGCTGCTTCCGGGTCTCCCACGTGGGTGCAGGGTCCCAAGGACTTGTGCCATCCTACACTGCCTTCCCAGGCCATTGCCAAGAGCTGGATGGGAAGTGGAGCAGCTGGAATATGAACCGGTGTCCATTTGGGATGCCAGCCCCACAGGTGGAGGCTTAGCCTTCTAGGTCCCAGCGCTGGCCCCGCACTTTTATTTTTTACAAAAAGAAAGACGCGTCTACTGACGTGGTTTTAACAAGAGAGGTGTGAGCTCTTCGTCCTGCCGCCCCCGTGGCCTGGCGTCCCCAGGGTCCCACCTGTCTTCATGTGTGTGGAGCCAGGGTGCACACAGGAACTTGGTCTTAGCGCCTTTGTCCTGGTTTTGTGTAAACCCTTCCACGTTGCCGCGTCACCCTCAGAAGGGTCACTTTGGCTGGCTGTGTGGATCCCGCTGAGTCACGCTCCCCCAGTGGTCTTGCCCGTCCTGTGGAATTTGAGGTGATCTCCAGTTCTAACCAGACCGCTCTCTGCAGAGAGCCCTGCTGTCTGAGCCTCGTGTTCACACCCACTCTGGCCTCTCATGCACCTGCTCCTGGCTCCTTGCCTTTCTGCTCTCTCCCTGCTCTGTCCGCGTATTGTCTGGGCGTTGTGGGGGAGCCGAGATCTATTGAATCCTGCCCCAGGCCCTGTGGCCAGCAGGAGCCAGGAGTGGGCGTCGGCTCCCTCGCTGCCTCCTCTTCTCCCACTCCTCGTTCTTCTCTTTTGGAAGGAAAACACACCCTTCCATCCACACGTGCGGCACAGAGGCCTCACTGCACAGAGGGGGCAGGCCCCGCCCACGCATAACCGCCTGGACACTTTTTGGGGTGACTCCTACGCTTTGCTCAGCGAAGGTTTTCTCTGCAATTTCCTTAGAGAACAGCCCCCTGCCTGGTCTGTGTGGGTGTGATGTGGGGGTCAGAGCCAGCAAAACCCAGCCCTTCCTCCGGCTCTGGGCAGCGCGGGCGCCTGGCTGGGCTCCTTCGGCCGCCGTCCCTCCTGGTTCGTCCCCTTCTGCCAGCCCGGCTTGGAGGCCCCCGCGTGTCATGTGGCTGCGTCCCACCTCGTGCTGACGGAGCCCCATTGAAGTGTGGGCCCATCGGGGCAGTCCCAGAACAGGGCCGGTCTCATTCAAAGAGTCACAGATCCACAGCCAAAAACTAATTAAAATGGGATTCCATTCCTTCCTTGTGCGTCGCAAAGATGTCAGAGCAGACCCAATTCACAGCCTGGCAACGGTTCTCAGCCTCCTTCCCTTGGGACCTCTGGGCCCCGGAGCCCGCAGCTCTGTCCCCAGCCCCCACTTCAGCCTGGAGCTTGACTGAACCGTTCCCTGGTTCCTCCAGCCATGAGGGCCGCTCTGATTCTGCATTGCCAGCCAAGCAGGAGCAGAGAGCAGGCAGAGAGCCTCCTGCGAGGCCGTGGAACCAGGCTGCAGCCTCGGGAGGAGAGAGACCGCACAGCACGGCCGGAGGACAGCGCTGTCCACGCAGCAGCTGCCCGGGCTCCTGTCCTGGGTTGGGCTCCTAGAACCCTGGGGGTGTGGAGTGCTCCAGGTCATGCTGCAGGCCCCACAGCAGGTGCTCAGTAAATGGCCACCTGTTTCTTCCTGTCTGCACCTGCCTGGCCTTCCCCCTCCCCGCCTCGCTGCTGGGGGAGGGAACATATGCAAGGTGGGCTCCCAGCCTGGCACTCATGACTTCCTGTGTGTCTTTGGCAGGCGGGCGCCACCTGGCAAGTGCCAGATCCAACCTGCCCAGGTGAAAGTGAGGAGCCGCCTCATCCCCTTTGTGCCCAAGGAGAGTAAGTGCCCGCCCAGGGGAGCCCTGTGGGGGAGGGGAGCCCCGCACCTGGCCCTTGAGGTCTGCACCAAGCCTGGCTCTCGTTAGACACTCGGTTCCAGTGGGAAGAGCTTTAACTGGTAGTGGATCTTATTTTAACTGGCCTCAATTCCTTTTTCTTTTCTTTTTTTAAAGATTTATTTATTTGAAAGGCAGAGTTAACAGAGAGAGGAGGAGGAGGAGAGAGAAAGAGAGAGAGAGGGAGCAAGCGATAGATCTTCCACCTGCTGGTCACTCCTGACTGGGCCAGTCCAAAGTTAGGAGGCAGGAGCTCCATCCTGGTCTCCCATGTGGGTGCAGGGGCTCAAGCATTTGTACCAGCTTCTGCTGATTTCCCAGGCACATTAGCAGGGAGCTGGATAGGAAGTGGAGCAGCTGGGACTCGAATCAGCACCCATGTGGGATGCCAGCATCACAGGTAGTGACTTGACCCCTGGTACCACAGTGCAGGCCCCTTGGCTTCAACTCCTTACACCAGGTGCCGGGGATGGGGCTGTAGGGCTCAGAGGGAACACTGCAAGGCAAGGAATGCCTGGTGCTAGGAGGGGTCTTCCTGGCCTTCTGGGGAAACCTCTGGGTGAGGACGAGGGAGAGGGCAGAGTTGCTAGGGGGTGGCCCTTGGGCTGGGCCCTCCAGAAGGGTCTACCATTTTGCCAAAAGCACAGTGAGGAGGGAGGCAAGGGTGGACAAGCAAAGGCTGGGAGACTGAAGGGTCAGGTGAGGCCACAGGGACTGCTCGTGGGGTCTGGGGCCAGGGCTCGGTGGAAGGGGCTGCGCCTCTGGGCCCAAGCGAGGCAGGATCAAAGACCCGTGTTGCCCTAGCTTCTAAGGGGAGCAGGAACTCGCTCTCTCCAGCCATCGAGTATACGGCCATGACCTGGGCTCCCAACTGAGCCTGGGCCTGTCTTCTGGGGTTGTTACGTGCGGCCTCCCAATGGAAAACGTTGGCAACTAGTTCAGCATTCTAAAAACCCAGCCTGTGGGCCAAGTGTGCTCTGCAAGACAGCTGGCTGGCTGTGTCTGGAGGAGGCTCCGGGCAGCTGGTGTTGGGGTGCAGGGCCCTGAGGAGGGGTGCCCGGGGCACAGGGAGGCTGGGGGAGGGACGAGCTCAGGGTCTCTGGAGCTGGTTCTAGCTGCCGCCGGCTTCTGGCTTGATGAGTGTTTCATTCACTCATTGAGCAGTTTCTGGCCCTGGCGTTTGTTCCCGGAGCCAAAGCCAGACCAGGCCCTGTCCTGGAAGGGACAGAGAAGTCATTTAGTGCCCAGGCCTGGTGACAGAACTGTGTGCTGGGTCCCATGGGAAGGCACCAAGAGCAGTGTGAGACTGGGGCTGGGGTCTGGATTCCTGCAGACTGGAGGGGGGGTTGCACTCGGGGAGCAGCGAGGCAGCCCGGGAGCTTGAGGGGCTTTTCTATGGGAGGAGTGGGGCCAGGATGCCCTGCCCATGTCATGGTGCCCCCCAGCCTTGTCCTGCACTTGGCCTTGTACGGAGAGGCCCTTTCTGCACTCAGGACTTTGCAAAATGGGACTAGTCCGGGTGGATCAGGGGTTAAAGGGATTTGGCCTGGGGGTGCTGAGTAGCCTGGGGATGCAGTGGCCCCACCCCCACCTGGAGCTGTCCCACCTCACACTGCACCTGCCTGGAGTGGGGCTGGACACAGCACGGTGTCTTCTGTAGGCTGGGGTTTATCTTCCAACTGAGGCCAACCTGCACCCTGCCTGTCCCAACATCCTGCAGGGACAAGGGGAATGACCCCCGGTCAGCTCCCCAGCACCTGTGGTGGGGCAGGGCAGGGGGCTTGATCAGTGTGGGCCATGCCATGCACCCAGCAAGCTCACACTCAGCCCACTGTGACAGCAGGCGGGGCCAGCAGCCTTGGGAGACTGGAGGAGAGGGTCACCCAGACAAGCAGTCCCAGGAGGGTTGGGTTCCGTCTTGCCTGTCCCTGACTGCTTTAGACCCCGGTCCCATCTGGGAAATACAGCACCCTCACCCCTAAAACCAAGGACTGGAAGCAGAGAGGCCTCCCTGGCTCTTAGATGCCTCCTGGTCCGGGTCTTCTCTCCTCTGTCTGGGCACTCCCGGGAGGGCACGGCTCGCGGAGACCCCACAGCAGACTGGCACAAGGCAGCTGGCAGCGAGGGCTCCTGCACTATGGAAGAAGTGCCTGAGACCCGGCTCGAGGCTGGTGCCCCAAGAGGCACCCCAGGGAGCTCAGAGTCCAGCAAAGGGCAGACGGAGGGCATCTCTCCTGGGCTGCCTTCTTTGCAGGGTGCCCGAGCTGGAGGGCGGGCTGGGCTGGGGCGGCTGGGAGCCCCCTGACCCTGTGCTCTTTCTCTCCACAGAGTTCATCTGGACCACGGAGAGCACCCCGCGCCCCACGTTGCGCCCCACGGCACACACGTCCACCAAGGCGCCGCGCCGCAGCCGCCCTACGGCTGCCCCGCCCGCGCCCACCCGGCGGCCTGCCAGGCCCACTCGGCGTCCAGGGGGCCGGAGGGGCGGTGGGCGGCGGCGGGGGCGGCCGAGCACGGCGGTCCCGGAGCCCTCGAACGGCGCGGTGCGCCTAGTGCGGCCTGCAGGCCTTGCCCCTGGGCGCGGGCGCGTGGAGGTGTTCGTGGGCGGCCGCTGGGGGACGGTGTGCGACGACGCATGGGACGCCAAGGCGGCCGCCGTGGTGTGTCGCCAGCTGGGCTTTGCGCACGCCGTGCGCGCCGCCAAGCGTGCAGAGTTCGGCGAGGGCCGCGCCCTGCCCATCTTGCTGGATGACGTGCGCTGCACGGGCAGTGAGCGCAACCTGCTGGAGTGCGCGCACGCCAGCGTGGGCACGCACAACTGCGGTCACGAGGAGGACGCGGGCGTCGAGTGCAGCCGCCAGGACCCCGACCTGTAAGCCCGCCTCCGCCGCCCCCCAGCGCGCGTGTGTCCAGTGCGTGCGCACCAGCCTGGGGTCGGGGCGGCTGTGGCTGAGGAGGTGGCCATCTGTGATGCTGTCCAGCGGACCCGCGTGAGGTGTGTGTGGTGCGCGTGTGTCCTCCGTGTGTCCCTGCCCCCAGGCGTCCTCCTGCGGTTGTGACGCCGGGTGTGCGTTGTGGTGCGCGTGGCCTGTGACTGTGGTGCGTGGGTGAGAAGGGCTCTTTTTTTACTTGCAAGTGTTGCAAACAACGCAGCAGTGCAATCTGGCCGTGGCACCCCGAGGAAAAAGGACGGCCACCCTCCGAGGGCAGAAATGGCTCATGGCTGCCTTAATACAGCGACAGGCCCAGGGAGGGGACCAACCTGCTCAGCCCCAGGCTGGAGTGGGAGGTGCCAGACCGGCTGGGAGGGACGTGGCCTGAGGATCAGGGTCCAGAGAGCACGGGGCAGTGAGAGGCTCGCCAGCCTGACACACCCTGGGTGGTCCCTACATGGCGGCCTGGGAGGAAGGCGGCCCCTATGCTGGAGAAGCCTCCTGCTGACATCCGACCTTGTCCTGGTCCCCAGCCCATGTGGGTGCCCCGGGGAGGGTGCTGAGCCTCCTCCAGCTCCAAGGCCTGACTCCTGCTGGCAGGCAGAAGCCACTGGACCTCCAGGACCCCATCTGTCACCTCCACCCCCATCCCGGCTCTGTGAGATCCCAGGGGACCCTCATTCCTCTGGCCCCACCTCAGGGCTGACCAGGCTTCGGGGCAGAGACTTGGCCGACAACATGTCTGTTCACCACCCCCATTCTGTTGCTTCTCTCTGAGCCCTGCCTGCCGGGAGTGGGGGGGGGGGGAGGGCTGGGAGGAGTGGGAGGGCCTGCAGCCCCCTGCTGTTTGTAGAAGTCCCTCTGCTCATAGGTGCTGGCCAGGCCTGTGAGGGAGCTGAGCTCAGCTCTGGTGGGGGGCAGGCTGGGGGAGAGCGGATGAGCTGCTGGGAGTGGAAATGGGGTGCGGCCCACTCAGGGCTCTGTGGGGTAGGGCCAGGGCGAGGCACCCCAGCTCAGCCTGTGCATGCACTGAAGGGCTTGGGGGAAGAGGTGATGTCCATGCCAAGGCCTGAGAGTTGAGCTGGCCCTGGGGGTGTTTGCGCAGGCAGGGGTGTCGCTGAAGCCGGGGGCCTGGCCCCTGAGAAGGAGGCTGGAGACAGGGTCGGTGCTGCATAGGCAGTAGTGGGGCAGATGGCCCGCATCTTCCGAGGTTCCCGCGTGCTCATGCCCAGAGGCAGGTGCTCTCCCCATTTCACAGGTGTGGAAGCGGAGGCTTAGGGAGGTTGTCACCCACTAAGCATCACACAGCCCACAAAAGTTCAGAGAGGGGCAGAGCTGGCTCCCTGCTTCGTGCTTCTTGCTTTTATTTCTTTTCTTTTTAAAAATTATTTATTTATTTGAAAGGCAGAGTTACGGAGAGAGAAAGAGAGAGAGAGAGAGAGAGAGAGAGAGGTCTTCTGCTGGTTCACTTCCCCGGATGGCTGCAGCTGGCCAATCAGAACCCAGGAGCCAGGAGCTTCCTCCAGGTTTCCCACGTGGGTGCAGGGACCCAAGGACTTGGACCATCTTTTACTGCTTTTCCAGGCCATAGCAGGGAGCTGGATCAGAAATGGAGCAGCTGGGACTCAAACCGGCATCCATATGGGATTCCGGCACTGCAGACGACGACTTTACCCGCCATGCCACAGTGCCGGCCCCTAGTGCTCCTTTTGCTCCCCCAGCTGTGGCTGGCCGTGGGGGAGCACTCACGAGGACTTGGTCCCAAGAAACTGTGCCCAGGAGCCTGCACCCTCACCACCTCTCCTCCCGTCTCCAGTCAGCAGCCTGGTGGGATGTCCAGAGAGGGACGGCCTCTGCCCAGTGTCACACAGCTTAGGTCTGGGCCTGGGGGTCCTGTGCTTCCTGGTGGCCCCGCAGTGACCCAGGCTTCAGGCCGCGTCCAGGGCCTCAGTCCGGAGCCTCCACACCCCAGGCCGCTGGTCAGTGCTCCAGCCTTGCTTGGCCCGTTTTCACCTGCATTCCTCTGGCAAGCCCCCACTGGGGCAGGGCCTGGTGGACACACTTCCTCCCTGGCTGCAGCGCCCCCAGGTGTCCTGTGTTCACACCTTCTGGAGGCTGGAGGCTGGCGGTGGGATTCCAGTGCTGGCTATGCAGTTTTGGAGCAGTCACGTAAGCTCTCCAAGCTGCATTGGCAAACAGAAGTGATCAGCAGGAGTTCAGAATGAAAAGCGAGGTAAGGCTTCATACGTGCCCATCAGGTGCCAGGTATCTGGACAGAAAACTGGACGCTGGGCGGCATGTTTAGCCGGGGTCAAGTGGCAGCTGTGACAGTCTGAGCTAGAGGGGACGGGGGCCTGCAGGAGGAGGACCAGCAGCCGATGACGGGGTGAAATCTTTGAGGTGGAAGGAAAAAGAGCCTCTTCCCGCTAACACAGGGAACCCCGGCCTGCCTGTGCCCCTCCCCCACTACAAGTAGCCTTTACTGAGCACTTACTGCGTGCCAGTGTCTCCCGCGGGTGAACTCATTTCATGCTGACCCTGGCCTCTGCAGACAGTGTCCCTCGTTTGCAGGTGGGGGATGGGTCTCCTGGGGTGGTTACGTAACAGTTCTCCAGGGCTTTGCAGGCATCTCTGGGGGAGCTGTCCTCCTCCTCCCCCAGCCCCCTAGTGAGAGCAGCCTCTGTCCCTCCTGCCTGTGCCTCCCCCAGCAACCCCAGCCGACCGCCCCTCCCTGCATGGCAGCATCAAGCTTAGGGAGAATCAGCCACAGAGCTGTGTGCCTCTCGGGCTGCTGCAGGCCCTGTTCCACAGTATCTGCGTGGGTCTGGGGTGGCTGTGACCGTGCAGTGCCGACAGGTTCCCCCAGGGACACCCCTGCTATTGGCCTGGGTGCTGTACTGTCCCACAGATCCATCGTCCGTGGTCATTTAGTTTCCTAGTTTAAAAAAAGCAAAAAGACACAGGTGAAATCAGTTTCAATATTTTATGTAACCTGCCATTCAGAATATTTCAACAGGGAATCAGTACAAAAAGATCGATGACTTCTTTGTTAGTGTTTCGTATTGCATCTATGGATCCAGTGTGTATTTCATGCACACTGCACGTCTCGGTCTGGACAGGCCTTGTTTCAAGTGCTCAGAGCCACAGGCACCCAATGGCTCCGATGCTGGACAGCCCACCTGGGCCTCCCCAGCATAGGGCTGGGGGTTGGCCACGTGCTTCCCGGCAGCACCCTCTGCTGGCCGGCGGCAGGAAAAGGCCCTCAACCCTGGGGACCTGGGTCTGGCCCTGCAGACGGCGTCCCTCCTTCTCAGCGCAGGAGAGCTGGGGTGGCTGTGGACTTGGCACCAGGACAGGGGGTACTGTTGACTCCTGCCTGTGGACCGGAATGCCCGGGGTGAGCTATGGTCACTGGTGGTGTCAAATGCCCACACCTCTGCTTTGCCCCTGTGGGACAGGCTCATGCTGACCGCTGTACCTTGTGGCTGCTCTCTGCCCGCCTCACGTGGGGCCTCAGGTTGTGCCCAGAGCTGCTCAGGACCTGGCTCTGCCCTCAGGAACCCCAGCAGGGGCTGCAGAGAGACAAGGCCCCCCGGAGTTGGCTGCACACAGCCTGGTCCAATTTGTGGACTCAGGGAGCAGCGGTTCCTGGACACGAGGCGTGGCCGTGTCCCTTTTCTTTCTCCAGCTGCCTCCTTCCTGCAGCCTCACCCTCCCTCCAATCTGCCCCCCAAGCCTCGATGCTTTCCCAGCGTCAAGGGGGCGCTTTCTGCCCTCGCCTGCCCCGGGCAGGGTCAGCCTGAGGTCCCCTGCGCGCACCTGCGGCTGCTCCTCGCCGCCACACGGGGGCGCGGTCCCCCAGCCCGACCGCGAGGCTGGTCCCCGTGCCTGCGCTGGGTGGACGCCTGGCGGCTGCACCTGTCGAGGCTGGCAGGCCCTGGAGCAGAAATCCTGCCCCCCTGCGTGCTGGGTAAGGCTCTGTAAGCCTGGCGCTCTGTCACCCCGCAGCCCACACCCCTTAACAGCCATGTCCCGGGTGGGGGCTGTCGCTGGCAGTGGGGCGGCCCCCAGTGTCCTGCTTTCTAGCCCTTAAACCTCTCTAGGGCTGGCTGCAGTGTGGGACAGGGGACTGGCCCCTTCCAGAAAACCCAGCAGGGTCCGACCTCTTTGGGCGCCCCGTCCCTGGCCCGGAAGAACTGGGCCAGAACGGGGCAGCCCTAGTCCTCGCGGTCTACCACGGTCACTAGGGGGGCCTTGGGGGTGGGGCCGGGCACTGAGAAGCCGGGGTCGGCCGGATGGGCACGCAGGAGCAGGGCACGAGGCCTTGGTGATGGTAAGATCCCTGTCTGCAGACAGATAGCGCCACTGATGGGGCTCCCCTCTCGCCCCGGGGTGCGGACGCGCCCCAGCCGAGCGCTGGCACCCCCAGGCAGGCGCGCAGGCCTCGCCGGCTGCCGCGGAGGTCCGGTCCCGGGGGACATCTGGGGTTCCAGGGAGAGGCTTGGGGGACAGCCGGCGAGATGCGGGGATTCGGCGGCTGAGATGGGGCGCTCTGGAGGGTTTAGCAGGAAGGAAGGGGCCTCGGCCAGCGCGCGCGCGGAGACGCCGTCTTTGGAGCGCCGAGGGAGGCGGAGCCGCCCAGGGCAGAACCGGCCTGCAGGCCGGGGCGCCGCCGCCTGGGCAGAGGCGCCGCGGAACCGGGGTTGCCACGGACAACGCGTTCTGGGCGGAGCTAGCGCCGGGGCGGGGCCGGAGCCCGAGGGGGCGGGGAGAGGGCGGGGCTCGGGGCGGGTCCGAGCCGGCAGCGCCGCTGTGATTGGCGGAGACCTCGCGCTCTGGGCGGAGCGCCGTGTGGAAGTCGGGGCGGAGCTCGAGGGGGCGGGTCGGGGCGTGGGCTGGCCCCGCGAGCAGGGGCTGGAGGCGGAGACGTGGTTGGCGGGGACCGAGCGCCCGGGGAGGGGTCGAAGCCGGCGGGGGCGGAGCCGGGCGGGTGGGGGCGGTGCTGGGAGCGCCGGGCCTGGGGCCGAGGCGCTCGCGGCGCTGACAGCCGCGGCGGCTCGCAGCATCGCGCCCTCTCGGCACCCGGCCCGGACCCCGGCCTGGGCTGCCCCCGGAGCCATGAGCCCCGGGCTGCTGCTGCTCGGCAGCGCCGTCCTGCTCGCCTTCGGCCTCTGCTGCGCCTTCGTGCACCGCGCTCGCAGCCGCTACGAGCACATCCCCGGGCCGCCGCGGCCCAGGTGAGCGGGGGGTGGGGGCGGGGGCGGGGAGGGGGCGCTCGGAGGGGGCCGCGCCGCGCCCGGGGTGCAGCGTCGCCGTCCCGCGGACGCTCGAGGCCCGCGGCCGCCACAGGGGCGCTAACTATTCTTAGCAACGAATTAGTCGGCGCGGCGGTGGCGGGCGCCCCCCGCGCCCGGCCGGGCCGGCGGACGCGCGGGCAGCGGCGGCCCTGCCAGGTGGGCGCCGCTGCTGGCCCATCTTTCGGACGCGGAGACTGAGGCGCGGCGGCGCAGTCACCTGCCCAAGGTCACGCAGCTGGTAAGCGCAGGTCTAAACGCGGCCAGCCGGGCTCCGGAGTGGGCACCCTTAACTTCGGGACTTGGACGGGGTCAGGCCGCCCAGGCACAGAGCGCGGTGTGGTCGGCGCACGTTCTCTCTTGTTTGCGTTCCTGTCCTGGGATGTCCGGTTTGTCTTCTCGGCGCTTCCATTCCATTCTTGCGTGCCCCCCACCCCCCCACTTAAGCTTAAATTAGATGTGTCACTTCCTGCTCACTCTAGAGCTGAATCCGAGTCCCCTGCGTGGCCAGCCAGGCCCCTGCTGGGCTCCCCGCACCCACTCAGCGCTGTTCTGGGGCTCACTCGCCCCGCCCCCCACCCCCACGCACCCAGGGTCTTCCTGATCCCCCTTCCAAGCCTCCCTCTGCTCATCTCAAACAGGCCGGTGTGACGCCCACCCTGCCCCGGCCTCCTGGTAGGGGCGGACCCCCTGGAGTCACCTCCTCCCCACCTGTTGACTCTGAGTCTCCCCTTTAGAATGTGAGCCCGGCCAGGGCAGGGATGCTCCCCGTCCGCCCGTGTGTACCCCCGGCGCCCGGCATGTTCAATAAATACTTGTTGAATGAATGAATGAATGAATGGTGGTATTAACACAGGATCCTTAGAGCCTCAGGACACAAACATTCCGGAAGCCCCATCCCCAGCGCAAAGCTCAAATGCCATGGCTCTAGAAGCCCGATGCCCTGCTTGGTGGGTTCAGGAGACATCGCTGTGCTGCGCTCCCAGGAGCCTCTCTGATGGTGGGGGTCTGCCCAGCCCCCTTACCCTGGCACAGCAGGGGTGTTTCCCTGGTTGCCAAGGCTTGGGTGAGATAACGGCATCTCAGGGAGGTCCCTCTGCTCCAGCCCTGAGTGTCTTCTGTTCCTGTGACAAGCCCTTAAGTCACTGTGTAATTCTGCATGGTGTAGAAGTGACGGGGGTGGTCGGTGCGACCTCTTGTTAAATGTCTGTCTCCCGGAGGCCCTGTCTGGTTCACAGCTCTGTCTAACAGCTGGCAGCTCCTGGCACGTGCCCAGGAGACACTCGATGACGAGCGAGTCCAGGTTAGAGGTCGTGTGCACTGTCACCTTTGCACCTTGTCAGATCAGCCAAGTGCGTCCTGCGCTGCTCTGATGCGCCTGCTGGCCGATCTCATAAACCCAAGTGCTTCAAGGATCAGCCCTCATCAGGTTCCTGTGTCTTGAGAAGGCAAGACTCAAATCAAGCCCCTCTCTCCACATCTTTTTGCAAACATTGAGGTGTAACTTGCACACCATAAAATATAGCCTCTTAAAGGATGAGAGGCGCGGCATTCTTGGTGTATTCATGGAGTTGTACAACCATCACCTCTGATTCCAGAACACTTCTGTCAGCCCAACGAGAAAGCTGTGCCGTAGTCACTCCTCCTTCTCTCCCCTCTCCTCCCCCAAGCAACCACCAGGCTGCTTTCTCCTCTCTGGGTCTGCCTGTTCCGGGCGCTTCCCCCAGGTGGAACCGTGCAGGGTGCAGCCCTGTGCCTCTGCCTGTTCCAGGCGCTTCCCCCAGGTGGAACTGTGCAGGGTGCAGCCCTGTGCCTCTGCCTGTTCCGGGCGCTTCCCCCAGGTGGAACCGTGCAGGGTGCAGCCCTGTGCCTCTGCCTGTTCTGGGCGCTTCCCCCAGGTGGAACCGTGCAGGGTGCAGCCCTGTGCCTCTGCCTGTTCCAGGCGCTTCCCCCAGGTGGAACTGTGCAGGGTGCAGCCCTGTGCCTCTGCCTGTTCCAGGCGCTTCCCCCAGGTGGAAGTGTGCAGGGTGCAGCCCTGTGCCTCTGCCTGTTCCGGGCGCTTCCCCCAGGTGGAACTGTGCAGGGTGCAGCCCTGTGCCTCTGCCTGTTCCGGGGGCTTCCCCCAGGTGGAACCGTGCAGGGTGCAGCCCTGTGCCTCTGCCTGTTCTGGGCGCTTCCCCCAGGTGGAACCGTGCAGGGTGCAGCCCTGTGCCTCTGCCTGTTCTGGGCGCTTCCCCAGGTGGAACCGTGCAGGGTGCAGCCCTGTGCCTCTGCCTGTTCTGGGCGCTTCCCCCAGGTGGAACCGTGCAGGGTGCAGCCCTGTGCCTCTGCCTGTTCCAGGCGCTTCCCCCAGGTGGAAGTGTGCAGGTGCAGCCCTGTGCCTCTGGCTTTTTCCAGTTGGCACAGTGTTTTCAGTTCATCCAGGTAGCAGCACCTGTGCCCCCACTTCTCTACCTTTAAAGGCTGAGTCTCCCCAAGTCCTACCTCCCAGTCTCCCCGTGACCTGCAGGTGTGTGGGAGTGGTGGAGTGGGGGAAGGCTGACTGTACTTACCCCTGGGCTCTTTGTCCGGAGGAAGTGAAATGAATGATGCATTTTTGGAAAGGATTCTTGACCAAAGACTGGCAGGTGGTCAGGTCTAGAACGGCACCGCACAGAAGTTCCAGCGCTTCTTCCAGCAGTGGCGGCGGGCCACGCCATGGCTGACGGGAGATCCGTGAACCCAGTCTCCGGAGTGGCACTCGCCCCCTGCTGCTGCGCAGGATTTGCCTGTGCGCAGGGGCCTGCGTGAGGCTGCTGCCCGGTCGTCCAGCCCCACCCCTCACCCTCCTGGTGCTGCAGGCGCACATTAGGCCCTTTCCTCCAGGATGTCCTCCCTGATTGCCCTCCTTTGTGCTCTTATTCCAACATCCTACTGCACCAGTCCGTGTAGTGGCTGAAAATCAGACCCCACACAAGCTCTTGTGGCTTCTTTGTGTCCCTGTCACTGCGTTAGACTTTCTGGTAGTATGGGGTGGGCGATCGGGGGTCTCTTTCTTTCACCCAGTTTTCATTTACTTTGGAATAAACCTTCAGATGCACTCCTGGGCAATGCTGAATCCCTCCTCCCATCCTGATTTGCCAGATTGTCAGGGCAGGGGCTGCCCACCAGGAGCAGGTGCTTTCCGGCCTCGGTGGCATTGCTGGGTGGTTGGGTGCCCAGCTGAGCACAAGGCACAACCGTGGCCCTTCCCACGCACCTGGTGGGTGGCCCACTCCTCAGTCTTTGCCTGGGCTCCCTCCATCCCTTGGGGTGGCCTCGCAGGAGGTTCATCGTGCGATCTGGGTTTTAGTTACCGCCCAGGGCTTCCTCTGCACATAGAAAACTTGAATCTCAGTTGACCAACCAGTGTTATAGGCAATGGAAGATGGTGGGGTGGGGTGGGGGGCTGGGGGCAATCTTTGCCCTCCCCTCTCTCCCTGGGCCACTCTACTACCCAGAATGTCACCAGAGGTGTGCCCAGAGGGCTTCTGTCTGCCTGGGGCACTGAGCTACAAACCCCAATGTTCTACCATCTCCCCAGCCTGCTTCTAACACTTGATCTTTCCGCTCTGCCTTCTGCTCCCCAGCGCCCCCTGCAGGAACCAGAGGGAATGGGTCTTAGTTCCGTTTTTGGGCAGCGGGGACCCTTTGGTCCCCTAGACAGGACACTCACCTTCCTTCCCAGGTGGCAATGAGCCCTAGGGGTTGAGAGGAGGCCTGGTAAGGGCGGTAGGATCCAGGCCCTGTCCTCACTCGTGACTCAGAAGAGAACATTCCTCCCAAAGTGCAGCCTTGGGGAGTGACAGATCTCCAGGGCTCACCTTTCTGCAGGCGGATGGTGTAAGTTGAAGGCCACTCGCCTGGAGGGGGCTTCCACGGCCCATGGGCAGTCACCCCCGGGGCGTCCGCCCCCACCGCCCTCCACTCTCCAGCGGTGTCTCCTCCTCTGCCGGCCCCATCCCTTCCCCGGCCACTCTCTGGCCTCCTGGCACAGCCAGGGCGCTTCCTTCCAGAGTCTGGCCTTGCAGCTGCCCAGCCTTGCCCCTGCCCACATGCCCCTGCAGCTGTTCTTGTGGATGGACCTGGTGCTCCCAGCCAAGGCCGCTCCTGCGCAGCCACCATGCCCCAGCATCCCCTTGCCGCAGCCAAAGTGTTTCTTCCCCTCTGCGTCACTCCGGCTTTTGTGCAGTGCGTGGCAAGCGTGCACCCTCTGTTGTGCACTGCAAGCTCACGGGCAGGTGGCCTGTCTGGGGCTCCCCTTCCTCCCACCCTGCTCTCTCTTGACCCCCGTCCTCTCTGGCCTTTGGCCCCTGCTTCTCTGCTGAAACTGCCGAGGTCCAGGGTCTCAGTGACCCCATGTTGCCATCTCATCTGGCCTGCCGCTTCCTGCCCTGGGCCCTTGGCTTCCTGGCTGGGTCTCTCCTTGCGACCAGGGCCTGCGTGATGGGCCAGTCCCTGGTCCTCTTCTCTGTCTGTGTTCACTCCTGGGGCTTCTCTGCTAAGGGGTCTCAAATCGATGTCTCAAGCCTGGAGCCCACCCCTGGCTGCTGATTTACATGTCTAGCTTCTGGCTCGAAATTCCCTTTCGCTATCCAGTGGACACCCCAAACCTGATGGGGCTGTGGCCAAGCTCCTAACTCAGCGGCTCGTCCCAGACTGCCCTCCCCACCCAGAGCTGGTCCTGAGACGAGAGATGAAGTATAAGTGATCCCAGCTTGGGGATGGGGTGTGCAACAGGACATGAGAGAACCACGCTGGGGAATCTCGGGTGCAGGTGCTGTGGGAACTCTGGGAGCTGTGTAGAGGCGGGGGAGCTGGGGCAGAGCCGGAGGGAGCCTGGGAGGTTGGAAGCAGTGGGCATACTGGTGTTTGCTGGTCCCGGTGAGCCTCTGTCAGCCCTCGTCATCCGAGCGGATGGCAGCTCTGCCGTTCTGCCGGCTGCCCGGGCCCCAAGCCCCAGCGTCACTGCTGACGCCTCTCACGCCCCACACCCAAGCTGTCCGCCTTCCACGCACAGCCAGACCCTGGCTGCTCCTCGTCACCCCCACTCTGCCCTCTTGGCTGAGCCCCATCGCTGCTGCAGCCCCTCCTGCTTTCACCCCTGCCCCCATGCCCACCTGGTTCCAGCACAGCCAGGACACAGCCAGATCCCATCTCTGTTCTCCCCCAAGCTCTCCAGTGGCCCCCAGCCCACCAAGGTCGAAACAAAAGTCCAGACCCCAGCCTGCAAGGCCCTGTGTGATCCATCCCTTTCCCCTCGAGCTCCGCCCCAGCCTCATGGGCCTTACGCAGCAGGCCTGCTCCTACCTCAGGGCCTTTGCACCTGCTCTTCTGCTCGCTTGGAATGCTCTTGCTCCAGGTTCCTTCGTGATTGAACCCCTCGCTTCTTACAGGTCCCAGCTCACAGGTCACCTTTACGTTGCCCTGCAGGTATAAAATGACCGTCCCCACCCCCACCCCGAGCAGTCCCTGTCCCCATTCTCGGTTCTGTTTTTCTTACTACATCAACTTGCATTTATTTGTCTGTTTACTGATTTTATCTCTCCCTGGGAGCTCCATGAACCAGAAAACTCCAAATGTGGGTTTGGGCTCACCTTTTGGGCAATGCTACAGTGAGGTTTGGCACCTTGAACTGTGCGCAGGAGGCCACCAAACAGCCTGGTGATCATATCGCAGACTTATGTGACCAAGCCATCCCCCAGTGGACTGTGGGGACCCTGGGACCAGCTGTGCCCCTGAGCGGGTGACTTCAGCCGTGCTGGCCTGCCCAGGTGGTGCGGGGTTAGGCGTGTACCCAGCAGGCAGGACCACTGAGTATTTTCTGTGCCAGGGACAGGGTGGGGGATGGAACTGGCTCCTATCCAGGGAGGCCCTCGGAGTCTGCATCCTGCCTGCGTGCTCCGTGCTGGTGGCCCCGAGCCTCACCCCCTGCTCGGGAAGTGCACCTGCGAGGCTGACCTGACAGGCCCCATGGGGAGGGGGTGGCCGGGAGCCTGATGTCTCCTGTTTCTTCCAGTTTCCTTCTAGGACACCTCCCCTACTTTTGGAAAAAGGATGAGGTTTGTGGCCGCGTGCTCCAAGACATGTTTTTGGATTGGTGGGTTCTACTTTGTCACTTGTTGCCCTTGCTCCAGGGCCCCAGTGTGGGAGCAGACCCCCACCCCCACCCCAGCTCTCACCCAGCCCCACTGTACCCTGGCCCAGGGCAGTCCTGCCCTGGAGGCCCCCGCCCCACATGGGAGGCAGGCAAGGGTGCTCTGCCATCACCCACCCTGGGACTTCAGACCAGCCATCAGACCCCCTGCACGCCTCAGTTTCTGCATCTGTAAACTGGGCGGGGCTGATGCTGTGACATCGACAGTTTGGGGTGGTGCCTTATGCCCCTCAAGGACACTTCAAAGCTAGGACATGGTTTGGTTCTTTGGGGCAAACCAAAGATGAGTGTTGCCCCCTTATTTCATGGCTGTGGAAACAGAGGCCCGGGGGGGACATTAGCAATGGGGCAGAGCCTCACCCCCAGGCCTCCTGGGCCCAGTGCAGGGTCTTTTGGGGGCTCCTGGAGAGCACCTTTGGGTGGGATGCCCCTGTTTCTCCTGGCAGTGGGGGAGCACTGGCCAGGGCTCACGTCGCTGACACCTTCCTTCTGGGCACTTTGGTTTCCAGGGCTAAGAAGTACGGCCCCGTTGTGCGGGTCAACGTCTTCCACAAAACCTCGGTCATCATCACGAGCCCCGAGTCGGTCAAGGTAGGAAGCCGCGTGGCTCCAGGGGCAGCTCCCTCCCTGCCCCGGGCTGGGGCGCAGGGGGCTGTGCAGGAGTGGCCCACGGCCAGGTGCACGGGGAGTGGTTTCCCAAGACTCAAAAGGGAGGGCACCTTTCTCCCCAGCCCACCACACTGTGCTGGAGATGGGACGTGGGCCGGGGCTTTGCTCTCCCCACCCAAGACTGGGAATTTTACCCAAATGGCGCAGGCTCTCGCTCCCTCACTCACGTGTAGCCCGTCTCTCAGCCGCTGTTCCTTCGTCTGCAGGCTGGGAATTCCAACTCTCCCAGGGCGCTGATGAGAATCCACTTAGACTGATTTGTTTAACAAAGAAGGTGTCAGAAGATACAGGGCTTACCATGGGCTGTGTTCTTTTCTGTGCATTTCACAGTTATTATCCCATTTAATTCCCATGGGGTAGGAACTCTTATTAGCCCCCATTTTAAAAAAAAGATGTATCCATTTGTTTGAAAGGCAGAGTGACAGAGAGCAAGAGAGAGATGAAGGGAGAGATCTTTCATCCCCTGGTTCACTCCCAAATGGCCACAACAGCCTGGGCTGGGCCAGGCTGAAGCCAGGAGCTAGGAACTCCGTCTGGGTCTCCCACAGGAGCGGCAGGGGTCCAAGCTCTTGGGCCGTCTTCTGCTGTGTTCCCAGGTTCATTAGCAGGGAGCTGGCCGGGAAGTGGAGCAGCTGGGATTTGAACCAGCGCTCCCATGTGAGATGCTGGTGTCACAAGCAGTGGCTTAACCTGCTGCACCACAAACCCAGCTTCCCAGCCCCAGTCTGGAGAGGAGGGGACGGAAGCAGTGGAGGGGCTCTAAGAAGGGGCATCGGACCGTCTACTTTGGAGGCTCTGCAGAACTAGTTCAGAGTCATCAGCCTGGGCCTCAGTTTCCTCATCTGTCGGACAGACAGATGCCAAGCCGCAGGCCTGGCTGTGAGACTAGAACTGCAGGGACATCTGGGAGCCGCCTGGCCCGTGCCTGGCACACAGCGGCTGCTCACCAAATAGTGGTGCTTGTTTCCACAGCAGGTGCTCTGGGGATGGTGAGTGGGATTCTCTGCCTGGAGGGGGGCTTTGGTGAACCTGAGAAGCGTAAAATACCACCAGGGGTCAAGTTCAGGGCCAGATTGAACAACCAGGGTGCCACTAATAGGATACTTATCTTTTTTTGAAAGTTTAACTTCAAACATAAGCACACTTTAAGGCTTTTTAAACATGCCACCGAAACCATGTACTATCATAATATGTAATGACGAAAGAAGCTTAGAAATTATGTTAATACGGTGAATTATATTAAGTGATCTCCAGTGTTCTAGCAACATTGCATTCTTAGTCATGATTTGTATCTGTTTTGTGTATTGCTAGATTCAGTTTCCTAACTTTCTTTTTGAAGATTTGTCTTATTTTGAAAGGGAAAGAGAGAGAGATCTTCATTTGCTAGCATACTCCCCAAATTGCCACAAATGGCCTGAGCTGGGCCAGGCTGAAGTTGAGAGCCAGGAGCACCATTCGCCGCTCCTATGTGGGCAGAAGGGGCCGAGCACTTGGGCCATCCTCCACTGCTTTCCCAGGCTCCTTAGCAGGGAGCTGGATGGGAAGTGGAGCAGCTGGGACTCGAACTGGTGCAGCCTAACCCATTGTGACACAGAGCCGGCCCCTGCTAACAACTTTGTTAGGAGTTTTGTTCCCAAATTTGATTTTTCTTGGGATGCCTTTGTCTAGCTTTGGTGCTGGGTCAGTTCTGGCTCAGAGGATAGGCGGGGAGCGGGGCCTCCTAGCAGCGGTGCTACTTCTTCCTCCCCTGTCTGGCAGTGTTCACCAGGGAAGCCGCATGGGCCTGGGGCGGTCGGCCGCTGGGAGACTGTGTTTGCTTTCTAGATTGCACATCTAATTCCTGTTTAAGAAACGATGCGTTTTGGCCAGCGCCACGGCTCACTAGGCTAGTCCTCCACCTGCGGCATTGGCATCCTGGATTCTAGTCCTGGTCGGGGTGCCAGATTCTGTCCCGGTTGCTCCTCTTCCAGGCCAGCTCTCTGCTGTGACCCAGGAAGGCAGTGGAGGATGGCCCAAGTGCTTGGGCCCTGCACCCCATGGGAGACCAGGAGAAGCACCTGGCTCCTGGCTTCAGATTGGCACAGCACATTGGCCTTGGTAGCCATTTGGGGGTGAACCGACAGAAGGAAGACCTTTTTCTCTGTCTTTCTCTCTCACTGTCTAACTCTGCCTGTCAAAAAAAAAAAAAAAAAAAAAGAAACGATGCGTTTTTACATTTTTAAACTGGTAAAATGAACAGCAGTTTTCTTTCTCAGCATTTTGGGGGCTTTGAGGACCTGGCTGTTGTGCCCCTGTCGGGCTGCAGTTTTTCATTATCCTGACCTGAGCCTCTGCCGATGACGCACCGGCTCCACCCCCGTTCTCCCCGCCCCCACCCCGCCCCTGGCAACCACTGTTCCACTTTCTGTCCCTGTTAATGTGGCTGTTGGAGGTCTTTATATCTCTGGAGTCCTATAATATTTGTCCTTCTGGAACTGGCTTATTGTGTTTATCATAATGCACTCAAAGTTCATCCACGCTGTAGCTGTGTCAGAATTTCTCAATTTACTTAACTGGCATTTGGCCAGATTTTCTAGTTTTTCTTTATTTTAAAATTAAAAAAATTTGTATATGAAATGCAGAGAGAGAGAGAGAGACAGACAGAGAGGGACAGAGAGAGAGAGAGTCTTTCCATCCATTGATTCACTCCATAAATGTCCATAACAGCTGAGACTGGGCCAGGCCAAAGCCAGGAGCCTAAAACTCAACCTCCGTCTCCCACGTGGGTGTCAGGGACCCGAGAACTTGAGCCGTCCCTCTCTGTGCCCCAGAGTGGGCGGGAGCAGGAAGCAGAGCCAGGATGCGAATCAAACACTGAGTGTGGTGTGGACATCCCAAGCAGCGTCTTAGCCGCCACGCCAAGGCCCACTCCTACGTGTTTCTTGGGTTGGCTGCTTTGTGTCTTTCCAGGACCCCTGTTCTGAGGATGGTCACTTGGTCACCTTTATAATTTTTTGATCAGTCTTGCAAAGACATTTATCAGTTTTATCCATCTTTTCAGAGAGCTGGCTTTTGGTTTTATTGGTTTTCTCTGTTGTTTGTCCATTTTCTAATTTATTGATTTCTGGTCTTTATTATTTGTTTCCTTTACTTACTTTGGGTTTAATTTGTTCTTGTTCTAATTTTTTAAGATAGGATTTCAGATAATTCATTTTAGACCTTTTTTCTTTTCTAATGTAAGCATTTATAAGTATGCCTCTACCTCTAAGCACTGTTGTAACGCAAATTTGCCACAAATTTAATCTTTTAATTTTATTTATTTATTTATTTTATTTTTATTTTTATTTTTTTATTTTTTTGACAGGCAGAGTGGATAGTGAGAGAGAGAGAGACAGAGAGAAAGGTCTTACTTTTTGCCGTTGGTTCACCCTCCAATGGCCGCTGCGGCCGGCGCATCTTGCTGATCCGAAGCCAGGAGCCAGGTGCTTCTCTTGGTCTCCCATGCGGGTGCAGGGCCCAAGCACTTGGGCCATCCTCCACTGCCTTCCCGGGCCATAGCAGAGAGCTGGATCAGAAGTGGAGCAGCCAGGACTCAAACTGGTGCCCATATGGGATGCCGGCACTGCAGGCCAGGGCTTTAACCCACTGCGCCACAACGCCGGCCCCCACAAACTTTTATACATTTTTGTTTTTCACTCAGTTCAAAATTTTTCTGACTTCCCTTGTGATTCTTTGAATCACTGCTCATTTAAGTGTATGTTAATCAATTTCTAAATATTATTGGATGTTCCAGAAATCCTTCTGTTACTGATTTCTGCCTTAATTCTGTAGGGCCAGAGCAAATACTCACCATAGTTTCAATCCTTCTAAACCCTGACTTGTTCCGTGGCCCAGCCTATGAGCCAGCTTGGTGAATGTTCGGAAACAGAGATACTGTGTTTTCTGTACTGTTGACCAGAGCCTCAGAAGTGCTTGGTAGGTGAGTTAGTTGACAGTGGTCCTCAAATCTTCTGAGTCCTTGCTAAGATTCCGTCCGCTTGTTCCAGGGATGACCGGGCTGGGGGTATCAGGTTCTCTAACCGAGTCACGGGTGTGTCTTTCTGTTTTGGCTTCTTACCCGTCTGCTTGTCTATTCTTCGTGTCTGTCATTGCTATGTCTTCAGGATGAACTGACCTTTGACCTCAGGACTGTCCATCAGTTCTTGGGAACGTTCGCTTCCCTGGAGTGTATTTCCGCTGCTTTAACATGGCCCTTCCGGTTTTCTTGTGCGTGGTGTTGCCTGTGTTTCCTTTTCCATCATTTTACTTTTAACTTCTCTGGGGTTTGTATTTAATGTCAATTTCTTAAAGATAACATGTTTGGGTCTCGTTGTTTTATATAACCTGACATTCTCTGTCTTTAACTAGAGTGCTTAGGTCACTTGCATGTAATGTAATTACTGATACAGTTGGGTTTAACTCCACCATGTTGCTTTTTGTTTTTATCTGTGTTTCTGTTTTCCTGCCTTCTTTTGGATCAAGTATGTGTTAGTATTCTAACACCCTTGGCTTATTATCTCTTTCTCAGTGGTTGCCTAAGCCCTATAATGTCAACTTTAGGTTGTATCAGTCTATCTTCAAATAATACTATACCATTTCATCTGAGTCTGTTTTTAAAAAAGATTTATTTATTTGAAAGGGAGGAACAGAGAGAAATCTACCACCTGCTGGTTCACTCACTACGTGTCTGCCAACAGCCAGAGCTGGGCCAGGCTGAAGCCAGGAGCCAGGAACTCTGTCTGGGTCTCCCACATGAGTGGCGGGAGTCCAAGCACTTGGGCCATCACCTGCTCCCTCTCAGACACATTAACAGGAAGCTGGGTTGCAAGTAGGGAGCAGCTTGGACTTGAACCAGCAAATCTGGTGGTGACACAAGCATCCCAAGGGGCAGCTTCGCCCTGGGCCACAGCACAGCACCTGCTCCTCTGTCTGCTTTTCAGATTTTCCCTCTGTTATCATTTCCAGCAATTTAGCTATGATCTGCCTTGGGGTATTTTGTGTTTATTGGATTGGGGGTTCTTTGAATTTCTTAGATGTGTGGGTTCCTTGAACATACTTGTAACAGGTGCTTAAAGTTTGTGTCTGATAAATCTGTCATCATTTCTGTTATTTCAGACTTCCTGTTTTTTTTTTTTTTTTTGTGGTGTGTCTGGTGAATTTTTAAAAATATTTATTTATTTGAAAGGCAGAGTGATGGAGAGAGAGAGGGACACACACACACACACACAGAGAGAGAGAGACCTGGCTCCTGGCTTCAGACTGGCCTGGCCCCAGTTGTTGTAGCCCTTGGGGGAGAGAACCAGCGGATGGAAGCTCGCTCGCTCTCTGTTCCTCCTCTCTCTCTGTAACTCTGCCTTTCAAATATCAAATAAATCTTTGAGAGAGAGAGAGAGAGAGAGAGAGAGATCTTCTATCATCTGCCGGTTCACTGCCCCAAATGCCTGCAACAGCCAAGGTTGGGCCTGGCCAAAGCCAGGAGCCAGGAGCTGTATCTGGGTCTCCCATGTGCAAGGCTGAGACCCACACAGGTGAGCCATCACCTGCTACGTGTCAGGCGCATTATCAGGAGGCGGGGTTGGAAGTGGAGGAGCTGGCCTGAGGCAGCCTAGTCTGCTGCGCTCCATGCCCGCCCCGTCTCGTGTTTTTCTGTCGCGTGGTAGACAGCGCCCATCTTACACACTGGGTTTTGTTTTATTCCTTTGGAGAGTGTGGGATTTCATTTCCGACAGACGACAGTTTGATCCTTTCTGGGCTTGATTTAGGCTCCTGTAGGTTTGGTCTGGGGTGGACTTTTCCTCCCCTCCCCCAGAGCTGGCTCTGTCCCATTATTTAGGAGGGTCCGCCTGGGGCCTCTGCCTACAGCCCGTGTGTGAGGCTTGTCTGTTGCAGCCAGCAGGAGCTGGAATAATTCCTGGCCTCTGTAAGCCATGAATTTACACAGGAATTCTCCTTTTCTCAGAACCTTGCTTCTGCCCCGTGGGTTTTCACTCTGCGTGTACACAGACCGGCATTTGTCCGACGACTTCAAGGACCCCAGGCAGCTTCCTGTGCAGGAGCTCTCTCTGTGCACAGCTCCTGTCCTGTGCTCTGTCCTGCAACCCACAGCCTCGCAGGCTGCCTGGGCTCTGATCTCTGTCTACTCAACTTGGCAAGGCTGCCGGGTTGTATTTAGGTCTCTTCTTGGTGTCATTGTCCTGGAATCACCACTGGGGAGAAATCTGGGGTAATCCTAGGTCAAAGGGGCCACATCTTTTTTTCTTCCTTTGAAGTTCACAGTTCTGCACTGCCTGTTGTCTAGTGTCTGAAAATAGACATTTTGCCCAGTTTTCTGGGTGTGTATGGCAGGAGGCAGCCATCAGTGTGGGCGTGTACAGGAAGTGGCAGGGTGCTGCTGCTTCTCCATGTGTCCCTCACGTCCCAAAGCCCAGCCCAGTGGGCATTTCTGGGTCCGCTGGCCCTGGGACACCCGGCTGAGGGGCACCCTGGCCGGAGTCTGTGTGGGGCTGCTCTGCCCCGGTAGTAGCGGCTCACAGAGACCCGGCACTGCTCAGGGGTGTCTGAGAGGGGTCTTGCAGGTGGGCACTCACTATCCTGGTCTGGCTCATGTCAGGAGAGGGGGAGTGGCAGAGCTTGGTTCACAATGACAGTGTTGGGGAGTGGGGTTGTCATCCCTGGGATGTGGCTCATGACACTCTGGGCATCTCTTTCAGCTAAACACTGGATATTAGGCACCCGGAGCTAAGCTCACAGATGCTGGCAGCCCCTGGGTTGGGTTAGAGTAGAGCAAGCCCCTTCTTGCTTCCCAGTGCTCGTGGGGTGAACTTGGAGACATGGAGGGCATCCCCGCCCCCTGCTGTCCTGCCTGTGCGTGCTGGGCACCTGTGCTCTCCTCAGCCCAGGCTCTCTCCCGCACTCCTAGAATCTAGTCTCCTGTCCACCACGTGGCACGTGCATGATCTTGGGCAAGTTTTAAATCTCAGAGGTTTGTTTTCGTTGTTTTTAAAAAGATTATTTATTTATTTGAGAGGTAGAGTTACAGAGAGAGAGAGAAGGAGAGACAGAGAGAGAGAGAGATGTCTTCCATCTGCTGGTTCACTCCCCAGATGGCTGCAACAGCCAGAGCTGGGCTGATTCGAAGCCAGGAGACAAGAGCTTCCTCTGGGTCCCCAATGCTAGTACAGGGGCCCAAGCACTTGGGCCACCTTCTACTGCTTAGGCCATTAGTGGGGACGTGGATTAGAAGAGGAGCAGCCAGGACTCGAACTTGCACCCATATGGGACGCCGGTGCTGCAGGCAGAGGCTTAGCCTGCTACGGCACAGCACTGGCCCTGCAGTTATTATTTTTCTTTAAGATTTATTTATTTGAAAGGCAGAATTATATAGGGAGAGGAAAACACACACACACATACAGAGAGAGAGAGAGAGAGAGAGAGATCTTCCATCCACTGGTTTACTCCCAAATGGCTGCAACAGTCAGGTCTGGGCCAGGCTGATGCCAGGAGCCAGGAGCCTCATCCAGGTCTCCCACGTGGGTGGCAGGGGCCAAGGACTTGGGCTGTCCTTTGCTGCTTTCCCAGGCACATTCACAGGGAGCTGGATTGGCAGTGGAGCAGCCAGGACTCAAACCAGCACCCTTATGGGATGGCGGCGTCGCAAGTGGCAGGTTAACCCGCTGCACCCCAGCGCAGGCCCTGAAGCCCAGTGTCTTCATCTGTAGCTAAGAGGACATCAAGAGCAGCACACGGGTCTTGGGGTAGACTCCGCACAGAACAGGCTGCAGGAGCTGATGCAGCTGCCATTGGTTGAACCCCTGCTGTGTGCCGGGCACAGTTCTCAGCGCTTCTCACGTGGGACTAGTCGAGTCCTCGGCCTTGGAGCAGGCAGGCACTTTGTTATCCCTGACCCTGCCAGGTGAGACAGTGAGGGCCGGGGGAGCTGAGTCACCCACCAGACGCACGGAGTCGGCGTGCAGAGGAGGGGGACGCAGAGTCTGGATCCAAACCCAGGCTGGCCGACAGCGCAACACAGGCTGATGGCCACTGGGCCACTGCCACCATGCAGCTTGCAGGGAGCAAATGGACCCTTCCTCCAGGAAGTCCCCCTGGCCCTCTGAGGCGTCTGTGTCCCGGAGCCCTTCCTCCCAGCTTTTGGGGCTCCCTGCTCTGGTCTTAGAATGGCACATGCCTGCCCTAGGAGGGCACTGCAGTGAGGGGCTGCCCCCCAGTTGTGTATGTACGGGGAAGCCACCTGGCCCCTCAGAGCTCCTCCTTTCTCTGTCCCCCATGAGGACAGAGCCTCCCCCTCCTGTGAGGAGCTCACACTGGGGCTGATGGTGGGTGTGTCTGCCCCCTCCCTCGGGACATGAGCTCACGTGGGGTTTCTGGGGATATTTAGAAGTTCCTGATGTCAACCAAGTACAACAAGGACTCCAAGATGTACCGCGCCATCCAGACTGTGTTTGGAGAGAGGTGAGGAGTGGAGGAAGCAGGGTGGCGCTGGGGTGGGGTGGGGCCGGGGGAGCCTCAGCTGCCAGCAGAGGACGTAGGCTCCAGGGTGCCAGGGCAGCAGGGGGCGGGGCGGTGGGGTGGCCAGCACGTGGCAGGTGCCCTGGGAACAGGGGCCCCATGGTCATGTTCAACTGGCACTTCCTTCCCCTGCCCGCCCCTGGGTGGCAGGTGGGTAAACGGGGTCCCTGTGGTTGGGGCCCACGACCTCCATTTCTTCCTTAGCTGCTTGTTCATGACTGTGGTGAAATTCACAGAGCACTCACCGTCTTAGCTGCTTTAGGCTGTCCAATCCAGTGGCACTGAACACAGTCACAGTGTGGTGTGACTGCCACCCCATCAACTTCCAGGACACCCCCGTCCCCACCAAGCCGGCCCCGCCCCCCACTTGTGTCACATGTCTGTCTCCCGCAGGCTGTTTGGCCAGGGCTTGGTGTCGGAGTGCGACTACGAACGCTGGCACAAGCAGCGGCGGGTCATAGAGCTGGCCTTCAGCCGCAGGTGAGTGTGGCCAGATGCGCCGGAGGGAGTGGGGGGTGGGGTCGGCGCCAGGCCAGGCCGAGAGAGGCTCCTGTCGCCCAAGAGCCCACCCCTGCTCAGGCCTCACCACTTCTCTTTGCTTCCTATGTTATTCATTTCACTTTTTAGTTTTTGGTGATATTTTGTTATTTTTTAAATTATTTATTTCATTTTATTTGAAAGGCAGAGAGACGGAGACAGATAAAAAGAGATCTTCCATCCTCTGGTTCGCTCACCCACCATAGCCATGGCCATGCCAGGCTGACGCTCCATCCAGGTCTCCCACGTGGGCGGCAGGGGCCCAGGCACTTGGGCCGTCACTGTAGCCTCCCAGGGTTCCGTTAGCCGGAAGTTCCGTTGGACCTCCAGCTAGGTGCTCTGGGATGGGCTGTGGCATCCTAAGCAGCAGCCCAGGCCACCATGCAGAGCACCTGTGCCGATGTCTTAGTTTTCAGTTCCTCTTTTATTGACAGCGAGCCCTCCACCCCCACCTCCCACCTCCCACCTGGGGTGGTCTGCAGGCCATGAGTAGGACCATCCCTGCATCGCCCCCGAACCTGTCATTCCCCGGTTTCTTACCAAAGCTCCCTGCCCCTGGCCACCACCAATTTGTGTTCTGTCTCATTGGCTTTTCCTGTCCTGGATTCTTCCTGTGCACAGACCCACATGATACATGGCCTGTGCCTGGCTGTTTCACGTGGCAGCCTGTCGCCGAGACCCCGTGTTGGGGGGTCTCCGTCCTCCTTCTGGCCCCGCCCTCTGCACCGTGTGCCTGGGCGCCCACGCACGGACAGGCAGCGCTGCTGTGAGCACTTGCATGTGAGTGCTGTGCTTTCCTTGCTAGGGGGCTGCTGGGTCATCTGCTGCCTCCATATTTGATGTCTTGAAGAAGCCGTCTCTTGCCTGGATAGGACTTCAAGTTTATGGAGAATTTTCCAGGACCCTGTAAGGGACCCTGTGTGTCTTTCATGCAAATTCACTTCACCATGTCCTGCCCTATTTCTTCTTCCCCTTGGTGCGTGTCTGCCGTTCCTTCCACGTGTGCATCTACCGTGTCTGCCGTTCCTTCCACGTGTGCATCTACTGTATTCACATATTTTTATAGAATGCATATTTTTAAAGATTTATTTACTTATTTGAAAGGCAGAGATATAGAGAAGGAAAGAGGCAGAGAGAGAGAGAGAGAGAGAGATCGCCCATCTGCCGGCTCACTTCCTCAGATGGCCTCAATGGCTGGAGCTGGGTTGATCCGAAGCCAGGAACCAGGAGCCCCCTCAGGATCTCCCACATGAATGCCCAAGCACTTGGGCCATTCTCCATTGCTTTCCCAGGCACACCAGCAGAGAGCCAGATCAGAAATGGAGCAGCTGGGACTTGAACCAGTGCCCACATGGGATGCCAACAGTGCAAACAGAGGCTTAACCCCCTATGCCACAGCACCGGCCTGTAGAAGACATATTTTAGAAAACCCCTATGGAATAGGTTAGTGCTCCCTCACTTTAAATACGTGTTTCCTGGGGACGCTGCTACGCGACCACAGCTCAGTTATCAACATGAGGGAGATTGCACTGTCCTCAACTCCACCACCCAACTCTGGTCCTGTCATTTGTGTCCTTGTGGCTGGGTTTCCCTGGCCTGAGAGCCCATCCAGCCTCCGGCGCTGTCTTTCACGGCCTCCCCTCCTAGCCTCCTTCATCCCAGAAAAGTCCCAGCCTGCCCTTGACCTCTCCTTGACCTTCACACAGGCAGGGTTTGCAGTCTGCCACCTCTGCAGGGATCAGGTCAGGATGTGCCTCGGGCCACAGGCGATGCCACAGGTCCTCCTCCAGGCGTCGGATTAGCTGGGGACAGTGCTGGCCTTGCCTGGTCCTCCAGGAATCTCTGGGGGACTCGTCTGAACTCTCCCTGTGGCCTCTGGTCTGGAGAGAACTTGCTAGAAGTCAGACCTGACCAGGCCACTCCCCTCCCATGGCTCATTGTCATCTCAGAGGAAGGTCAGATCCTGCCCACACCCACCCGGCCCCTCCAGCCCCCCAGCCTCTGAACACTGGCATCTCCGCCTTTGCCCGTGCCATTCCCCCGGACTCAGTGCCCCCCCATCCTTGTTCCTCCTCTGATACCCAGCTAAGATATCCCCTGTGAGGCTGAGCCCTTGCCTCCAGCATGGCCTCTGTCACTCCCCCCACAGTGCCTCCCTCACTAGACCAGAAGAGGCACCTGTCCCTGGCTCCTGCACCCCGCCTAGGACCAGGCACCCCACAACCAATGACTGCGAGACTGAATTGGAATAGTTTCAGTCTCGCAGGAGAGTTGCCAGAAACGGGAACAGAAACGGGAACGAGAGAGAGAAGGATTTTTCTAACAGATGCTCCTGGTGCCAAGAGTCAGTGTTATCCAGGCCAGCCACGGCCATGCGTGGGGTGCCCCTGCCCTCGGGGAGCCGTGGTTATTGGAAGACACAGATTCTACCAGACGGTGGCCCGCGCACAGGCACACGTCGTCTGGGCGAACCCTCTTCAGCACTCGCGTCTGGAATGCACTCCCAGTTTGTTCAGGGCTCCCACAGAAGTTTTTATTTTAATTTGTAAGCGTGGTGAGACGCGTAACTCGCCGGTTCTCATCTGAGCCGTTCCCAGGTGTAGGTTCCGTGCTACTAAGTCTGCTCGCCTCATTACCCTGTCGTCACAGTGGTCTCCAGTAACGCGGTCGTCTAGGGACAACCGTTTTCTTGTAAGCGCCAAATTCACAGAGTTCTGTGAGAGCAGCTTTGGAACACGGCTGTGTTTATGACTGTGTCATGGAGGCTTGGCCGGTCCTAACTCACTAATGAAGAAAACTAGGCACGGCTGGTGCGTTTTAGCCACATGGCATTTTAACCAAATGGTGAAAGTAAATTGCCGGTTGCTGCTCTCCTAGATTTCACTTTTACCGAAAGATCGCGATTCCGATCCTCTTCCTAGAAGACGAGAGAGCTGGCATTGCTCTGCCCTGAATCCTCCGGCTCAACCCTTGGTCCCTACGGTAGCTGCAAGGGATTTGGTGTTGGTATGGTAACCAGCCACATGCTACCCACACAGTGGACGGAAGATAAGGAGACAGTGACAAATGGCCTTTCAAATAAGCACACACTTGGACACCCTGTGAGGAAAAGGCCCAGGGTGCTGAGGGGACAGTTTTATTGGCCCACCTGGGACTCAAGAGAAAGTGCCAGGGCTGGCCTGCAGTGCTGGCATCCCATATGGGCGCCGGTTGGAGTCCCGGCTGCTCTACTTCCAATCCAGCTCTCTGCTATGGCCTGGGAAAGCACTAGGAGATGGCCCAAGTCGTTGAGCCCCTGCACCCGCGTGGGAGACCCAGAAGAAGCTCGTGGCTCCTGGCTTCGGATTGGCGCAGCTCCAGCCGTTGCAGCCAACTGGGGAGTGAACCAGCGGATGGAAGACCTCTCTCTCTCTCTGCCTCTCCTTCTCTCTGTGTAACTTTCAAATAAATAAAATGAAATAAATCTCTTAAACAAGAGGGAGAAAGAAATTACCTGGGAAGTGTCATCTGAGTGTCCGTCAGGCGCCAAGGGCCTGGGGGAGGGGAAAGGGAAGGAGGGTGTGTGTGTGCCACAGCCCTGCAGGGGCCGAGCCATCGTCAGCAAGCCCTGGGCCAGAGCGCAGAGCCGGGCGGCTGTTGGGGGGTGGGGGCTGGGAGGCAGCAAGCCCGAGGAGGCCAGGGCCAGAGCTAGGTTTTATTTCCTAGTTTAAAAATGTCCTTGTTCTGGTTTCTTTTCTCCCATTTTCCCCTTTTCAATCGGAAATAATTTCAAGTTTCCTGCTAAGTTTCAAGATTGAGGCTAGGACAAGGAATGCCCACGTAGCCTTCACTCAGACTCATATACAAATTCCTGTCCAGGATACAAGCAGTGCTCTGTCTTGGGAAAATTCAGAAATACTTAAGGGACAGGTGGCAGCCTCCCACCCCCACTCCCTCCGGCAGCCGCTTTTGTGTGTTTGGAGCGCATCCTTCCGCACCTCTGGGTCTCGGACTCATTTCCACCAGGAGTTGGAGAGGAGGGGGCATGGTGGCCCCGTCAAGGACTCCAGGAAGCCTTAAGTTTCTACACTGCTCTGGCCACAGACCCTGTGGGACCCCTCAGGGCAAGGGACAGCATCCAGCCCCGGGGCAGGGGATTGGTTCAGCGACAGTGACCCCAAGGGCAGGTCAGAGAGGCCAGGAGAGGGCCCCTAGCCCAGAACACACCCACTGTGCACAGCCCCGCCCCTGCACAGAGGGAGGGTGGGGGGCAGCCCATGCTCCCAGCTGGGCCCCAGCACCTTGATGCCTGTGCTGTCCCCCCAGCTCGCTGGTCAGTCTGATGGAAACGTTCAACGAGAAGGCGGAGCAGCTGGTGGAGATCCTGGAAGCCAAGGCCGACGGGCAGACCCCCGTGTCCATGCAGGACATGCTGACCTGTACCACCATTGACATCCTGGCCAAGGTGACGCGGGCGGCCGCGGGGCCAGGACACCTCTCCCATTTTCCACCCCCTTGCCCTCCTCCGCGGGACAGCGCGCTGGGCGTGTTTCCCGGACTTTTCATAGATGGCGTCCCCTGGAATATTCAGAACAACCTAGCGCGAGACTGGGCCCACCAACTCATCCTCTGGAGCTGGATTCAGGGGCCCTGCCCCAGCCCACCTCCCGCCCTGCACCCCAGCAGAGCTGGATTCAGGGGCCCTGCCCCAGCCCACCTCCCACCCTGCACCCCAGCAGCCTCAGCAGGGCCCAGATAACCCAAGCTTCATGCAGAGGCAGTCAGGGGGCGGGGGTGGGGTCGTCACCGTCCGTCGTCCCAGCAGTTCCCCATGAAGCTGGGTGAGGAGGGGCCGTGCGTCTGTCAGGGATGGGTGAGCATGGGGCCATGCGTCTGGTCCAGGGTTGTGCTGCCTCCCATGGGGGTGGTTACGCGGTGCCACGGTGAGGAGTGGAGGGTGCCTGGCACACAGCTGAGCCGCGAGCTCTGCCCTGGCCAGTGGTACCCCCGCCCCCATGCCTGACCACGCCCCTCTCTCTCCCCAGGCAGCTTTCGGGATGGAGACCAGCATGCTGCTGGGTGCCCAGAAGCCCCTGTCGCAGGCGGTGAAGGTGATGTTGGAAGGCATCAGTGCATCCCGTGACACTCTGGCGAAGGTACCGCCCGCCCCGGCACCCACGCCCTCCTTGGCTGAAGCACCTCCCTCCGGGAGTTTTTCAGAGTGGGTTTCAAGTGACTTCCGAACCAGGACATGCAGGCAGCACCTCCAGTTAGGGGCTCAAAGCCCAAGTAGGAGCTCTTCACCTTAAATGACCCCCAAGGCAGGCAATCTAGGATGGCTGTGGTGCCCCCACAAGGTCAGACATTCTTGGATCCTTGTCTCTCTACCCCACTGTCCTCAGCGCAGCACCTCGTTGTCATGAGATGGCTGTGGCAGCTCCAGCTTTCACTCCCACGTTCCAGGGATGAAGAAGGAAGGGAAGCGAAAGGTGGTATCCGAGACTCCTGCTCCTCTGAGCGTGCAGCCTCCAAGGCCCGCCCACCTTTTGAGCTGTCAATCCCCCTTCACTTCCTCCCAACGGCCTGTGCCTTTGGGTTACCCCTCTGGTTTCCCGGTGCTCCTGGCCGTGTTCAGGCCTCTTTGGGGAAGCCCTCTGATTTCCTGGTGCCTCTGGCCGGTTAAGGCCTCTTTTCCCCGCCTGGCAGGGGTTTTGGTAGGAGGGGAAGCGGTGCCATCACCGTGGTCTCGGCTGCTCTGTGTTTTCTGGAATTTCCCCATCTTCTTCCGACCTCCTGGCTTACCGGTCCTCTGGGGCAGTGGGCAGGGACAATGTGTGCATGTGTGTGTGCGCGCACATGTGTGTATATGTGGGTGTGCATGTGCGCATGTGTGCGTGTGCGCATGTGTGTACATGTGTGTATGAGTATGTGTGTATGTACGCGTGCGCATGTGTGTGCGCACATGTGCGTGTGTACATGTGTGTATGTGTGTGAGTGCACACATGTGTACATGTGTATATGTGCATGTGTGTGTGCGTGTGTGCATGTGTATGTGTGCGTGTGTGTGCAGCTGGACCTTCCTTTAGTTCCTGCCAGGGAGGAGGAAGCAGCTCCGTGAGATCCGGGCGAGCATCCGCCTGCTGCGCCAGGTGGGCAAGGACTGGGTCCAGCGGCGCCAGGAGGCCCTGAAGAGAGGCGAGAACGTCCCGGCCGACATCCTCACCCAGATCCTCAAGGGTGAGGCCCCGGGGGGCGCCGGCGCCCTGGCCGCACGTGGGTCTCGCCGGGCCTGCACGGGCGCTGAGCCTCTCCTGTCTTTCAGCCGAGGAGGGAGCCCAGGACGATGAGGTTCTGCTGGACAACTTCGTCACGTTCTTCATCGCTGGTGCGTGGCTCTGGCGGTGGCCGGGGCGGGGGCGGGGGGCGGGGGCCGGGGAAGGGGCCGTGGGTGGGTGGGGGCAGCCCACACAGAGTCCCCGGGAGTCTTGGAGAGATGCTCAGGGTTGGGGCGGGACGGTGGGCGCCGTTCCCCGCCCTGGACAGAGGTCATGGCCAAATGAAGGGCCTGCCTGCCTTCCCCCTCTCCGGGAACTCGGGCCGGGCCTTGGCCTCCATGCTGTGGGACGAGAGGCACAGGCGCCCTGCAGCCGTCGCCCCCGCACCCCAGGCCCTCACAGGCACCCCCGCAGGGCACTGGGGGCGCAATGCTGGCTGTGCCTCTCCATTTGCCTGGGGGGGCACGGCTGAGCCACCACTCGGGACGCACAGCTGGGTCTCCTGACGGGACTTCCGCCTGCCTGCTGCTGTCCTCCCTTGCAGCTACGCTGGTGCCTGGGCAGGCACCCGGGGCTCCTTGCCTGGTCAGCCAGCGAGCCCTTCAGAGTCCATTCATGTCACCCCGACTGTGGCCCCCCGCTCCCAGGCCAGCTCGGAGCTGCTGCTGGGCCCAGTCCCGCGGGAGCTCAGTGGGTCCTGACCCCATCCGGGCTCGCCCTGCTCAGGCCTGGGGGCCCTGTGGCATGGGGAGGACACGGACCTTGGGCCCTGCCCTTCCTGCTGTATGGCAGAGTTGCCTTTGGGAAGTGGTGGGGGGCACCCCTCCAGGTGAGCCTCCAGGATGGGTGGGGGAAGGGCTGTGAGGATGCGAAGCCAGGAGCACGAGGTGACGCCTTGACTGTCCCAGCTGGCTCGGGGATACGCTGGTGGACAGACCACCTCCCCCCCAGCTCAGCTGGCTGGGGCGGGGCTGCACGGCGGGGCTGGCACTGCCCCAGGGGCCCAGGGCCACATGGGGCAGTTCCTGTCCTCTTTTCCCGCAGGCCACGAGACCTCTGCCAACCACTTGGCGTTCACAGTGATGGAGCTGTCTCGCCAGCCCGACATTGTGGCCAGGTATGTGGGCCGCCCTCCAGGCTGGCCAAGGACTTTGGCTGGTGTCTCACTCCCAGGGCCACCTGCCCTGCCTCCTGTGGCTGAGGCCCCCCTAGTGTGTCCTGTTTCCCATCACCCCAAGCCTTTGCTCATCTGGAAACTTCTCCCCGCATCTCTCCTGGAGAGCGAACTTGCTGCAAGCCCTCCCTCCCCCTCCCCCTCCCCAGCCTCCTGCCCCAGTGCCTCAGCACCCAAGGGCACGTGTTTCTTCCTGGGCCCAGACACTCCAGGAGTGTAGGTACCGTGGCCTGTGCCCTCTGCCCAGGGTACGCAGTTCCTGGCCTGGGCTGGCACTGAGCAGGGACCAGAACCCCAGCAGCAGTGCCGGGCAGTGTGGGTGTTGGGTGGGCCGGACAAGGGGGTGGCCCTGGGGTGAGGGCATTTGTACTGGGCTCCTCCAGGGTGGGGCAGAGATGGACTAAGTCAGGGCCCACGGGCTTGGGTGGGCCTGACCGCCGGGTGGGTTGTAACGGGCGTTGTGGGTGGAGGCGAAAGGCTGTTTGAGAATATCAAACCCACATCACTGTGACCGGCAGTTCACTAAAAACCCGACAAGGCAGAACGCTCACAACAGCAAAGCCACCATGGAGACCCCCAGGCAGCACGCGAGTCTTCACCGTGAACTCGATGGCAGCCCCGCCCCCGCTGCGGTGGCTTCCCAATGCATCATTCTTACAGCTGTGCTGAGAGGCACAGGGCTCAGGATGCATGGTCTGATCCTGCGTCCGTGCGCAGGGTGACGGGAAGCACCTCCTCAGTGTGGCTCCCCGTGGCGCCCTCCCCTCCAGGACCCCCGTCCCCTCCCAGCCTCAAGCCACAGCCCCTGTGCCCCAACCCCTGGTGGCCACCGTTCTCCATGCAGTTTCTGTTCCAAGCAGCCCGGGTGGTGGGTGGAGCGACACGGGACCGGTCCTCCGTGCCTGGCTGGTTCCACTCGGCGCTGTGTCCACGAGGTGCCTGTGTGCTGGCACCCATGTCAGACCTGCCGCCTTTTCCATACGAGCGTGGCCCACTGAGCTTTTGCCCTTCTGTCCAGCCGTCCACGCATGCTTCCACCTTCTGGGCCTGGAAATGCTACCATTCATGCACACTTGTCTCTGAGTCTCTGCTGTCCACTCCTTTGGGGGGCTTTTGGCCTTGCCGTGTCCAGTGCCGGGCTGCACCTGCTGCTTCCCACAGCGGCTGCCTTGCGTCAGCCAGCCGCCGGGTGCATGCTTGGCCACCCTCGCTGTGGTCTGCTGAGAGCAGCCATCCCGTTGCGGGTGAAGTGGCGCGCTGGCACCGCTGCCCGGCATTGTAACCTAAACGGTTCGCTCACCCGCGAGCTTTGCCTCGCGCTGCTGTCTCCAGCTGTGGCCGCTGTGGATAGCCACAGCGGGCACCTCCACGCGTGGCTCTGCTGCGTGCCCCAAGCGTCAGACACAAAGGGCGGTGTTTCAGGGCCGCCAGCACACTCACCTCTCTTGCCGGGCCTTGTGTTTGGGCGAGGCCGTGTTGGGTGTCTGTCACCGTGGAGCAGGCGGCGCCTTCAGCTGGGGAACCCCTCCCCCCTCTCCCCGTCTCCACTTCTTACAACAAATGGAGGGGAAAGTCTTGTTGGAATGAACTTGACCCCGTCTTACCCGACAGGCTGCAGGCCGAGGTGGACGAGGTCGTCGGTTCGAAGAGGCACCTGGACTGTGAGGACCTGGGGAGGCTGCAGTACTTGTCCCAGGTGTGGGGTGGGAGAGAAGCAGTGGCTGGGGGGGGGGGCAGTCCTTCGACTCAGACCTGGGACCCCCAGCTCCCTGAGCCCCGTGGCACTCATAGGGTGGCACCTGAGCTGCGCTGGGGGATTGCAGACACCCAAGGCCCATGCCGCCCCAGACTAGCAGAGGCCAGGGCCTCCCGGGCAGAGCCAACACGCAGCCAGGGAGGAGGCCAGCAGGGGGTGCATGGGCCGCATTTGTGCTTCCCAGATGGGCCTGGCCTCCCCCATGGAGTCAGGCTCGGTGGACCCTCCCTAGGCAACAAAGCACAAAGGGACCCTCTTGCCTGTGGTCCCCTGGGTCGCTGGGAGCCCTGGCCCCTGGTCCCAGCCCTGCCACTGAGGCTCTGCGCAACTTCCTTCTCCCTCGGGGCCTCAGCTTCTCCATCTGTCACCCGAAGAGTTGGACATGTCAGTGAGGCTGATGGCGGGGGTCCGGGACCCAGTCCCGCTGGGGGTGCACGTTCAGCTGGGCCACCTCGGGCTGTCCGCAGTCCCTGACTTCTCCCATGATCTCCGCCCGGCCTCTCTAGGTCCTCAAGGAGTCACTGCGGCTGTACCCGCCCGCCTGGGGCACCTTTCGCCTGCTGGAGGAGGAGACCCTGATCGACGGGGTCAGAGTCCCCGGCAACACCCCGCTCCTGGTGCGTGGGAGTATGGGGACCCTTGACGGGCTGGCTGCCTGCTCCAGGGTGGCCAGTCCGGGGCTGACCACTGAGCTCGGGGATGTCCAGGGGTCTCCCTGCGCCCTCCCCTTTGCTGTCTCTGTGACCGCAGGAGACCTTCTGCTTCACGCTGCCCGGCGTGCGGTTCCTGGGTGGCCAGTCCGGGGCTGACCACTGAGCTCAGGGACGTCCAGGGGTCTCCCTGTGCCCTCCCCTTTGCTGTCTCTGTGACCGCAGGAGGCCCTCTGCTTCACGCTGCCCGGTGTGCGGTTCCTGCAGGAGGGCAGCTGCCCCGTCTGTAGCTGAGGACGCCAAGGCTCAGGGGTCCCAGGCGCTTCTGCTGGGGTTACACGGCAGGCAAGGGGCAGAGTTGGGCTGTGCCAGGTCATGCCTGACCCACACTGGCCCTGGTTTTCTCTGTTCCAGCCCCTCCTCCCACAGCCTCCGCCCCTGCCCCCTCCCTTACTTGTCACTTCCTTTCCTTTTCTGTCCGTGGATCCGCCCACACAGGCATCCATGCAGGCCTGACCACCTCCCTACGCCCCACCCTCCCTGGGCAGGCTGCCCTCCCTCTGCCCCCAAAGTGATTGCCTCCTTGAGCTTTAAGCTTGCCATTCCCTGGCCTCTCTCCCTCTCCCTCTCTCTCTCTCTCACTCTCGCTCTGTGTGTGTGTGTGGGTGTGTGTGTGTGCCCAGAAAGTGATGTATCAGACTTACTTTTTTTTTTTTTTAAAGAGATTTATTTATTTATTTGTTTGAAAGGCAGAGACAGAGAGAATCTTCCATCCTAGGATTCACTCCCCAAATGACTAAGGGACTAGAGCTGGGCCTGGCTGACGCCAGGAGCCTATAACTCCATCCAGGTCTCCCATGTGGGTGCAGGGGCCCAAGCACTTGGGCCGTCTTCTGCTGCTTTCCCAAGAACATTAGCAGGGAGCTGGACAGGAAGTGGAGCAGCCGGGACTTCTACTGGCGCCGGTATGGGATGCCGGCGCTGCAGGTGGTGGCTTCCAGATGGGCTTTTTGGTCAGCATGGTGACTGCTGAGGTTGGGGTTGGTGCCCTCAGCGTTCTGTAGCCGGCCCCCCTCCCTGACGGTGCTGCCCGGTGGTCTGCCCAGGGCTCATCAGTTCGGGGGCTGCTCTCTGGCTGGTTGCTGTCCCGGCACGAGGAGCACACACATCTGCCGGCGCCTTCCTGGGAGCGGGAGAGCCGGCCTGTAGGACACACAAACGTTCGGTTTCACAAACTGAGGCCAAGCTGTCTTCCGAAGAGGCTGTGCCAACGTGGGCGCAGCCCACTAGTGACTCAGGAGAGCCTGTTGCTCCTCATCCTCCCCCACACTTTATTGGGTCCAATTTCTTATGTTTTGCCTACCAGACACGAGGACATTTCAAAAAGTTTATGGAAGAGTGGGGGCGTGGCACAGGGCCCGCATCCCACATCGGAGGTCCTGGGTTCACATCCCAGCTCCACTTCCGGTTCCAGCTTCTTGCCCATGTGCACCCTGGGAGGCAGCAGCCATGGCTGAGGTGCTTGGGGGCCCCTGCCACCCACATGGGAGACCCGGATGGAGTCCCAGGCTCCTGGCTTCAGCCTGGTCCGGCCCTGGCTGTTGCAGGCATTTGTGGTGTAAATCAGTAGATGAATACCTCTGTCTGTCTCTGCCTTTCAAATAAATAACCATTATTTTAAAGTTCATGGAAAATGAAATTAAAAGAAAAAATGAAATCCTTACATAGTTTTTCATAATGTGAATTTTCCGTAAGTTTTCCCCACGTAGGGGCACACGTGTTACCGGTGGTCTTGATCCACACTTTGCCGGTTCCTTGTGAGCTGGACGCCCTCCATGGCCCCGTTTCCCCTCCGGGGTTGTCCGTCTTTTCTTGGTGCTGTGCAGAGCTTTGTGTGCGCCTGGAGCTGGTTTTGTTTGTGGCTGTGAGGTAGGGATCTGCCCTGGCGGCAGTGAGGAGCAACGGAAGTGTATTTTCTCACGGTCCTGGAGGCCAGGAGGCCGTGGCCAAGGTCCAGCAGGCCTGGTAGCTCCTGTGGCCTCTCTGCCAGGTGTGCAGAGGCCGCCTGCCTGCCTTGTGTTCACGTGGACTCTGCCACACATGTCTGTGTTACACGTGTCTGTGTCACACGTGTCTGTGTCCTCTCGCTCTCTCTCTCAGAATGACCCCAGTCATCCTGGATTAGGACCCCTCCCAGTGACCTCTGCAAAGGCCCTCTCCCCAAATAGACCCCCACGTATGGACTTGGGGGGACACTCCCCAGCCCGTCACAGGACCCATTTTACCTCACACGTGGAGACCGGTGTGTGGGGCTCCCTCCCCGACTCCCACTGAAGCCAGAGTAGCAGCAGCTCCTGGGGTCTGGACAGGGTCAGGCCTGAGTCTGCATCTCGGCGTGGCTGCTTGTTTGCCCAGGGCCTTCTGGGCCTCGGCTCCCTCATCTGTGAAAGGGGACAACTGCAGCACACTCAGCTGGGCTGTTTTCCCGGGGGCAGTGGAATCCCACTCCCCACTAAGGGGGTGGTGGAGAGATGGGGGCACTCTGCTCCGAGCCACGCCCTGGGGTGGCTGTGGGGGTCGGGAGGCAGAGAGGGACCGGTCTTGGGGCCAGAGCATGCGGCTCCTCTGCCCGCAGTTCAGCACCTATGTCATGGGGCGCATGGACACATACTTTGAGGACCCGCTGACCTTCAACCCTGACCGCTTCAGCCCCGGCGCACCCAAGTAAGTCCCTCCTGGAGCCGTGTGTGAGTGGGCCTGGTGGGAGGAGGACAGTCACAGTGGCCTGGGGCCTGAGGCAGCGTCTAGCCACCCCCCCCCCCCCGGCATGTCAGCTTGGGGGGCTCAGTGACTTGCTCAGGTGGCCGCACTGGGGTTTGCTCTTCATCCGGGAAGCCTCGAGGCTCCTATCTGGGGAAGGGGAGTCCCGTGGCCCACCCCTGCACCCAAGCAGCGGTGGGGAGAGCTGGGCCCCAGCGACAGGTCCCTGAGTCCAGACCCAGGCTCTGCCCAGAGCCGGGCACAAGGGACGGATGACCTGGGGCGAGCTGCTGTGCCTCGCTGAGCCTGTCCCTCGACTTGTGAACTGGGGATACGGGTGCCGTGTGAGATGGGATATGGGTGCTGTGTGAGGTGGGATACGGATGCTGTGTGAGATGGGATGCGGGTGCCGTGTGAGGTGGGATACGGGTGCTGTGTGAGGTGGGACACGGGTGCCGTGTGAGATGGGGATATGGGTGCTGTGTGAGATGGGATGCGGGTGCCGTGTGAGGTGGGATACGGGTGCTGTGTGAGATGGGATATGGGTGCTGTGTGAGGTGGGATACGGGTGCTGTGTGAGGTGGGATATGGGTGCCGTGTGAGGTGGGACACGGGTGCTGTGTGAGATGGGATGCGGGTGCTATATGAGGTGGGATATGGGTGCTGTGTGAGATGGGATGCGGGTGCCATGTGAGATGGAATACGGGTGCCGTGTGAGGTGGGGATGCAGGTGCCGTGTGAGGTGGGATACGGGTGTTGTGTGAGATGGGATGCGGGTGCCGTGTGAGATGGGATACGGGTGCCGTGTGAGGTGGGACACGGGTGCCGTGTGAGGTGGGACACGGGTGCCGTGTGAGGTGGGACGCGGGTGCCGTGTGAGATGGGACGCGGGTGCCGTGTGAGATGGGACACGGGTGCCGTGTGAGGTGGGACACGGGTGCCGTGTGAGGTGGGACACGGGTGCCGTGTGAGATGGGGATATGGGTGCCGTGTGAGATGGGATGCGGGTGCCATGTGAGGTGGGACGCGGGTGCTGTGTGAGATGGGATATGGGTGCCGTGTGAGATGGGATGCGGGTGCCATGTGAGGTGGGATACGGGTGCCGTGTGAGGTGGGACACGGGTGCCGTGTGAGGTGGGACACGGGTGCTGTGTGAGGTGGGATATGGGTGCCGTGTGAGATGGGGATATGGGTGCCGTGTGAGATGGGGATATGGGTGCTGTGTGAGATGGGACGCGGGTGCCGTGTGAGGTGGGACACGGGTGCTGTGTGAGATGGGATGCGGGTGCTGTGTGAGATGGGATGCGGGTGCCGTGTGAGGTGGGATGCGGGTGCCGTGTGAGATGGGATATGGGTGCCGTGTGAGATGGGATATGGGTGCCGTGTGAGATGGGATATGGGTGCCGTGTGAGGTGGGATATGGGTGCCATGTGAGGTGGGACATGGGTGCCATGTGAGATGGGACGCGGGTGCTGTGTGAGATGGGGATACGGGTGTTGTGTGAGATGGGATGCGAGGTGCTGTGTGCAGGTGGGTGCCATGTGAGATGGGATGTGGGTGCCGTGTGAACTCGGGATATGGGTGCCGTGTGAACTGGGGAGGCAGCTCCTGCAGGGTGGCTTGGGAGGAGCAGAGTCAGCCGGCGATGGCCTCTGTGCGGCCGCGTCCTCACCGTCTCCTGGGTCCCGGGCTCCCCTCCTGCAGGCCCCGCTTCACCTACTTCCCCTTCTCCCTGGGCCACCGCTCCTGCATCGGGCAGCAGTTTGCTCAGGTAGGAGGGGGAACCCGGGCCAGACTGGAGGGGAAGGGGCCTGGCGCTGGCTGCTCACCCCCCCAGCACTGCTCCTCCCCCCACCCCACCCCCCAGCACTGCTCCTCCCCCCACTCCCACCCCCGCTCTGCTCCTCCCCCACCCCACCCCCCAGCACTGCTCCTCCCCCACCCCCACCCCCGCTCTGCTCCTCCCCCACCCCACCCCCCAGCTCTGCTCCTCCCTCACCCTTGCCCGCCCCCCAGATGGAGGTGAAGGTGGTGATGGCCAAGCTGCTGCAGCGGCTTGAGTTCCACCTGGTGCCCGGGCAGCGCTTCGGGCTGCAGGAGCAGGCCACACTCAAGCCGCTGGACCCCGTGCTCTGCACCCTGCGGCCCCGGCGCTGGCAGCCCACGCCCCCACCCCCGCCCTGCTGAGGGGCTCCGGGCAGGACCGGACGGGACTCCTCCGCCCTCCTCTGCTGCCCACAACACCACCTGCCCACCACCCTGCCCAGCACCCCCCACGCTGGCTCCCTGCTGGCCTCTGCCAGCCACCGCCTCTCGTCCCCCTCGCCTGCTGAATCCTTGGTCCTTCCTGGACGGGCCCTGCCTGACTCCCAGCTGCTGTCACCTCTGACCTTTGCCTAGCACACTCCCTCAGACAAGGCAACCTAATTCTTGCTCACCCTCTAAAGCCCTTCGGGTGTCACCTCCACCAGGAAGCCCTCCCTGCTACCCCCAGCCGGGCCAGGGGCCCCTCCTCTGTGCTCCCTCGGTCACCTGTGCTACCTCTAACGCCACACTGACCACACTGTATCGTGAGTGACCGGCTGCCCTGCGGGCCGTGAGCGCCTGCAGGACAGGGTCTGCTTGTGATTCGTCTCTGAGCCTCCTGTGCTCACCCAGGGGCTAGCACAGAGCCGATGCTCAATAAACACGTGTTGACTGCATGCATGACCTGGCCGTGGTGCACGCGCCTCTGTCTGTCCATCTGCAGGAGGGGGAGACGCTGGGGCTCCCCTGAAACCTGGCGCAGCTCCCGGTGCTGGGTGTGTTTGGGCTGCAGGTGAGTGACAGGGTGGGGGGTGGGCACCTCGGGGCGGACTTGGAGCTGAGCTTGCAGACCCGGCCTCCTGCAGCTGACTGACGGGCCTGCCACCCCCACAGTGGGTGGTGGGTGGGAGAGACCACTCCTTCCTGCCCAGGGCCTTGGTGGTACTGGGTGGGTGTGGCCTCGAGGTCCGTCTCGGGTAAAGGACTTGCGCCTGTTCCTCCCCCCCACACTCGGGAGCTGGTGTCTACGCAGACCCCTGGCTGGGGTGCGTGCGCCCCACAGGGCCCCTTCTCTGCCTCCGGGCAGCGTGGAGCTGTGCTGCTGTCGACCCATTTGGGCTCTCAGTCCTGGCGGTAATCTCCACTGAGGCTGGGGGCGGGCACGGGGCACAGGCAGGCGCGTACCCCGCACGGCAGAGCTCCAGGTGGGGCTGCAGGGAGAGGGGACTCGTGCCTGGCTTCGCGTCTGGTTCCTCTCCCCAGCGGAGGAGGCTGTGGACACCCACACGACTCACTTTGACCCAGCCTCTGGGCAGCAGCGCTGGCCTTGTCTGGCCACCTGGCCACCTGGCCAGGCCCTCTCCACCCTTGCTGTCTGCAGTTGCCTGCCCGGGAGCCCCAGGGCCCCCTGCCCGCTCACAGCCAAGCCCACCCATGCCCTGCCCAGATGCAGCCCCTCCTCACGGCCACCCAAATGCTGCTGCAGCCTCCCGCTCTCACCCTGGTCCTCAGCCTGAGCAGCCCTGCTGTGACTCGCTCACCTGCCCTCTGCAGCCCCGTCCACACCCCTGTCGCCTGCCCCGCCCCCGCCCCACCCCTGCCGCCTGCCCCGCCCCCACCCCCAGACAGCACCTCCTTCTCAGGCCCCCAAGCCTCAGCACTGCAGGAGTCTGCAGCGGTCAGCTCCCCTGGACACGGGCCACCCCCGCTGCAGCACAGACCTGTCTAGGGCCGAGGCTGGGCCTGCACAGCATTTCTTCAAATCCTCCTGGGACACGGGTGCTGAAGATGTCCATTTCACAGGTGGGAATGTCAAGGCCACAATGCAGTCAGAACTCAAACCTACACCCCTTGGCACTGCGTGGCCTTCCATGGGTTCAACCTGCCCTGTTACTGCAGGCCTTGGCTGGCCGCAGCCTTCTTCATTTTTTTTTTTTTTTTGAGATTTGTTTTATTTATTTGAAAGACAGAGTTACAGAGAGAGGGAGAGAGAGAGAGAGAGAGAGAGAGAGAGAGAGAGTCTTCCATCCGCTGATTCACTCCCCAGATGGCCGCAATGGCCAGAACTGCGCTGATCTGAAGCCAGGAGCTTCTTCCGGGTCTCCGGAAGGGGCCCAAGGACTTCAGCCATCCTCTACTGCCCTCCCAGGCCATAGCAGAGAGCAGATCAGACGTGGAGCAGCCAGGACTAGAACCGGCGCCCGTATGGGATGCCAGCGCTTCAGGCCAGGGTGTTAAGCTGCTGAGCCACAGCGCCGGCCCAGCCTTCTTCATTTTTTAAAGAAGTATTTATTTGAAAGCAGAGTTCCAGAGAGAGAGAGAGAGACAGAGAGACAGAGAGACAGAGAGACAGAGAGAGAGCCCTTCTGTCCACCAGTTTACTTCTCAAGTGGCTGTAATGGCCAGGGCTGGGCCAGGCTGATGCCAGGAGCTTCTCCCGAGTCTCCCACATGGGTGCAGGGGCCCAAGCACTTGGATCATCTTCTACTGCTTTCCAGGCACATGAGCAGGGAGCTGGAAAGGAAGTGGAGCAGCCAGGACCGGAACTGGCACCCATGCAGGATGCCAGGCCAGCAGTGGCTTCGCTGCCTGCTGAGCCGCTTCCTCCTCCACACGGTGGCTTCTCGAGGGGCAGGTGGCTCTTGGCCCTGGCTGCAGAGGAGTCCCCTGGGCCACTAACCCCCAGGCCTAGGCAGGATGGGTGGGATGAAACCCAAGGCCTGGCAGCCCCCAAACCCAGCCCCCACCCATCACTGTCTATGGGCTTGGGCCTCAGTTTCTCCATGGGCAAGGGAGAACGACTAAGAGGACACACTTCCTGGGGCGCCTTGGAATTCAGAGCGCCCGCCGCAGCCTGGCGCTTGGCACCTGTCCGGGTGAGGCTTCCTTCCGGGCCGCGCGGCAAAGCCTGCCGTCCCCAGAAGTGCCGCACGGTGGCGCCCTGGCGCAGCGCTCGCCGCTGCTCTGCGGCCGGCCCCACCCTGCGGGGATCTCTGGACCGGGAGGGGTGGGCCTCGCCGTCCCCATTTCACACGTGGGGCCGGCTCGGTGGCCAGGGTCTGGGCGGGTTGTGGCAGGTGGGCGGAGGGCCAGGCCCTCCCGGTGTGGCCTGCACCGGGCTGGCCTCCACGGAAGACCTGCACCGAGCCTGTGGGGAGACCCTGGCTTGGGTCTTGTCTACACTCGCAGCTCCCAGCACCTTCCTGCTCACACATTTTGGGTGAGAATCCACCTGCCCCAGGCCCTGCTCCATCAGCGCTGAGCCTCCTCTGGGCCCAGGCTGGGTGGGAGGGTGGCTTCAGGGGGGGCCTTGGCCGGCCCTCCTGGGGTGAGGACCTTGCCCACGTGTGCTGGGTGGGAGGTCTTCTTCCTCTACGCTGGGGCCAGTGCCAGTGACCCTTCTGGGCTTCAGCTAGAGCCAGCGTGGGTGGACAGAGAACTGGTGACGGCCAGCGTGAGTGGGCCCAGGACCACGTGGATGGGGCCGGGCTGGGAGCGGAGCCGGCCCCTCCTGGCCATGGGGGCAGCAGGCACAGAGCCCTTCACCCTGGTTCTGAGGCAGGGCTCCTGGCCCTCCTACCACACCCTGCTCAGTCCACAGCCCTGGGCTGAGACAGCTGCAGGTGGCTTCTCACAGGAGTGACTGCAGCTGGGGCAGGGTGGACACAGGGGCGTGACTGGCCCGTGGCCGTGGGGGCCGTGGGGGAGGGCTACGTGGCAGCGCCTGGCCTCTCCCCCACTTCCTGCTCACTTGTGCTGCTGCCCCTTTAGCTGCCCCCGCTGGTGGCCACCCCTGGGCTGCGTGGTCACTCCGGGCCGGGGAGCCCGGAACTCTCCACCCCAAGGAGGGGCCACCAGGTCCCTGAGGCTGTGTTCACAGAGGGTGAGGGTCCAGAGGGCTGCAGGCCCCTGCCCTGCTGTGTCCAGCTACGGGGCCTGCCCTGGACGGGGCTTGGTGGCACTGAGTTTGTGAGCTGGGCGGGGGTCCGAGGAGGCAGCAGCTCTCACGGGGGAACCCTGGGCCTCCTGGGGGCACGGAAGGTTCTAGAGGGTCACAAGCTCCTCTCCCTCTCCCCTCCGGCTCTCAGGCCGGGCTCCTCTGCTGGTTCAGAGTAGAGGGGATGATGATAGCGACAGTGGCGCTGCGCCCGTTCGTCCCAGCCCCAAGGCAAGGCCAAGGTCCGAGCCCTGGTCCCCGAGCCCTGTTCCAGGTGGGAGATGCTCGGGGGGAGGAGCCAGTGTGGACGATGCTGCCGCCTCACCTGCCGGCCCCTGCTTGGGCCTCACTGTACCCCACTACCCCCGCACCCCTCCCCACCACCGACTCCAGGGAGGGCTTGTCCTTGTTGGGAGCGCAGGCCCCCTCATCCTGGGAGGCCTCTCCTCCAGCCCCTGCCCCCACCTTCCCTCACCAGATGACAGTGGCACCTTGGCTCCCACCCCAGACACGTGGGGGCGGCCCCCAGGAGCCCAGGAGCCGCCCAATGCAGCTGGATGGGCCTCCCAGTCCTGTTCCCTGGCCGGGAGCCTGCAGGCCAGGAGAGCTGCCCAAGGCCACCCAGGCAGCGGTCAGCTTAGGGGTGTCTGGTCTGGACCAGAAGCCCCTGCGTGTGGGAAACCAGCTCCCAGAGTTCTGCTGGAGTGTGTGCGTGTGTGCGTGTGTGCGTGTGTGCCTGTGTGTGAGTAGGAGAGCATTTCACCAAGTTCCTGGAAAAATAGAATAAAAGAGTAAGTTTATTTGGGTGCAAAAAAATTGTATGGTCCCCATATACACAGGATTTTAAAAAACATGGAAAATGCATTTCCGAAAAAAATTATCCTTGGATTTCAATTATTGTACACTAAAATAAGCTTCTTTTCATTGCATTTTACAGGAACTTTTTGAAGTGCTTTTGCACATGTGTGTGTGTGTATACTGTGTGTGCCTCACGAGTGCACATGTGTCTCTCTGTTTCCGTGGCCTCCCTGACTCCCTGTTTGAGGCTGTGGGAGTCTCTGTGTGCGTGTGGGTCTGGGCTCCGTGTGGATGCCCTGTGTGTGGAAGACAGAGCCAGAGGGAGGTGTTGGCTTGAACCTGAGGCTGTGGATGTGCTTGGGCGATGTGGCCGTGGCCAGTCCCTTGCGCTGTGTCATGCATGCTGTCCTTGCCTCTCGTCCAGTGCGGCTGGCTGACCCATCCAAGGCGACACACCCAGGTGGGCTACCTTTGGCCTTCAAGGAGGAGGTGCTGCACCCTGGGCTGGGTGGATGTGGCCTGAAAGGTGTGGGCAGGAGAGGCGTGAGTGGGACGCAGGGCCCCATCCTGGCCGCCCACCCAGACGCCCCTGCACCTGGGATCCTATGGCCCCTGACCCTCCTCTGACCTTCTGGGGACACTTTGCTGCCAGCGTGGGTGTCCTTGCTCCAAGCACACAGTCACTGGGCCAGCGGTCACTGCTGGACCCCTGTTCCAAAGTCCTCCCTTGAGAAGCGAGACCCAGTTCCCCTCCAGATGGCCCCAGCCCCTGCCCACCAGTGCCCACAGCCTCCACCCATTCCTGGGGAGCCCTGAGCTCTCTCCCACCACCAGGCCTGCACCCCCATTCCTGCCCCCAGGCCCCTGACCTCAGTTCCCCCTGCACACCCCGCTCCCCAGGCCTTTGCGGTGCCCACCGAGTAGCTGCTGAAAATGGCACCAGATGCTCGGGAGCCCTGGGGACAGCAGGCACGTGAATGGTGGCCGGAGAGAGAGGGAGCCGCAGGCTGAGCCGGCAGGAGCCAGGGGTGTGCGTGTGTGCAGACAGCACGGGCACTTGCACGCACATGCGCTCCCTTGGGAGCACACATCACCTGGTGGCTCACCCACACTCACGGACCCGTGCCACGTGCAGAGTGCACACGGACCAGCCACGCCCACCGCCACGCCTGCCCACTGTGTGCCGTGACCTCAGAGACAGGCAATCGAGTTATTTTTTCCTCCCTAACACACGTTCCCACAACAAAGAAAACAGGAAGGGACTTGGGGCCAGGAACAGGAAGGGGAAGTGGCCTGCATACGGGGGGCTGGCCCCAGCTGCTGGACACTGGAAGGTGTGTTTGGGTGTTTGGGATGCAGACAGATGTGTGCAGGGTGGGGCGGGAGACGCCCCTCCACGCATCTCGGATGGGCTCTGGGCGAGTCCCAGTCCCCCAAGAGGCCAGTGGAGCCAGTGCTCCGCTCAGCCCTGGTCCCACAGCCCACGTGGCAGTGGCCATGGGGAGGGCCTCTGGGGGCCAGGCGGCTCTGTGGGGCCTCTTCTGCCACCCTGCTGTTTGCCCGATGCTAGGCACCCTGGGTAGCTCATGGGGAGGCCCAGAGGTGAGTGACTCGGCCCCTGTGTCCATGGGCGTGGGGAGCCCAGAGCAGGTGCAGCAGGACCAGAGCTGACCCACCTTTGCCCCGTGGAACCTGATGGCAGGGACACTGGGATCCTTGGTGCCCCTGAGCTTGGCTTCCATCTCGTGCACATGTGGGGAAATGCAGGCACCAAGAGGGCCGGAGGCGCCCAAGGCTGGGCCCTGGAGCAGCTCTGGCCCCGTCTGTGCCCTCCGCATCCTCCGATGCCTCGAACCGACTCCCATTCAGAGGGGCACAGAGGGCCGGGGGAGGCCTGGGCAGCCGGATGGGCACTCCTTCCCTGGCCCCTGCCCTCCCTGGAACACAGCCACCCCCTGAGGGGTCCCCCAAACCTGCTGCACTCGGACCCTCCCCGCCGCTGCCCAGGTGAGGATGCTGAGGCACCCCCGGCTTCTCTCTGCAGGCCTGAGGGATTCTGCACGCCGCCCCGCCCAGGCTCTGAGCAGCTGGGTTTGTGCTCCCCCAGGAATGCGGTGGGGGAGGGGGAGGGGAGGCCCAGTGGGGGAGGGGGAGGAGGTGGAGGAGGTGGGAGCCGGGTGGCTTTTTCTTGCTTTTTTCATTTAAAAACCTCAGCCAGAAGGGACCTGTGGTGACCAGTTTGCCTGAGGGGTCCCCCGATGCACACTGAACGTTCGGGGCTGAGACAGAGCAAGGTGGTCACCCGAGACAGCCCCCAAAGCCATCACCCCAGCCCCACTTGATGCTTGACCTTCTCTCCCCAGGGACAAGTCAGCCCTGCCTGCATACCCCCGGGGATGGTGAGCTCATCACCTTTCAGGGCAGCAAGACCAGGTGCTGACCACAGCGAGGTCAGAGTCAGCGGTGGGGGTCCTGACTCCTCCAGAGCAGTCAGAGCAGGCTTCCTGGAGGAGGAGGAGCTGGGAGAGGAGGACAGGGACTTCCCGGCCAAGGGAATAGCACAGGCACAGGGCAGGAGGCCTGGAACCAGGTGCTCAGGAATGACTTCCCTGCCCCGCCCTCCCCGCCCCACGTCCGATGGCCGATTCACCGGAGGAGTGAAGAGTGAATGCTGAGTTCGCTGAGTCCGGAGTTCGGAGCCTCCCTCCTCCCCCTCCTGCCCTCCCTCCCGCTCTCGGTGCTGAGAAAGCCTGGGTGTGGGTGGAAGAGCTGTGTGGATGCCTCGGGTGCTGCTCCCCTCCCTCCTTCTGAGGCTTGTTGGCGCCGGCATCTGCACCCTCCTCCAGGAAGCCTCCCCTGAATTCCCCGTCCCCGGATGCCTCCACTTCCACAAGCAGCAGCCTTCTGTCTGTTAGCCTTCGCTCGGGGCACCTGCCACTCCCCACCTGGGCTTTGCAGCTAGTCTCTTTTGCTGGAATACCCTGAAACACTTCTTGTCCCTAAACGCCAGTTCTTCCAGGAAGCCCTCCTGCATCTCTGACCGGGAGTCACAATCAGCGCTGCCTCATCTCCTTAACCACTTCAATCCACCCGTGCTGTGCAGGAAGCCTGAGGGGGCCCTGGGGTGAGGCTTCTGGGGGCGCTGGCTCTTGGCAGGACCTGCCCTTCACCTCGTGGAGACCCCAGAGAGGGGCTGGGTTGGCTCTCAGCCAAGCACACAGCAAGTGCATGCTAAGTGTTTGCTGGGGTGTGCTCTCACAGAGAACATGTCCTGAGCACTCTCACTGTGCCAGGCAGAGAATCAGGTGGGTGCCAGGGCGGGAGCCCCCACCCTGCACCCGTGGTCAGCCCCCTCGACCCCTGTGGAGCCGATAGCACCCAGTTCGTGACCCTAGGTGTTGACTGCTCTTGGTCAAGCAGAGGCAAGAGTCACATCTTCTCATAGCCTTGAAGACAAACAGCCGGGCTCCGATCCCGGTTATGCCCCACATTGGCTGGGTGGCCTTGGGTGGGTCACTTAACCCCTCGGGGTCATGGACATAGGGTCACAGTGGCGCGGGGCGGGGGCAGAATGAGGGGATGAGTGAGGCAGCACTTGGCCAGCTCCCGGTACCTGCTCACACCCGTGGGGGGGCGTCCTTCTCGCTCCCTTCCCTGAATGCCCGTCCCTGACTGAGTAGCTGGAACCATGCCCAGGGAGGGCGCAGGCAAGCCCTCCGGAGTAGCTGGGGCCCAGGGGCGTGGGGACCGAGCAGGCACCCATGGGTGCAGCGGCTCTGCGGGCAACATTCCGGGGCTGCCCGAGAGGCCCCGGGCAGGGGAGGGCAGTGCCCAGATTTATCCACCAATCGCACAGGCTCCTGGCACCGCAGCTCCCTCTTATCTGCCCAGCCCAGCATGGGGGGGAGGTGGCCAGGCCAGCAAGGGCGGGACGCTGCCTGGAGGCCGGACACAGAGCAGTCCTGAGCCCTGCTGGTGCCTGACGGCCACCGAGGGCTCTGAGTGTCCCTGAGGGCCACGAGCCAGCCGGCCACCCACCTCCCGCACCATGTCGGACTGCGAGGGCCCCTCGGCCGGTGAGTGGCAGTGCTATATTTACCCGCCATGGCTCGGCTCACAGAGTCAAGGCCGCTGGGCGCCGAGGGCACTGGGGCCCCCCGCGGGCTGCAGGCAGCTGTGAGGCTGGACCCCCTTCCCCGAGCCTGGTGCCTGGGGGCCTGTGCCCCTGAAGGGGGCGCCTGACTCGGAAAGCGGCGTCCTCCCCAGGGGCCAGAGCAGGAAGCCGTGGCTGCAGCCCGCCCTTCCTGGGCTGTCAGCAGGTCTACCGGGGCTGGCCCACGGGATTGGGGGAGGGGGTCCTAGGCTGGGAACGGGTGCCAGGGTGGGCTCAGAGAGCCACCGGGGCCCCGGAACTACATGCACATGAGCGTGAGTGACAGTTCCCTCGGGGCATGGGGCAGGGGGAGGCTACAGCTTCCATCTGCTTCTCCAAGAATCTGAGCCCTCTGGGACGCTCTGAGCTCTGGTCCCGCACGCGAGGCAGAAGGGGCACAGGGCTGGTCAGAGTCCCGGGTCCCCTGCCCTCCGAGGGGGCAGACCGCGGTGGGGACGGGCTGTCCCCAGCTCCGTCCAGTTAAAGGACGAGTCGGGATGTGACATCCCCCCAAGTCAGCCTTGGGCGGAGTGGTGGCTGGTGACAGCCCGGCCTGGGGGTTGCCACTCAGGTTCGGATTCCAGTTCTTTCACTTCCAGCTTGGGTGACCCTGGGTAGGTGGCTAGGCAGTGGTGCCCACCCCCAGGTGGCTGTGAAAATGAAACACTGCATGGACATGGCTGCTATGGCAGTGGGCACGTCCCCCAGAGGAACGTGGAGCCTGTGCATCGGGTACCCCCTTCCTGCACACATGGGGGTCCCTGGCCCACGGAACTCTGCCCCAGAGATGCCTGGGTACGCGCCCCACACCATCCAGGGGTGCAGGGGCAGGTGTGGGTGTGTGGTGTCTGGCGGACATTCTCGGGAGCTGTGTGTGTGTACTCAGGAGGACACCGACAAATGTGGCCTGACCTCGCCGTCTCCAGCAGGTGCCAGGCGTGCTGGCTGCCAGGGACTGCCCGCCGGGGCGTGAAGGCGGAGGCCAAGGGGGCCGGGGGCCGGCGCTTTCTGGCTGGCCGGGCGCCGCACCTGACGCGACCCGGGAATAGCTCTCTCCCTCTGGCGGGGACACGGCCCTGCAGAGCCACCCGCCCGCGCCGGGAAGGGTATTTCAGGAAGCCAGGACAATATTTAGCCCCTTGGGGCGACAGAAGGGGCCCTGAGCTTGAGCAACCTGGGGGCCCGGCGGCCGCGGTGGTTTGAGCTGGGAGGTGGAGCCTGGGCTCCACACTGGCCCTGCCCCGACTGGGCCCGCAGCTCGGGTGTCTGGAAATGTCTTGATGGTCTCAGCCCGGCCGCCGGGCCTGGTACTGAGGAGCAATGGCAGCGCCTGGGTGCGGGGTTCTGTCTGTGCTCCAGGGAGGAGGTTCCCCAGCTGCGTGGGCTGCAGCTCAGGCCGTAGTGGGGCCCCTGCCTGTTGTCGGTCACCCATCCCTGGGCCTGTGGCAACTGTGTCACCTCAGGCAGATCTCCGCTTCCTCAGCCGAGCAATGGGGACAGTAAGAGGACATCAGCTCCTCAGATGCTCGGAAGCGTGGGACACTCGAGGTGACGCCAGCTGGTTGTTCGTGGTGCCAGCGTTGCTGTTATTGTCACACCAATAGGTCAGCTGTGCCCAGGAGGGAGATGCGGGGCCTGACCATGGGCTGTGTCCCCGCTGTCATGGATGTGCTGTTGTGTTTATTCCCCAGGAGAGCGTGAAGTTTTCAGAGCGCCCGGACTTGCCCAAGGTCCATCGGCTGCTCCCTGGCAGGGAGGGGATTCGAACCCAGCTCCCTGGACACTGTTTGCCCAGAACCCAGGTCTGGGCCATCTCCTGGGGATTCCCCCATCCCTGCACACCTCTGGGGGCCTTTGGCTCTCAGCGGCCACTCTTCTGTCCTGGAGACGCAGCACAACGCAGCCTCCAACACTTCAGAGCCGTGAGCAAACGCGGAGCCTGGCCAGGGCCCTGGAAAGCTCTGCAGAGCGGAGCACGGCGGGAGGCGGCGGGCTCTGGGATTTATGGCCCCGTGCCTGGGCGGACAGACCCAGCGGCTAAGGTTACCGGGGAGTCAGCGTCGTATTTATAGCAGGAATGCGCAGGCACCGAGAGCTGCCCGCCCACACACCCTGGCCGGCCAAGGTGCTTCCTTTACAGTTGCCTGCATTCCAGGCCTGGCCAGGCTCTGGCTCTGGCTCGTAGAGGAGTCGGGTCCCCTGGCCGGGCCTCAGTCTTCTCATCCGTAAAATGGGGGGCTTGCCTTGTCCCTCCAGGGGTCTGTGGGAGGCTCCAGAAGGGCTGGCTCCCCTCTTCCTGGGCCTGTGGATCCTGGTTTCCTGCCTTTGACCTGGTGACACGACCCCTCCCCTCGCGTCAGAATCTGCAGGAAGAGAATCTTCGCCTCTGTGCCTCTCAGTGCCGCCTCCCCCTTGGGAAAGCTTCCAGCAGAGCAAGCTGACGATCCCCAGCACCCAAGAATAGGCTGTTGTGCTCCCAGGGGAGCGAGGAACGCAGGGCAGTCAGAGCCCAGGGCCCAAATCCCTGCTCAACCTGGCTCTGTGGCCCTGGGGGAGTCCCCGGTGAGCAGTGGGCACTTGCCCGGCAGTGGAGGGCGTGGTAAGCAAGCACGCGGCCAGCAGAGTGACCCTCCTCCCCCGTGGAACCTTCCCGTCTCACGGCACCTCGGGGCCCCGGTCCCCCATGTGTGCAGTGAGAGGTGGTGCCCTGGCCAGTGCCCTTTTATAAGAACATGATTTGTTTTATTTATTTGAAAGGATGAGTGACAGAGAGGGGCGGAGACAAAGGGATCCTCCAGCTGCTGGTGGTTCACTCCCCACTTGGGTGCAATGGTTGGGACCACGCCAGGCGGAAGCCAGGGGCCTGGGACTCCATCCAGGTCTCCCCGGTGCAGGCAGGGGCCCGAGGACTCGGGCCACCTTCTGTTGCCTTCCCAGGTGCATTAGCGGGGAGCAGGACTTGAACTGGTGCCCCATGTGGGCTGCAGGTGTTACAGGTGCCCTTTTGGGGGGAGACGGCCACTTTCATGCCTCCCCCAGTGCTCTGTTGCTCCTGGAGGTGTCTCCGAGGGATGCTGCTGGGATGCCCGATGGCTCTCTGTGTGCAAAGGCACCGTAGTACTGGGCTTTCCCAGGACCTGTCTCTGAACTCCAAGGGGTTTTCCCATGGGCAGGGCCTGAGGACTCTGGCAGGAGGCACCCTGACCTCGCCCAATTCCTTCTTCATCCCAACTTCTTATCCCCAGACCTCACGATGCGTGCAGCTCCCCTGCTCACCCTGGCCCCTCCCAGCACCCACCTCAGGTTTTCCCAGGGGACCTCTCCCCAGCCATGCCCTCTGTCCCCAAGAAGTGGACGCTCTCAGGAGGGGACTGGCAGGTTGTCACTTCCCCAGCTTCTGGGCAGACAAGTGCTGGCCAGGGGCAGAGGGGCTGGGGTGGTCCCGGGCATGGGCATGGCCTCTGAGATGACCCAGTGCCCAGGTCTGGGGAGAGGCTGGGCCTGCTGGAGTCACTGGGGAGGGTGGGGTGGGGCGGCCCCCGAGGTGCAGGAGGCGGTGCTGGGAGGGTCTGTGGTTCCCTGGGCAGGGCAGCGAGCACCTGCCTGGCTTTCGTTCTCCCTCCCAGATGCTGACCCACCAGCCCCACCTCTCCTGGGGCCTGTGGCACCTCCATGAGGAGCTGAAAACACAAAATCCCTGAGCTGCTCAGAGCGGCAGGGCCGGGGGGGGGGGGGCGCTGCTTTTGGAGGGGAACAGGTGGGGGCCGGGCCTGAGCCCCTGCTGCAGGTGAGGGCTGCCTGGCTCAGCTTCTTAGGCTGCTGCATTCAGGTTTGCCTGTGGCTATGGGAGGTGGTGATGGCTCTGGGTGGCACCAGCACGGTGGGCAGAGACAGGAGAGGACAGCGAAGGCTAAGAGGCCCGGGGGAGGCAGGTCCGAGGGAGACAGGGTGGGGGGAACCCCAAGTGCCAGCCTGCACCTCTCAGCAGTCTAGGGGGCTCCCTGGGCCCTGATGATAGCTCCGGGCCGTGTGTAAGAGCTCCTGGGTGTGACGGGAACCTGTGGGCAGGGTCTGAGCTACTGGTGCCCCTCTGCAGGCACAGGCAGGCCCCTTCTCCTCTCTGACCCCCACAGTCTTGCATGAAAGTGGAGGTGACACGGCGACCTTGGGAGTGTCGTACCGGATACCACATAGCCTCTCCACTCCTAGAGGTGGAGGGATGGGTGGTAGCCAGCACACCTTGGGAGTGAGCAGTAAGCCATTACCACAGGTGTGCCAGCCACTTGCGCCGCCGACGGGAAGGTCTCAGCCTGAGTGGCACCAAGCAACCTGGCACAAGAGGCTGGGTGTGGGTGTTCCCAGGACTGTGCTGCATCTCAGCTCACGCCACCCTCCCCACCTGGGGCCTCATGTTGTGCAGGGCGAAACTGAGGCCCACAAGAAGGAGAGTCTGGCTCCGAGTCACTTGGATGTGGGGGTGGTGAGCTAGACGGTGGGCCTGGTCCAGCCCCCAACTTCTGCTCACGGTTCTCCCCCTCCCAGCTCAGTAGAGATCTGCCTCCTCCAGGGGGCCCTCCCTGCATTCTGCAGCCCCCGGGGACCCATCCCCTTCCTTCCTCTTGTTGGGTGACAGCATGGAACAGAGCCAGCTAGACCCCTGCCCTGCTCCCAGGAGTGCCCTGTTGTTGGATGCCCAGATGTGGCAGCACCCTGGTGACCCTGTGACCTGGGGCAGATATCCCCACTCCAGTTCTGGCCTCAGAGAGGTTATTTGTTGTCACCCACCCAGCCTAGAGTCCACAGGCTCCCACCACGGCTGCGGACGGGTCCCAGTCCGAAGCCAGGCAGAGTTCAGGCACCTGCGCACCTGCAGCCCCAGGTGTAGCTTGCAGAGCTGGACGAGCAGAGGAGTGAGGGCAGCGTCAGAGGCAGCTGAGGCGCCCTCGGGGCTTGTCTCGTACGGTGGAAAACCCACATGAGAAGCTGCTAGGGATCCAGCTTAGGCGCGGCAATTACCCATTCCTGTTCTTTTTTTTTCTTCCCATTTATTCATTTTAGGGACAAATAGACTGAGAAACAGAGATAGAGAAAGCTCCGATCTTCTGGTTCACTCTCCAAGTGCCTGCGACGGCAGGGCTGGGCCTGGGACCAGCGCCAGGAGCTGGGAACTCAACCCAGGTCTCCCACAAGGGAAGCGGGGACCTAACTCCTTGAACCAGCACTGCTGCCTCCCGGGTACTGACTCCAGAAAGCTGGGGTCAGGAGCCGGAGCCAGGGCTTGAACCCAGACTGTCTGGTATGGGATGTGAGCCTCCCACAGAGGCGTCTTCACTGCTGAGCACAATGGCCGCCCCTGTTCTTTTCACTCTTGGATCAGTTCAGATCAAGCATTCTTGAGAGAGCAGGATAGGTTTTGTTTTGATTTACGCGTTTGAAATGAAACCAAGCTGTTAGCATCTGTACCCACTTAACTGTTACTGTTTTCTCGATACTGTGTCGTCAAAATACAGCACACACACTGGCTGCTGGGAATATGCAGGGCCATGCGTGAGAGATTTCTGCACTTGGTATTTCTACTTCAGATATTTGCACTCACCAAAACTGCTTTTTTTTTAAATCTAACTATACCCCCAAGTGAGGATGGACTTGCTATGCTGTGGACAAAGCAGGGTGCAGTGGCTCCCAGCCACAAAGGTGTATTTCTCACTCGTGCAAAGGTTCTTGCAGGTCTGGCGACTCTCCGTGCTGGGCCTGCTACACAGGGCTCAGCACGATGCCTGCAAACGGAACCATGTTTCCCCAGTCATTGCAGCCGGGGACGACAGAGGCAGAGACACCAGTACCGACAGTTAAATGCTCCCACCTGGAAGCGGCGGACCATTTGCTGCTGCTGTTTCATTGGCTAACGCAGGTCACACGGCCACACCTGTTGGCAAGAGAGAGGGAGGGAGCAGTAGCATGCTAGCTGCCCTCCCCTAGTTGAATTTATTTATTTATTTATGTATTTTATGGACACTTAGAACATACTGTGGCCAGGCAGCACCCAACAGGTGGTTCCTGCTTGATTGTGGAGATGGAAATCGCAAAGCCAAGGCCAGGATCTTTCAAAACCCGGTTCTCGCCCACAAGCGTGAATTTACATTTAAGAGCACAGAGGTATCCGCTCGTCTCTCCGTGGACCTGCGGCAGAGGGCCTGCCTGGCTGTTGGGAATAAGACTGCAGCCAACGTGGGTGAGTGCGTGGCTCTTGGACACCCAGACCCTGGTCCCCCTGGGGGCACGCCCGGTGGTTGAGAGGCACTTCTGTACGGTTTTCCCCAATGTTTGTGCTAATTTACATTCCCACACATCCTCACCTTCCTGCACATCCTCACCGGCGCGTGGTACCCTGGGCCTTTGTAGTGGGTGCGAGGTGACAGCTCGCTGTGGCTTTGATTTCCATTTTCCCATCATTAGTGACACTGAGCATTTTTTTCTTTTTCTTTTTTTCTTTTGACAGGCAGAGTTAGACAGTGAGAGAAAGAGAGGCAGAGAGAAAGGTCTTCTTTCCATTGGTTCACCCCCCAAATGGCCGCCTACGGCCGGTGCTGCTCTTGTTACCGGAGAAATTGCAGGGTTCTTGTCTTCGCGCAAGAAAGAATTCAGGCGTGAGACAGAGAGTAGTGGGAGGTAAAATAGCAAGGTTTATTAAGAAAGGAACATCTGTAAGGACGGATGGGCACCTCTCCAGACAGGACCTGAGAGAGTGCCCAGTTCCTCAGACTGGGGGAGAGGGGGGGGCTGCATGGGTGAGTGGAGAGTACACCTGGCCAGGCCAGGCCAGGCGGGCAACTCAGCAAAGATGCAGAGAGCTGAGCGCGCAGTCCAGTTGAGGCTGGGGGTTTTAAGGAGATGGGTCTTGCTTCCCCACCTCTGCTCCTATTGGAACAAAGGGCTTTTTGGATGTAAATAGAAAAACTTCTCTTGAAGGTCTGAAACAAAGGACTTTATGGATGCAAATGTTATCAGACCTGAGGAAGGGAGCAGGGTGTTTGAGATGCAGATACTGGGCTGCACCTGGGAGATTGTGGAAGATTTATCAGGCAGGAAGCTGGAGGGGTGAGGGCCTCCACCTGGCAGGTTATCAGGTAAAAGGGGGCAGGGCAGGCAGGATGCGAAATCTGGGCTTCCCCTGAAACATTGTTAGGATGACTTTGAGATGCAGATGCATATAGATGTCTTCTGTTTAGGCCTGTCACACACACATAAGCTCATAACTGACTTCCTACCTAACACTCTGATCCGAAGTCAGGAGCCAGGTGCTTCCTCCTGGTCTCCCACACGGGTGCAGGCACCCAAGCACTTGGGCCATCCTCCACTGTCCTCCCGGGCCACAGCAGAGAGCTGGACTGGAAGAGGAGCAGCCGGGACTAGAACCTGGTGCCCATATGGGATGCTAGCACCGCAGGCAGAGGATTAACCTAGTGTGCCACGGCGCTGGCCCAACACTGAGCATTTTTTCATAGATCGGCCGGCCAGTTGTGTGTTTCCTTTTGAAAAGTATCTATTCAAGTCTTTTGTCCGTTTTGAAATTGGGTTCGTGGTTGTCCTGCCGCCGAGTTGTTGGAGCTTGTTGTGTATGTCTGCATACTCTTGCAGAAGTGTGCCGGATCCAGGGACGCCCCAGTCCCACACACAGAACCCACGCACACCTCCCATGTGCGTTAAAGCAGCTGCGGATGACTTATGGCCCCTGACAGCGTGAGTGCTCCGTACTGTTGTTCTGTTGTGCTGTTCGGGGCATAAGGACGGGAATAGAGGTGCTACGTGTTCAGCACAGACTCAGGCCCACACTGCATCACCAGGTGAACGGTGAGGTTTAATAGGACCATGGAACTCAGCAAATGTCAGTAAAGCTGACAGCTTCTCGGAGGACCGTGGAGTCCAGTGTTTTGCCTGATGAGTTAAGACCTGGGTCAACACAACATCCCCGAGCCCTTTGCTGGGAGCAGGTGAGGCCGTCTTTATTGCCGGGAAAAATCAGGAACCGTGGCGGGACTGGTGAGCCCGTGCTGGGACCAGCCATGCCCGTAGCCCTGGGCCCCGCCTTCCAACCTCTGAGCTCAACTGTTTAGACAACTTGCCGCCCAGTTTAAATACGTCTTCCAGGAATCCCGCCTCATTTATTTCGTGTGGAAAAACATGTCATGGGCCAGCGCAGTGGCAGAAAACACCCTTCCTGCCGCTCCCATCCTCCCTTCTCCCCCAAGGGATGGTGTGCACTGGCTCAGTGGGGCTTATTAAGCACCTGTTGTGTACAGGGTCCCACCAGGCACTGCGGTGTGAGGCAGGGCCGGGGCTCCATCCCTGGGTCTCCTTTCGTTGATTCACTTCGGTTTCCTTGTCTGCAGGGAAGAGCCTGAGGTTTCCCAGAGGACTATACAAGAATGTATACAGTAGGCACTACCTAAGTGGTGGCTCCTCCCCTCCAGGTCCTTTTTTTTTTATATTTGACAGGCAGAGTTAGACAGTGAGAGAGACAGAAAGAAAGGTCTTCCTTCCGTTGGTTCACCCCTCAAATGGCCGCTACGGCCAGTGCGCTGCGCCGATCCAAAGCCAGGAGCCAGGTGCTTCCTCCTGGTCTCCCATGGGGTGCAGGGCCCAAGGACTTGGGCATCCTCCACTGCACTCCCGGGCCACAGCAGAGAGCTGGACTGGAAGAGGGGCAACTGGGACAGAATCCGGCGCCCCAACCGGGACTAGAACCCGGAGTGCCGGGAGGATTAGCCTGGTGAGCCGCGGCGCCGGCCCCCTCCAGGTCCTTTTGCACACCTAGTAGCACTTGGCTCTTCTAACAACGCAGTAAGCATTGTCCTTCCATTTCACAGATGAACAGACAGGTTTAGAAGCAGAGTGACTGGCCCAAGGAGGCACAGGGCGTAACCGGGAGAGTTGGGACCATGGCACAGGTGTGCTGGCCCCAGCTCCAGGTTTGCTGTTTTGCCATCAGAGGAGAGACAGAAGAGCATAGCGAGTTCCAACGCAGGGAGCTGGTTTGGGAAAGGCTGGGGGAAAAGGCTTTGTCGGGAGTTAAGACGCGCGAACTGGATTCACTTTAAATTTCTTGATGGGGCAGGGTGCTTCCGGGAGAGCTTAGAGCCTGGAGGCCTGGCCCTGAGCCCAGCCCTGACACCCAAGTGCCGGCCTCAGGCAAGCCCTGGCCTTAGGCAAGCCCTTGGCCTCTAGGGAGTTTTCCAAAGGTTCTGGGGCCAGGTGAGAAACTCCCAGAGAAAAGCAGACACCAAGGGTCTGGGGCACCTCCAATGCCCCTGTCAATTGTGTGGAGCTACCAAGCCTTGTTCCCCAGGTCCGCCTGCCCACCAGAGTGGGCTCAGTAGCTGTGGGGCCCCTCCAGGAAGCCCAGGGCTGCACCCCACCTCACTCTGTTGCTGGCAGATGCTTCCGGCACCTCCACATCAGAGGAGTGCGGCTGAGGCTGGAGCAGAGCCTTGGGCTGCGTCCCCTCCCAGGGACAGAAGCGCAAATGGTGAGCACTCTGCTTTAGTGTGCAGCTGCCTGGGGCCCTGGGGCAGCTCTCTCCACCCCTAGGCTTGTCCCAGCTCTGTCAGGGGGCACCGTCCCCATCCCACAAGCCCAGATATGTTGGGGGGACCCCATTAAAGAGCTAGGAAAGCAGCCAACACTCCCAGAAAAAGAAGTCATCCGGGGATCCTAACTGCCCTGGGAGCGCACCGGAGCCCCAGCGCTGCAGTGAGGGGCTGGGCCCTGGTGTCCCGAGGTGCCGCAGCTGCCTGGCTTGCCCTAAGGTAGGGCTGAGCGGAGCAAGGAGGGTTGCCTCCTGCAATGGTTTGGGGCACTGGGCTTAGCAAGGGGCCCCCTCATGCATCCCTGCAGGATCATGGGCAAGAGCCTCACGTGGTGGACACTGTAGGCCTGGCTCCAGACCCACAGGCAGAAGCCTGCCATCCCCCACCCTGCCCTCAGGCAGACAGCAGCCCTGCAGGGGGCCCTGTGTCTCCCCAGGGTTGGCAATGCACACGCAAAGGGGCCCCAACTCTCCGTAGACACTTGGTTGAGTCAGGAGTGATAGACCTGCAAACAAAACCAGAATAGGAGGTGGGTGTTTGAGGCAGTGGTTAAGACGCTGGCATCCCACATCGTGCCTGGGTTCACTGTCCGGCTCTGGTTCCCGACTCCAGCTTCCTGCTATTGCAGACCCTGGGAGGCTGTACTGATGACTCAAGCAACTGAGCTACTGTCATCCACATGGGAGGCCTGAATGAGGGTCCCAGATCCTGGCTTTGTCCTGGCCCAGCCCTGGCAGTTGTGGGCATTTGGGGAGTGAACGAGCAGACAGGAGCAGAGAGTATCGCTCTGTCTCTAAAAGATAAATAAAAATGAAAATAAAAAACATCTCTTATATACTTTCTTCCCCTTTCTTTTCATCTTGAAATTTTTGAGCTTATCCAGAGAGCAGTGAGCCTCAGCAAAGACCCGAAACCAGGGGAGGAGGTGCTATGAACAGGTGCCCCACAGCGACAGCTGCGACATTGTCCACCAGACTGTGGGTGTCCTGGGTGCTTGGAGGATGCCCGCTCACTGCCAAGTTGGAAAACACCCGGTCTGCAAGGGACAGGAGGTCTGGCTGCAACCGAGATTTCCTGGGGCCCAGTGCGAGTGGGTGCATGTCCCAGGGACAGCGTTGCTCTGAACACGCAAGGTCCTGGCTCGGAGGCTCGCCCTGAGGCTGGGGTGGGGGGAATCTGGGGTGAGAGGAGCCAGGCAGGGGAGCTATCTCAGGTTCCTCTGAGGTCACATGGGGAGGGCAAAGTAAAGGCCAGGGTTGCTTGAGGCTGCCGGCTCCCGTGGAGAGAGTCCTGGGTTCTAATCCTGGTCCCATTGCTTTTTCTTGGGGGGTGGAGCAGCCCTGTCGAGATTGTCATATGATTCAGCCATCAAAAAGCGTGCTTGTTAGCACATTCACGGAATTGTGCAACCGTCGGGGCAATCAGTTCTCGGACACTTTTATCACCCTGGAAAGAAGCCCCACCACACCCCTTAGCAGTCACCCCACCCTCTGCTCACCCTCCTCCCCGGTCCCAGCAAGTCACCCACCTCTTGTCTGGTTCTAGAGAGGGACTGGGTGTTTCACAGAAGTGGAATCACATGACGTGTGATCTGGCTGGCTTCTGTCACTTGCCTGAGGTTTTCGGGCTCTTCCGTGTTGCAGCATGTATGCACGTATGTACCGTGTGTGTGTCAGAACGGAGTAACATTCCACTGTGTGGCTAGCTCCCGTTGCACGGACCCACGCATCGGCAGCTGGACACGGGGGTATCTCTACACGTGGCTGTTGCAAGTACTCTTGCTCTGCACACCAGGGCAGGGGCTGCGTGTGAACGCGGGTCGTCATTTCTCTCGGGTATGTGCCTGGCAGCACAGTTGCTTGGCCGGCTGGTAACTCCTACGCAGTCTTGTGATGACCCGCCACGTGTTCCCAGCAGCCACGCCATCCCCACCGGCGGAGCTGGGCGTGGCCACTGCCTTCTGCCCCTCCCACCCAACTCGGGGTTGCTGCTTCTTTGATTCCAGTCCTTCCAGACCGTGAGAAACGCCATCTCACCAGGGCTTGGGTGCTGCTGTTGTCGTTTTTAACAATATGTATGTATGTGAAAGGCAGAGTAACAGAGAGAGATCTTTGCTGCTGGTTCACTCCCAAAATGGCCACAACAGCCAGGTCTGGGTCAGGCTGAAGCCAGCAGCCAGGAGCTCCATCTCATTCTCCACGTGGGTGGCAGGGACTCAGGTCCTTGGGCCATCCTGTGCTGCCTTCCAGACCCATTAGCAGGGAGCTGGACAGGAAGTAGAGCCACTAGGAGTCGAACTGCTGTGCCACAGTACCTGAGGACACAAGTTAGCTTTTCAGGCACTTACTGGCCATTGCCTCTTGGCTCTGTGATCTTACGCCTCAGTTTTCCCGTCTGTAAAATGGGGACAGTGTCAGCACCTGGTCTAGGGCTCCATGGGTCCTGGCCCAGAGTGGTGACCCAGGGACATCAGCTGCTTGACTTGGGTGAGGGCTCCTCCTCTGAAAACTGGTCTGAGGCGGGGACATGGAGATGGCGCGAAGCCTGAAGGCTACTGTGGTCCCGAGCCCATTTAGAAGGCGACAAACAGCAGCAGCAAGTGTGCAATTTCTTCCCCAGCTTTGAAGCCTGGCTGGACTGGGCAGGCCGAGGGTGCAGAGCCCTGGGAAACGCAGGCGACCTGTGCTCTGAGCAGTCAGGCCTGGCTGTACCTGGGTGTCTGGTGAGGGGCGTTCATGCTTCTGTGTGAGGTCTCAGGCCTCGGGCCCCTGGCTTCGCCGAGCTCACGTCTGTCTGTCCATCCGTGGGGAGCTCTGATGCAGGTGCGCCCTCCCGCAAGGCCTGGCGGCTGTGCAGGTACCAGTGGTCAGGCTGATCATGCTGTGCAACCCGAGCCAGGCCTGGGCGGGAGTGAGGGACACAATCAGCTTGTCACCATCACCGGTGGAAACAGATCCACCCCGGGACAGCACGCCTTTGGCCACCCCAGGGGAACAATTAGCCAATGTCCTGTGCTTGGGAGGATCAGGCGAGGCCCTCCCTGTCCCCTGGGTGTGCGTGGAGTCTGCGGGACGCAGCCGGGGGCCCTGGGCTCCGGGCAGGCGCTCTGCTCACCCTACCGCTGTGTCCCCAGGGTACTCATGTGCTCTGCCACCTGGGGCTGTGTGATCTTTGCGAGTCCTGCTTTGTGCAAGTTGTGGCTGATGACGCGTCCCTGGCTGCTTGCTCACGAGGGGATGAATGAGGATCCGAGCTCAGAAAGGCTCCATGGAGTTCCAGGCGAGCACAGCCACCAACACAGTGACGCACGCTGGCACCCTCGCTGGGACCCATTTCTCCATGAACGTGGTTGATGCTTGCAGCTGTTGGTCCTGTGCAGCCACCTGGCTGTGTGTGTGCCGTGACACTACCTGGCTGTGCCGGAAGGGGCTCTCTCACCCTGCCCTGCAGGGGCTCCGGGCATCTTTTGCCCCCGCAGGCTCTGCCTTCTCCTCCTGCCTCTCCTACGAGGGTACCCAGGACTGCATGTAGGGCTGGCCTGCATCCCTAACTTGCTGGCATCTGCGAGTCCCTTTGCCCATTCGGGAAGCACTCACAGGGACTGGGACCTGATGTCTTTGCCCACTACGGACACTGACACAAGACTCTCCACCCAGAGGCTTAAGCTGCTGTGGGCTCTGGGTGGGGAACCCAGGGGACTTCTCCCGCACCACGTGGGCCCCCTGAGGGAGGGCTGGCATCTTCCTCCTTGCCAGTGACAGCTCCCCTCCCTCCACCCTCCCTCCCGCAGGCTTTGCTCTCCATACATACAGGGCCTGTTCCAGGTTTTTTGTTTTTTGTTTTTTGTTTTTTTTGACAGGCAGAGTGGGCAGTGAGAGAGACAGAGAGAAAGGTCTTCCTTTTCCATTGGTTCACCCCACAATGGCCGCTGTGGCCGGTGCACCATGCCGATCTGAAGCCAGGAGCCAGGTGCTTCTCCTGGTCTCCCATGCGGGTGCAAGGCCCAAGCACTTGGGCCATCCTCCTCTGCCTTCCTGGGCCACAGCAGAGAGCTGGATTAGAAGAGGAACAACCGGGACAGAATCTGGCGCCCCAACCGGGACTAGAACCTGGTGTGCCAGCGCCATAGGCAGAGGATTAGCCTATTGAGCAGCGGCGCCAGCCCTGTTCCAGGTTTACAAGGCTTGCTGAGCCTTCTGTGAAACCTGCCGCCCAAAGCTGTTATCTCCAGGTGGGCGCAGAGCTTACCCCAAGCATCTTATTGTTGAGGGCCCAGACCCCTGTCCTTAGAGGAATACCCACCCTGGGCCCCACAGAAGGTGAGGTTGGCCCTGGAGAAGTGGTCTTCCTGTTGGGGCAGGTGCTGTGGCGTAGCGGGTGAGGCTGGTGCCTGCATGTCCCGGCTGCTCCACTTCCGACCCAGCTCCCTGCTAATGGCCCAGGAAAGCAGTGGAAGATGGCCCAAGTGCTTGGGCCCCTGCATCCACATGGGAGACTCGGATGAAGCTCCTGCTTCTGCCTGGCCGATCTTCCACTTGGGGATGGAAGATCTTTCTCTTTGTCTCCATCTTTGTAACTGCTTTTCAAATAAATAAATTTTTTAAAAAGTGGCTCATGTGGACACAGGTGTCAGGCACAGAGAGGGCCCCATGGTGGGCTCCCTGACTCCCCCTCCCAGACCTCTGTTCTCTGTCTGTGAACCGAGAAAGCGGCAGGGGTCTCCAAGCACCGGCCAGTGGGAGGTGCTGGGCTCTGGGACAGGGATAAAAAGCCTCTGCAGAGGAGCACCTATTTGCTTAGCAGCCTGGGCACCTCCTGCCGGTCCTGGGGGCAAGGACCGAGTTTCCAGGGCCCTCCTGCAGGAGCCCAGCGTGGACAGGGGCACAGACGAGCAGACAGGCAAGGAGAGCCCAGCACGCTGGAAGGGAGCCTGCATCGAGTCTTGAGGAAGGAGCTGGAGATGACAAGGGGCCTTGTGTGGAGGGCCCTGGTGACCCGGCATGTCCCAAATATGGCTCTTTGTTGGAGACTAAAGCAGCTCCCTCCTCTCCCCCACCCCCTCCCTGCAGAGGTTCAGAGTGGCTGTGTCCTGTTGGTGCCTGCGCCTGGGCCCCAGGAGCTGCCCCCGCGGCGCCGGCCTGGGGCTGGGGGCTCAGCTGCTCCCGGGCCTTGCTTGCCAAGGACAATGATCCCCCGGCCTCCCAGCCCCTTTAAGGAGGTGATTTATGGCCCCAGGGAAGCAGGGTGTCTGAGAGGATGCTCAGGGCCCATTCCAGGCAGAAACAGCAGCTGCTGCCCCTTAAAATACACATTTTTTTTTCTCTCTCTTTTCTAAGATTTTATTTATTTGAAAGGCAGAGTGATGGGGGGCGGGGAGAAAGAAATAAAGAAACACTTTCCATTGGTTCACTCCTCAAATGGTCTCAATGTTCAGGGCTGGGCCAGGCTGAAGTCAGGAGCCAGGAGCTTCATCAGGGTTTCCCACATGGATGCTGGGGTCCAAGCCCTCGGGCCATCTGCTGCTTTCCCAGGCCATTAGCAGAGAGCTAGATTGGAAGTGGAGCTGCCGAGACTTGAACTGACGCCCACACGGGATGCTGGCATCGCAGGCGGCTGCTTTCCTGCTTCGCCACAACCCTGGCCCCATGCACATTTTCTCTTTCGTTCGTTCGTTCGTTCTCTCTCTCTCTTTCTTTCTTTTTTTTGACAGGCAGAGTTAGACAGAGAGAGACAGAGAGAAAGGTCTTCCTTTCCGTTGGTTCACCCCCAAAATGGCCAGCGTGCTGCGCTGAAGCCAGGAGCCAGGTGCTTCCTCTTGGGCCATCCTCCACTGCCGTCCTGGGCCACAGCAGAGAGCTGGACAGAATCCAGTGCCCCGACTGGGACTAGAACCGGGGGTGCTGGCGCCACAGGTGGAGGATTAGCCAAGTGAGCTGCGGCGCCAGCCCTGATGCACATTTTCAAAGAGCACCTTTCCGACATGGCAGAGCCCAGGTATGGCGACAAACCCTGGAATGTGTAGTTAACGGGAGAAACGTCCCAGAAGGGTGAACGGCAGGGGATGCCGTTGAAAAACTGGCTTTTCCTTGTGACACCCCTGGCTTCAACATCCTGCTCTGTCACTTTTGGGCCACTGGCTGCACCTTGCCGAGCCCCAGCCTCACTGCCAATAAGCATCTCAGGACCCCAGAGGAGCGGCCCTGGCCTCCACCCACACCTGCCTTTGCCAGAGCTCCAGATACCTCTGTCACTGACTGGGACCCTTCTGGGAGGATTCTGCCCTGAGGCTGAGCCTGAGCCCTCCGCCCAGCTGCTCAGACCCTGTGGCCCTGCTGCTCCCCACCCAGCACCGGCAGCACCCACTCCCTCCTCCCCCAGGGGCAGAACTCCGCACATTCCCAGGTGTTTCCCACCTCTGGGCCCTGCCCCTGTCAAGCCCTCTTCCTGGAACTTGGGGTCGTCTCAGCAAAGCCTCCTTGGCCCTCTTCCCGGGTAGGGAGGGGCTCTGGTCTGTGCAGTGACAGCCCCCAGGCAGCTGTCACCACTCGGGGAGTCCACGGGTCGCTCGGCTAGACGGTGAGCCCTGAGCCTTTCCTAGCCTCCACCCCTGGCACCTCGCAGGCACCGGCAGCAGCCCTGCTGTTTCTCTGTGGCTGCTGGCCACTGTCCTCCTGGGGAAGTGCGTCAGGTTTAGAGCCACCCCTGTCCCATTGCCTCATGCCCCCAAGCCCGTCATATCATCAAGGACACTGAGGCCCAAGGCGTGGCTCGCCACATGGTTCTGCCTGAAGGGGTGAGGGTTCTGCCAGGTGGCCCCCCCGCCTCCCACTCTGAGTCTCCTGGATGAACCCCTTCCCTTCTCTGGGCTTCAGTTTCCTGATCTGTAAAATGGGAGCATCTGCAGTTGCTGTTCCCCACAGTGGGGGCATCACCATGCTTGGCTTGTGTCCAGGCACCCCCGAAGGACCAAGCTCAGCATGAGCCCTGGGCTGCTCCTGGGACATCATCCTCACCCTGCAGCAGGTGGCAGCGTCATTGGCGTGGCAGGGTCTGGCAGGGTGTAGAAGGGGCCACATCTTCCTGTCGGGGATGCCGGCTCCTCTGCTGCCTGTTTCCCCCCGACGGTGGCACATGTGAGACTCTGGGGCTGGGGGAGTCCTCGTGGGTCCGGGGGCTCTGTCAGCCCTGTGGGTCCCCCAGCTCCCTGCGGGCCTGCCCGGCCCCCATGCCGGGCTGCAGGCTGACCTCTGATTGACTCGACAGTACAGATGGAGATACAGGCGTGGGCGGGCACAGTTCTTCTGCGTGAACTCACTTCTTCCAGTCTTGTTCTGAGGACAAATGACTCATCTTGGCATCCCGGCAGAGGGCAGAGAGCGCTGGCAAAGCCGTCTGCCAGCCGTGGGGCCGGAGCATGTCACTCGGCCTTGCCATGCCTCAGTTTCCCCACCTGTAACTTGGCGCCCGTGGAACCCATCCAGGAGGCGCTGCACAGACCTCCAGGCTGTGTGTGTGGAGCCGGCCCATGCAGGACTCAATGAAGCCACCGAGCCCAGGACAGCAGGCACCTGCCCCCGGGACCAGAGCTGCATCGTAGGAGGGGCAGAGCTGTGAACCTAACCAGCCATAATCCTGCTAATGGCTTCTCCTCCTTTCATGAGCTAAGGGCCGGGAACAACAGGCCTTTGTGTCCCTCGGGAGATGGAGATGGAGGTGTTGGTGCCTTATCTCTCCTGGCAAAGCTGCAGCCTCTGACCCAGGTCCCGGCTGGCTGCCGGAGGGAGGCATGAATAATAGAAAGGCTGGCACTGGGCTCGCGGTGCCAGCCTGCACGGGGAGCTCAGGGGGATGGTCCTGGGGAGCCGCAGCCTGGGGCAGCAGGGGGATCTTGGAGCCCCGGAGGAGCTTGGGGCTGGGCGGGGGCTGCCGGGGCTGCCAGTGAGGATCGTCCATCTCCTGCCTGCAAGCTGTGTGCCCTCGGGCAAGTGCTCTAGCCTCTCTGAGCCATCAGCTGCTCCTCTGTGACATCTTATCTACCTCTTGGGGTGGTTTCAGTGGATCCAGAAGAAGGCCTGCAAGTGCCTGAAGGGGGCAGTGGTGGGCGAAAGGCGCTCCCAGGGGAGGTAGCAGAAAATGCCGGTTCCTATCCTGGTCATGGACGCTTCCCCACCTGGGACATGAGGGACTCCTCCTGGCCCCCAAAACCCACAGAACTCAAATTCTAGTTCCTGTTGCTGCTGACCTGGGGCAGGGGTCTGGTCAGCACAGGAGGACCACACAGGAGCCATGGGAGGAGATGCGGCCAGAAGGAGGCAGGGACAGGAGCCTCCCCTGGACCCCACCCTGGGCCGAGCCCCAGGCCAAGGAGCAGCAAGGGCCCTTCCACAGGGGAAGAACCTGCAGGTCCGAGAGCACGAGTAACCAGCCCAGGTCAGCGGTGGGCACAAGACAGAGGCTGACACCCACCCACACCCCTGCCTGCTGCCTGCAGCCCCTCGCCCAGCCGGGCTGGACTTTGCAAGGGAGCAATGTCCTGGTGCTGGGGAGGTCTCAGGGTGCCCAGGAGCCCGTCAGCAAGTGCTGGGTCTCGGGAGGTGCCAAGGGGACCCGCACCTGCTGGTGGCATTAGGGGATGGAGACACTGCTGATTTAGGGGAGCGCAGCAGTGTGACCCCCTGATGAGTTGGTGCAGGCTGCTGGGAGACAGAGAGCTGATTGGCAGTGCCACTGGGTCCTGTCCCACGTGAGCCAATGCCTGGTTGGTGCCAAGGCAAGGCCATCAAGGTCTGGGAGGGCGTTCCTGCAGGCATTGGCTCCTCTTTTCCTCCGTGTCCCTTGGGGACCCACACATCAGATCACAGGGAGCAGTGGGACGGTTTTGAGCTGGAGGAGGTTCCAAACCTGACCTGAAAGAATGCCTGGGTCGTCCGCCTCGACTGCCAGCACCTCAGACCTTCTGCGAGGGCTTCTCAAGCCTCGCTGTGCCTTGGGGTCATCTGGTGGGGAGAGGCGCAGGAAGATGTCATGGCCCTGGGCAGGCAGGACAGCGCACCCCGTGTCAGAGTGCCCGGCTTCAAGCCCTGGCTCCGCCCTGGGTCCCAACTTCCTGCTAATGCGCACCGTGGGAGGCAGCAGGCGATGGCTCAAGTTAGGTCCTTGCCACCCATGTGGGAGACCTGGATGGAGTTCCAGTTTCCTGGCTTTGGCCTGGCCCTGCCCCAGCTATTGTATGTGTCACATTCTATAGCCCAGACCTGAACTTTAGGGCTCCCTGTGTGGCTCTCGGGACCTGCCGTCTAGGGTGCACTCCTGGTGGTCCTCTATCCCCTCTTGTCTTCTCTCGTGTGCCCCCACCCACACATAGCCTCATATGGGCCTGTGCCCTGGAGTCTATGTCTCGAGTCCACGTTCCAACGGGCGTGGGTGCTTGCACGCCTACACGGGCAGGCCTGCATCCATGTGTACACCCAGGGCCAGCCGCACGCTTTGCAGGGCCTGGTGCAAGGATTACTAAGGATTTCAGGACAGCGACAGCAGAGCACTGAGCCCAGGAGGCTGTGGGACCCACAGGCCCGGTGCCAACAGAACTGCCTCGGACACACCTGGGACCCTTGGGGTGAGCGTGCTCCAAGGCAGACACACCCTCGCTCACACACACTGAGCGTCCGCTCACGCATGCTCAGATGAAGCAAAGCTTTAACAAATGACATTTTCCAGGGACAGGAAAGTGTACCAGTTAGCATATAATAAGCAAAATCAAAGTTGAGTCACATGTGAGTTGCTTGTATATAACCCAGATGGGTTATTACGTGAGTCACTGTCTTGGGTTCTGTGAGTAACACTCTCATCTGTTTGGGACTGATGGGGAGAAACTTTTAAGCTCCCTCCAACCCCAATCCGAGTCAAACTGGCACTCATTTAGCACCCCCGATGCCACAAAACTCCTCAGGTAAGGTATAGACCCAAGGGGTCTACACTTTCCTACAGACAAATCACAATGGGCAGCTCCTTCCTGCTAAGAACAAGAGGGGGAGGAATGCTCGTCCCCAAGCACCTACTAGGTGCCAGGCCAGTTGCTGAGTGATGCACACACGCAGCCGGTGCCCTGGGCACGCAGTAGGTGCTTCTTGAATGGTAGCTCAGTTCTGTTTTCCCTTGGAGTCTGCGGACCCTGAGACACACATGGCCTCCTGGCTCACTGAGAAAGAAAAAGCCCTGTCACCCAAACCCTGACCCCAGCCCAGACACACAGACGGGAAGACACGCTCCGCTCTCACAGGTGCTTAAAGAGACCCGGGAAGCGGGCCTCTTACAGCCGATGGGGGCCAGGATCCTCAGCAAGGAGTTCCTTCCCAGTCCACAGGTGGGAAAGACGAAGACCCAGGAAGGACCGTGACCTGCTGGGGGGCTTTGTGCTCTTATTACATCAGCAGAGGCCGGCAGAGTTCATTCCCAAGTTCACCAGCCTGGAGCCCACGGAACTCCACCACTGGGTATTGGGGGTTGCTTTGGGGGATGAGACTGGCCTCAATTTCCCTGCTGTTGCAGCCCTGGAGCCAAGGAGCACCCCCAGGATGGGGGCTCCATTCTTGGGGTCTCCCTACATTTGTCCAAAGGCAGGCACAGTTGGGAACATGGTGCTCATGGTGTCAGAGGCCAGCTCCGAGCCACGTTTTATCCTCACGCAATGATTCGTTATTCAAGGAGGATTCTTAGGGAGTGGCCTTGGAAGGCACCGAGCTCATGAATATGCATGAGCGTGCTCATAAATTATGCATTCCATCTGGAGGCTTCTGGGGCGCGGCCAGGGGGGCTGTGTTAGGAGGCCGGCGGCAACAGAAGGCTCGCTCACAAGGACTTCTATGAGGCACACATTCCTGCCCTTGCTCCCTGGCACAAGGCGCTCGTGGGGTGCCACCCTCGCTCCGATCTGCAAAGAAGCTGGAGTTCACTTGGCTGTGGCTTTGCCGACGGTAGTGCTGGCAGCCTGGAGGGCGTCGGGGTCAGAGCGGGCCTGCACTCAGCCAGGCAAAGGCCCCTCCTTGCCTCAGGTCCCCACTGCTGGGAGCCCAGCTGACCTCCCCGAGGCCCCGGTCACTGACGAGCTGCTGCCCAGATGTGGGAAGCGCATGTTCTCCAGTTTGGTGTAGGTGGCCCGGGCGTCATGGAAAAAGCACTGGGCCAGAAGTTTGGGGGGTGGGGAGCAGGTTCCAGCAGGCAGGAGCAGGCGGGGGCTCTGCTTTCTCACCACAGGTGTCTGAGGATGGGCAGAGGGACCCCCCCGGGTCCTTCCCCAGAGCCAGGCTCAGCCTCCCACACACAGGACGCACTGTCTGTCTGGGCTGGGGTTCAAGGCGAGTTCTACGTGGCCTGCTGGACAGGGCCCTCCCTCCTCCAGCCCACCTCCCTGATTTCACTGACCCTGTTGGTTCCCTGGCCTTTGGCTGCCCTTGCTGGCCACCCCACAGCCGGCCTTGCACACAGGCTGTGGCCCAGGAGAGCCTTTTCCTCTGCATGTCTCTGTCAGATGCTCTCAGCACCCTTCCTGCCATCCACAGCCACTCGTACGGGCACTCGCAACACCTCCTTTGGCATCTTCCTCCCAGCAGCCTGGGGAGGAGTCCTGTGCACCATCTCCCTGTCCAGTTCACAGCCAGAGCGGCAGGGCTGTCCCGGTCAGCGGCTGAGAGGCGGCACCACATCCATTCAAGCAACGCCACTGTCTCCAGCTGTGTCGCCAAGGGGCCAGCCGAGCTCTAACTGCCCTCACCCTGCCTGGGACAGTGGCCGCAAAACCACTACACCGTTCCTGGGGCAAGAGCCGTGGGTGGGGTGGGGAAGTAGCTGCTTGGGACACCCACATCCCCTAGCCCGTGGTCTGAGCTCAGGCTGCCGCACTTCCACGCCAGCTTGCTGCTAATGCACACCACAGGCAGGGCAGCAGGTGATGGCTCAAGTGCTTGGGTCTGGCCCCAGGGGAGACCCAGATGGACTTCCTGGCTCCTGGCTTTGGCCTGGCCCAGCCCTGGCTGTTGTGGGCTTTTGGGGGAGTGAACCAGCAGATGGAAGATCTCTGTCCCTCTTTTTCTATTTGCTTGTCTGCTTTTCAAATTAAATGAAAAAAAAAAAAAAAAAAAGCTGTGGAATGAGGTTTAAACCACTCCATGTGGAAAAAAATTCTGGATGTGTGTAAGAAACAGAACTGGAGAAATGCAGAGAAAGAAGACAGAATCGGTGGTTGCCCCTCACTTGGAAACAGCCGGCTGCCGAGGGGCCCTCCTCCCCCTCTGTTCCCAGCACCACCGTCCCAGGCACCGCCCTCCGGGTGACGTCGCTCACCCTTCCACCTTGTAGTGGCATTACTCCTCTGACCGCCGTTTTCGGTGATCGCCAGGCGAGCTGGCTGCAGCTACGGTGCAGGATTTTACAACGTTCAGAGGAAATGACTTCCCATGAACGTAGTTCCTCTGTCGCAGTGCCAAGGGACCCATCCCCGTCCTCGCAGCCAGCCCCGACCGCACCGCGAGGGCCTGAAGACGGTGCGGGAGCCGGTGCAACCCCAAACACAGGCTGCAGCCACCCGTATGGATCTCGGTCTCGTAGTCCCGGCTGGCCGGCTGGAGCTCAGGCCTGTGTCACCCAAGTTTGCTCTCAGCAGTCTGCACAAACGCCCGAGGCCTGGCCCTGGGGGAGCCATGGAGGAGCTAGGGACGGGCATCGTGGTGTGCAGTGGGTTAAGTCCCTGCCTGAAACCTGGTATCTCACACCAGGCTGCCAGTTGGAGTCCTGGCTGCTCTGCTTCTGATCCAGCTCCCTGTTAATGCTCCTGGGAAAGGCAGAAGACGGCCCAAGTGCTTGGGCCCCTGCACCCACGTGGGAGACCCAGATGGAGCTCCTGGCTCCTGGCTTCAGCCTGGCTTAGCCCCGGCTGTTGTAGCCATTTGGGGAGTGAACCAGCAGATGGAAGATATCTCTCTCTCTCTCTCTCTCTCTCTCTCTCTCTCTCTCTGTGTCACTCTTACTGTAAAATGAATAAATAAATCTTGAATGAAAGAGAGAGAGAGGGAAGGAAGGGAACAATAAAGCGCTCACAGACTCCCCTGGACCCGCTGCCAGTCACAGCCCCATAAGAGCAAACAATATTCAGGCTTCTGACACGGGATCTGTTTCTGTGAGCTTTTGCACTGTGTGTAGATAGGATACTAATGTTAGCGCCTACACGGAGCAGCTGGGATGCACGCTTGCTGCTGATGTAAATTGTTAAAGCAGGTTTGGAAAACTTACCCCTGCTGAAGCTGGGTGACTCCACTGGGGAGGCGTGTTTGGCGTGTGTGCTTGTGGGTTCCGTCCAGGTGTTTACGAGGCAGACACATGCACACATGTATGCATAAACATGCATGCACACACGTGTTTTCGCTGAGACGTAGCACTTGTAGCAGCACGTTCATGGTCGCCTCAAGCTGGCAACTGATGGCAAAATCAGCCAAAATTCGGTTCTTCCACACAGCGGAGCTCCACACGGACCCAGAGGTCCTGCTCGGCAGGATGGCTCTCCCACACTAGGGAGCCACACACGCTGCCTGCAGGATGACCAGTGCTCAGCTCAGCAGGATGCTCAGCCGGGGCCAGCATCTGCCAGCTTCCCAGGGGCTCAGCTGATGTGGGCGCGCAGCTCTGCCCTGTGCTAAGGCCTGGATCCTCAGCTCAGCCGATTGGTTTCACCTTCACCACCCACGCACCCTGGCCTCGCTGAGCCCGGCACAGCTGCTTGGGGAGCACAGGCCTGGGTGGTGCTGGGCTGGCTGTCTGGGCGGAAGGGACACCAGGAAGGCCCTGCTCCAAATCACCTCACCCGCCTCTGCCCCACCAGGGAGGGGACGGCCCTGCAGTGGCCAGGGCTGTGGGGAATGTGGGCTTTGGGAGGTGGCCCAGCTGCTGCGGCTTTCCTGGAAGGTAGGGTTTGGCTGTCAGGGCCGCCCTTGGCTTCTTGCTGACACTCTGGGCAGCCGAGGGTCTCCAACGCTTCCTGGAGGAGGAGGCAGCTCGCAGCGAGCCCTACGGGGGTGGGGGCAGTGGAGACTGCTGTATGGTGGCCGTGTGACCCTCATCCTCTCCCCGGCCCCTCTGCGGCCCACTGTCCTGTGCGGGTGGGCGAGGCGGCTCCTGGAGTTCTGGAGCAGCACCCGGCACGGGCCAGGTCCCCTCCTCCTCGCCGCGGCCCTGCACTGTTACAGAGGAGGAGAGCGCAGCTCAGAGAGGCCGGAGCTCAGCCCCATACTTCCCCCGTCTCCCCTCAACTGACAGCTGTCAAAGCCACGTTCACCTGCCTGGCCCCATCAGGGACCTCCCCCACGGCTCCCCAGGGTGCCTCCCCTGTGAGCGCCCTTGATGGGCACCCAGTGCAGGTGCAGGTCCTGGGCCAGGTCTTGTGTGGACACTGACCCTTCCCCTCCCTGGGCCACCCACCCTGTAGTCAGGAAGCCAGGCTCCAAGGCCACAGGGGTACACCCGAGATTCCCACTTTGGGCAGAGGCAAAGCTGGATCTGGGACAAGGCAGCCGGGTACCGGAGGATGCCCCACCCCCACCCTCAGAGAATGGTGGAGCCCTCGGAGGGGGCTGGAGGGCAGGAAGCGGGGCACCTGCCCGGGAGCCCCGACTCCTCGTCAGCCCTGCCTCTGTGGATGACGGTGCTAAGAGGTGCGGCTGTGCTGCCCCTTGGCCTTGCTTGGCGGCTGGCCCTTGCCCCGAAGAAGAGAGGGCTGCAGGCACAGGCAGGCTGGGAGCTGGGGTCCACTGGGCAAAGAGCCCCTGCCACTCAAAGGCACACCCCAGGGTCTGCCCGAGAAGAGGCGCCCCCGCCACGGGACAGGATGTCCTGGGGTGTGAGGGGGATGGGGGCAGGTGGATTGTGAGTGGTCCCCGAGCAGTGAGACAGCGGCACCTTTGGGAAAGGCAAGGCCACGAACAGAAATGCCTGGGCAGGTGTGACACGAGCAATGCTGGCACCCACTGCATGGCAGCCCCAAGTGCACACGTGGACAAGGACACAGGAGGGGGATCCCCAGGCAGAGCTCCCGCCAGAGAGGACAGGGTCCAGGCCCATTGTAAGTGGCTCCTTGGAGTCAGTCTCCCCCCAAGGCCCGCGCTGGGGCTCACTGGAGGAGGGTGGCTGCGAGCCACAGGGGAGGCCCTGGAAGCGGAAGGGGAAGGGGACAGACCACGTGTGTGCGGCTCTCCGGAGGTGAGAAGCCATCTGGCAGCCTGGAGGCCAGTGACCCTCCTGGCCACGGAACCACCCCGGGGGCTGGTGAGAGGAGACACCTGAGCACCACCCCCAGTTCAGCTCGGCCACGTCTCCAGCAGGCAGAGAACCGTTTCCAATGCTCCGGGGTTTGCTGCCAGGGGACACCCGTGCTGCTCGTCTGGAGAGACAGCTTCGAGCCCCAGGCGTTCACACCATTGTGTGGCCACCACCACCAGCCACCCACAGCACACCAGAAAGTCTGGCCCTGCCCCCTCCCCCAGCCCCTACAACCACCATTGCACTTTCTGTCACTTCAAATCTGACTACTCCAGGGACCTCGTGGAAGTAGAATCAGGCAGTGTTTGTTCAGTTGTGTCTGGTATGATGTCCTCAAGGTTCATCCATGTTGGAGCATGACTCAGAGCTGCCTTCCTTTTTCCAGGCTGAGTAATATTCCATTGCATAAATTGACTAGGTTGTATCTATCCATCCTTCCACTCACTGACAGACACTTGTCTGTTTCCACCTTTTAGCTACCATGACTACTACAGCTACGAACGCAGCAGTGCAGGTGCCGGTTCTAGTCCCTGTGTCAACTCCTCCAGGTGTACACCCAGAGGTGGAACTGCTGGATCAAATGGGGATTTTGTTTTTAACTTCTCTTTAGGAACTCAAATTTTTTTTTTTTTGACAGGCAGAGTGGACAGTGAGAGAGAGAGACAGAGAGAAAGGTCTTCCTTTGCCGTTGGTTCACCCTCCAATGGCCGCCGCGGTAGCGCGCTGCGGCCGGTGCACGGCGCTGATCCGAAGGCAGGAGCCAGGTGCTTCTCCTGGTCTCCCATGCGGGTGCAGGACCCAAGCACTTGGGCCATCCTCCACTGCACTCCCTGGCCACAGCACAGAGCTGGCCTGGAAGAGGGGCAACCGGGACAGAATCTGGCGCCCTGACCGGGACTAGAACCCGGTGTGCCGGCGCCGCAAGGCGGAGGATTAGCCTAGTGAGCTGCGGCACCGCTGGAACTCAAATTTTTTTTTATCACACACAGATTGAAAATCGGAGAAGGGCTTAAGTTAGTCGTTACTTTCTAGCCTTAGTTCCCATCCAGTGAATAACTGTATCACTCTAGCCTTAAAAACTAGGTTGGGACTGAAATTCTGTTAAATGTCCTCCCAAATCAACATCAATGATCTGTTTCACTTGGCGAGGAAGCATGTTTAAAACTTAACGAAGCCAGCAGACGTCCACAGCCCTGCGTTGCTGAGCAGCAGTCACGCTAACAAACGGCCAGCGCGGGGAGAAGGGGCCGCGGCGCTCGGAGGAGGCTGGCGCCGGGTTCTGTAGGAAGCGGGGAGCGATCCGTCACCCTGGAGTGTTTACTTTGCAAACGCAGCAGGTCCACGGGGAGTCACAGTTTTCCAGAGGTCCCCTTGCTGGTTCTGCTGATTCATATTCCCATAATTCCTCCACCGCATAATATTTTCCCATCGCCATGGTGACTGGTGAGAAGAAAGCCTGGTGAGAAATTGGAGGTTTACTTCTTGTTTCACAGAACCAAGATTCCACTGCTTCTGGAAAGGGAGCTACACATTTGTATATATTTTTAAAGTTTATTTTTGAAACTTTTCTGTTTGAGAGGCAAGGAGGGGCAGAGAGAGAGAAAGAGGGAGAGAGAGGGGGAGAGAGAGGTGCAGGGAGCTCCCATCCACCGGTTCACCCCCCACGGGCCTGCAGTGGCTGGGCTGAAGCTGGGAGCTGGGGTCCACGTCTCCCTCACGGTGGCAGGAAGCCGATGACTTGAGCCGCCACTGCTGCCACCAGGGTGCATCAATAAGAATCTGGAGTCAGCTTTTCATTTAATTAATTTATTTATTTTACGACTTACTTATTTGAAAGGTAAAGCAACAGAGAGAGACAGAGACAGAAAGAGGTCTTCCATCTGCTGGTTTACTCCCCAGATGGCCGCCATAGCCAGGGCTGGGCCAGGCTGAAGCCAGGAGACTGGAGCTGTATCTTCCTTGCCCTCATGGATGCAGGGGCCCAAGCACTTGAGCCGTCTTCCGTTGCTTTCCCAAGAACATTAGCAGGGAGCTGGACGGGAAGTGGAGCAGCCAGGACTTGAACCGGCGCCCATAGGGGATGCAGGCGTTGCAAGAGGTGGCTTCGTCTGCCGCACTGCCATGTGGGCCCCCAAACCCAAGTTTTCACTGCGGGGTCAAACGCTCACCCCTTTAAGCTTGTATTTTAAAGAGCAGAGCTGGGCTCCACCAAGCACGACTTCCTACAGCCAAGAAAGAGCACGAGCCAGGGAAGCAGAGCCGGGCAGCTGCCCTGATTCCGGAACTTTCTAGTCTCTGGTTTGGGCAGCACACCTCTCGGAGCCTCAGGTCCTTCCTCTGACGCAGGTGCTGAGTGGGAGTTAGGATGCGCTGTGGGGTGTGCTGAGACAACGAGGGTGCTTACAACTGCAGAGCCGCATTCAAACCAAGCAAATCCTACGCCTGAACCAGACACGGGGGCTGGCGCCGTGGTGTAGTGGGTTAGGCCACCATGTGCAGCGCTGGCATCCCATATGGGTGCTGGTTTGAGTCCCGGCTGCTCCACTTCTAAACCAGCTTCCTGCTAATGCACCTGGGAAAGCAGTGGAAGATGGCCCGAGTATCTGGGCCCCTGCACCCATGTGGGAGACCCGGATAAGGCTCTTGGCTCCTGGTTTTAGCCCAGCCCAGCCCAGGCCACTGTGGCCATTGGAGGAGAGAACCAGCACATGGAACTAACTCTGCCTTTCAAATAAATAAGTAAATAAATAAATCTTTAAATAAATGCAAACCCCCTTATCTCAGGCCGGGGCTGCTGCAGGGGATCTGGTCTCTGTGGCTGCTCTGGCCCTCAGCGATTCACGTGCACACCTGTGACTATTAGGGGTCAGGACTCTGCTTTATATTTATTAAAATTAAAAAAACACATAAACCAGAAAAAGCACACTTTGCTGAGTGCCTGACTCCACTGTGAGCAGGTCTCCAGAAACAGTCAAATTCATATCTGGATGCAGCATGGGCTTGCTACTTCCGGTCAGCCCTGGGCTGAGGAGCGCAGGGGTAGACTGGGGGAGGGGCGGAGCCACCTTGATTGGCGCAGGCACCTCTGTGTCTCCCCGTGCAGGAGCACAGCTGCGGGTGCGAGCCTTCATTTCAGAAACCGCCCAAGGCAAAGGCGCCGGCCTGGGGCGACCACTCGGTGGCTGCAGGCCCGTGTGTTCCGATGCTCAGAAGGCTGTGCTGTGCACAGATGTGACCCGGCATGGAATGTGCGGCTCCCAGGGTGTCCCTGCGGGCCCTGGGGGACATCCCAGGCGGAGGGAGAAGGACTGAGTGGAGGAAGCTGTCTTGGAGTGGCGGGAAAAGTTCCCTCAAAGGCACAGACTGCGGACACTCTAGCTGACTGCCCGTGGCTGGGGCGCGGAGCAGGTGGAGGTGAGGTGGACAGAGCTGGGTCAGGGCTCATGTACTGCAGCCCGGGGCTGAGTTGGCACAGCGCTTCCTGCACTGGCCACAGCGGGTGAGCAGCCCTCCCGCCCCCATGCTGGTGCTGGTGCCCAGCTTTGGTCTCCAGGGCCTGCAGAGACCACCCCAAGTGCCCCTGCTGGCCCTCCTTGCTCACCAGCCCACCAGCGGGGACTTGCCCATGGGGAAGGGCGGTGGGAATCCTCTCCTCTGCCGGGTCAGCTGGCGAGGGACTGCGTGGCGGGTGCCAGGTGCCGAGGGCTGGGCGTGGCAGCGTGCGGACAGCAACACCATCACCTGTCCCCCACTCTGGCCACAGGGTCGCCATCATGGGCATCGGCCAGCGCAGGCAGGCGGCAGGGCATACAAGCTCCGTGACAGCCGTGGCCCAGACCCTGGCACTGCACAGATGTCGTCCACACTCTCCCCTTCCCACGTTTGCTCACTCTGCATTTCCTTCCCCGTGCCCCGGCTCTGACGGCACCAAGTCCAGCCCTTCCGCCCTGGGTCCCCCAAGGTAGAGGTGGGCCTCTGCTCTGTTCCTGTGGTGATTTTCTGAGAGTGGGAGCTGCATGCCAGCTCCAGTTCTGACGCTCACTGGCTGAATCCGGCAGCTCGGCCGCTCCCAAACAGTGCCAGAGACCAGATGGTTAAAGCACAGACGTTAGCACATTTGTCTTTGTGCGAACTTTTTCAGCGTTACTTGGGAATCATAATATAAATCTTAACCTTTCAACGTCTATTTGAAGTTACTTTTGCAAGGTGGGTTTTGGTGTAGTGGTTAAGACACCGGTCCAGGTACCTGTGTCCACGTCAGAGTCCCTGGCTCCACGTCCAGCTCTGACTCCTGACTCCAGCTTCCTGCTGGCGCAGCCGCTGGGAAGCAGCAGGTGATGGCTCAAGTGACGGGGTTCCTGCCTCCCACTGGGAGACCTGGACTGAGTTCCTGGCTCCCAGCTTCAGCTTCAGCTCAGTCCCAGCTACTGTGGGCATTTGGGGAGGGAACCAGCGAATGGGAACTCGCCCTCTCTCTCCCAAAGAAAGAAAGGAAGTGGATATTGCATCGGCTGCCACCGTCATTTGGACCGCAGCTGTCATTTACATTATCACGTCTAGCCTTGTATCTGAGTCCACAAGACAGTGCTATAATGTTCATTTCAGTCACAGGTAATTTTTCAAAATTAAAAACTGTCTTAAATTACCAGGAGATGACTTGTGGAGAAGACTTTCTGAGTTTCCCTCGTTTTCCAAGTCCTCCATCTCCTTTTAAAGGACCCCTTTGCTGGGGGTAGAACTCTGGTAATTTTTCATCAACACGTTCAGAGACTTTATTTATTTTATCTGAAAGGCAAAGTTACAGAGGGAGAAGGGAGGGAGGGAGAGATCGAGAGAGAGAGAGATCAAGATCTTCCATTTATCTGATGGTTCGCTCCCCAAATGGCCACAACAGCCAGAGCTGGGCCAGGCCAAAGTTGGGAGCCTGGAACTCCATCTGGGTCTCCCACGTGGGTGCAGGGTCCCAAGCACTTGGGCCATTGTCTGCTGCTGCTTTCCCAGGCGCATCAGCAGGGAGCTGGATTGGAAGTGGAGCAGCCAGGACTCAGAACCGCTTGCCTGCCTTCTGCCTCCGTGGTCCCTGACAAGCCGTCTGGGTGATTTGAACCTCGCTCCCTGCATGCAGGGGGTGCATGCTGTGTCTACTAAGGTCTGTCCTGGACTTTGGTTTTCAGCAGTTTGCCTGGACTGCCCTAAGGCATGGGTTTCTTCATGTTGGTCAGATTTTGCTGATTTTCTTGAAGCTGTAATTTATGTTTTTGGCTGTTATTTCTTCACATACTTTTGCTTATCTGTTGTCTCCTTCTCCTCTCCTTCTGCTACTTTTAGACTTCTGATACTGTCTTTAAAAAAAAAAAGATTTATTTATTGAAAGTCAGAGTTAGAGAGAGGAGTGGCAGAGAGAGAGAGAGAGAGAGAGAGAGAGAGAGAGAGAGAGAGAGAGGTCTTCCATCTGATGGTTCACTCCCCAGTTGGCCGCAATGTCCAGAGCTGCGGCGATCCAAAGCCAGGAGCCAAGAGCTTCCTCCAGGTCTCCAAAGTGGGTGCAGGGCCACAAGGACTTGGGCCATCTTCCACTGCTTTCCCAGGCCATAGCAGAGAGCTGGATGGGAAGTAGATCAGCTGGGTCTTGAACTGGTGCCCATGTGGGATGCCGGCACTTCAGGCCAGGGTGTTAATCCGCTGCGCCACAGTGCTGGCCCCTCTGATTCTGTCTTACATGTCCCGGGGTTCTGTTTACTTTCCTTGATCTTGTTCCCTCTCTCTGCCTTCTTCACACTGGACATTTTTATTCCTCTCTCTTCGAGTTTGCTGATCTGCCACCCGTGATTTCCACTCTGATACTTTAGATATTGTGTTTTTCAGTTCTAAAATGTTCATGCGATTCATTTTTAGTTTGCTTTTTAAGTGTACAATTCAGTGGTTTTTAGAGTGCGCACAACAATGTGTGACTGTCCTCATTATGTAATCCCAAAATCTCATTGCCCGCAAAGAAGCTCTAGCCGTTAGCAGTGACCCCTCGTCCCCAGCAGCCATTAGTCCACCTCTTTTCTCTGTAGAGGGGCCTCCCTGGGCACTTCCTGTAGATTGAACTGGACAATAGGAGATCTTCTGGGGCCGGCTTCTGTCTGTTAGCGTGATGTTCTCGAGGCTTGTCCACATCGTACCCTGCATGAATGCTCCTGACTCTTGGATTATTTCTCCTTTTGGACTATCATGAGTAATGCTCCAATTGGTTCATTTTTGTATTTTTTGTATCTTAGGCGACATGTTCTGTCTTTCCTGGAATCACGTTTTTACTGCACTGAGTGTTGGAAGACCCATGTCTGGGTCCTCTTAGGTTTGGTGTGTTGATTGACATTCTTCTTGAGAGTGGGCTGCATTTTCCCGGCCCTTTATGTACAGACCGTCCCTGGCTTAGGAGAATCCCACGAAGGATTTTCCAACTTCAGGATGATGCAAAAGCAGTGTGCATTCCGTAGAAAGCACACATGGACTTGGGAGTTTTGATCTTTCCCTGGGTTGGCAACACCAGCACAGCACCCCCTCACCTGCTAGGCAGTGGCAGCGGCGGCAGCTTCCAGCCAGGTGTGCAGTTGCAAGGGTAAACCACCAGCACCCTACTGTGGACCCTACTACGGACACGTACTGTGCCGAGCTGTGATGTCTGGTGGGCTGAGTGGATTCAGCACATCTTCGATTTAAGCCATTCCGACCGTCGCGAGTCAAGGAGCGTCTGTCTAGATCTCTTTGGGGTTGCACCTGGGACATCGTGAATGTTCTAGATCTTTGCTTCTGTGATTGTGTGGGTGCTTTTGTTTGGCAGATAGGTAACTGGGTAGACTCAAATTGCAAACGCTGAGACCTTGTGAATGGAGGCTCAGCTGTCCGTGCAGATGGCTTTTAACCTGCCTCTAGGCGTGAGGTTTGGGAACCAGCCAGAGAGGTGACCACTAATTCACACACAAAATTTGGGGCTCCCCTTCTTGGGCTCTCTACTTTCTTGGGGTTCCCTACTGTCCAGCAACGCAAGTAGTCCAGGCCTCCTCCTGCTTCCCCGACTGGAGGGCCCCGGCCTTGTGCTGGCTTCTGGTTACTGTCGCCACCACAGATGCTGCTGTCCTCAGTGCAAAGCCACAAAAATGCAGCATTTGCCCTTTGTGGGTAGATTCCCCCGGGCTTTGATGCTGCTCCCACACCCACCTGCAGGGCCACTGTTGCTTTGCTTTGTGTAGAGTTTGTGTGTTCGGCCAGGAGGTACATCAAGGACACTGCTCCTCCATGGCAGAAGCAGAAAAAGACATTTATGAGTCGATATTTACCCTACCTCATCTCTGCATCTGGCATATTCTGCTCGGTTGGACAGCACTCCATCGAAAATGCTGATCTCAGTTCCTGCTAAATGGATTTCCTGACCCCGTCACAGCGTGAGTGGCGGCGCTGCGGGGGCAGGCGCCCGCACACCAAGAGTGCCTTGGAGGAGCCAGGTGCGAGGGTCCCTCCCAGCCAACCCAGGGTTTAGAAGGTTTGGTGTCTTGAACACGCTGGAGCACACAGGTCACATTCTGTCCCTACAGATGGGGGTGCACCTGTGTTCCCTCCCCAGCCCCACCACTCTGGGGCCCACAGCCATCAAAGCCCAAATCCCTTCCCAGCTGAGCCCTCGCAGGCTCCCAGACTTGCCCTACTCCCTGACCTCCAGCGGCAGGCTGCCAGCCTTTTACTTGGCTATGTAGGACATGTAGCAACAGTGGCCACTACTCAGGAGAGCAGTTCTGTCCCCAGGAATGTCAGGTGAACCATCTCGGTTCGAGGCAAAGTCCTGAATCAAATGTGTTTCCGTTCACGTTTTCCTCACCATCCCGTGGGAGGCTGGGGCTGGAAAGCCCCTGGGAGCTCCCAGAATCCACCTGTGTGGGACACAGAGAGGGGAGGGCACTGCCCAGGCCCAAACCATGGGAAAAAGAAACGGTTTCCCAGTGATTCTCCACCAGATTCCACCTGATCGCAAGGATGCGTGGTGCTCCCAGGTCCTCTGGCTGCTCTGAGCATCCCCAAGCCACACTGCTCGCTCCACTCACCGCAGCCGCCCCAGGGCGGCCCGGCTGCCCTACTTGCTGCCACCCAGATTCCCAGGTCTCGCGGCAGACAGCGGGAGCTTGGCGAGGAGGTGCAGGCAGCAGGCAGCTGGCCGAGGTGGGTGCTGCTCGTCCTCCAGGACCCCGCCCTGCTCCCCAGAGCAGCCCTGGAGCCCCTGGGGCCCATGAGTGCCTGCATAATGGATGCCTCCTCCTCCGCCTCCTTCTGGCTTCTGGGAAATTGCCCGCCCATCTGGCTTAATGGCCACAAGGGAAGCAGGATGCAGGCTCTCTGCTCCTAAGACGAGCCTGGCTCCCACCTGCCCTCAGATGAGCAGCCCCACGCAGTCGCGCAGGCAGAGCCTGGCTCCAGGTCTTTCTTCTACTCCACACAGGATGGGTGAGTCCCCTCTCCCCACCTCAGTCCGTCCTGCTGGGGGGCTGGAAGGCTGGGGGGCTGGGAGGCTGGGGGCTAGGGTCCTGGGCTGTGCAGGGAGCCTGGGCGGGGAGAAGAGGCCCTGGCTGGAGGGTGGGCAGCAGAGCCCATGCAAGAACCAGAGCTGCAGATGCGAAGGTGGGGTTTGGGGCAGGGGCTGCTTCCCAGATCTCAGAGTGAGTGGTCACAGGGACAGTGGGGCTGGGATCTCGGCTTGGACACCTGTCCACACTCTGCTCCGAGTGGCCCTGAGCACCCTAGGAGCCTAGCAGGGCCCAGAGGCAGCCAGAACACCCTGGTCTGCCGGAGGTGACTGTGTGACTCTTGGTTGCCCACTTCCAGTCTCTCCTCCCACCACCAAGTGGACCCGTCTTTCCCACACCCAAGCTTTGCTTCTGGGGCCTCCCCCCACCCCCAGACTTCCCCCTGTGCAGGAATTAAAGGGTGCATGCCTGACACGGTGGGGGAGGGGGGGTCTTCCAGACTCTGCTACAGCCATTAGTCACGTAGGTCGTTGCATATCTTTCCTAACTCCTTTGGAGTAGATAGATAGAGTAGGTGCACAGGAGCCTGACCCAGCGGTGGCCGGTGCTGCTGGGCGCTCAGGAGCCATCTCCCTGTGCCCTGGAGAGGGGAGAAGCTGAGGAGAGGAAGGCACGAGGAGGGCTGCCTTGCCAGCGTCCTTTTGAATGAGCAAGAAAGTTGAGAGTGGAAATTTTAATTTCAAATCCCACTGACAGCTTGACTTAAGGGAAAAGAGAAGCTAAATTTAACATAGCCAGTTAAAGAGCCAAAAATGCAATTTACTAATTAGCTTAAAGTAGAAACTAGTCCAGTGATCATAAAGAGATTTTTTGGTTAAAAAAAAAATACAAGAGACAGAGACGGGGTTGGGGGGGATGTTTGTTCCTCTTTTCACGGTGCTGTGCACTTGAGCACCGTTACGTAACCAGGGACGCAGTGCATTGGCCACTGCCCAGGACAGGGGACAGAGCATCACTGCCCTCCCCAGAAGGTACAGGGCCGTGATGCGGACATGAGGCTGTGTCTTTTGGTCAAGGCTGCTTTCTAATGGTACAGCAGCCAGGGGACGCTGTGTCTGCTCGCGGGGAGTGCAGGGCCCAGTGGATGAGCCAGGCGCTGCTCATCTGGACAGGGACTAGGTGCTGAAGAGTTCAGGCAGGAAAGGGGACATCTGGAAGGGGGTGGGGCTCCCCCGGTAGGTGGATCTGAGATGAGACTGTGACTGGGAGAACTCAGAGCAGTGGGAAGGGACAGGTGTGAGTGGGAAAGGGGGTGGAGCTAGAGAACAGCAGGTGGTCCATTTCCCAGGCTCACAGGCTGCGTGTAAATCCCACTCTGAGAAGGTCAGCCTGGCGGGGTCACAGCAGCTGCCAGCCCGGGGTTTCCTCTCTGTTCCACGGCCCTGGGGAGCCCTTGAGGACTGCTGAGCTGGGGAGCAGTTAGATTAGACCTGCATTTTGGCCGCCCGGCCGCAGCATGGGAGACAGGTTCTCACCACTGCGGTAGGTATTTCACTTAACATGATTGTTCCGCCTGTTTGAAAGGCAGGTCGGATATGTGCATGTCACGTGCGATGCGTCCGTCCGTTTCCTGTGTGACGACAGTACCGGGTGGTGGCAAGGGCTTTCGGTAGAACACGTGGTGGGTTCATCCAGGACATTATGAGAACGTTGATGGTTATGGACAAAACGCAACATTTGGGAGAAAGAGCATTTTCACGACACAGTGCTTCTTTATCCTCTTCCAACTAAACAGATGGTTTTTCTAAATCATGGCTATTTCTTTGAGCAGGTTTTCCTGCTGCTCTAAATGGTGCAATACAATATCCCGTAAGCAAACATAAAATCCTAGCAGGTAACGAAGACTCACGTGGACATCTCCTCTGTGCGCTTGCAATGAGGCTGCAGGGAAGTAGTCGCATCCGCTGGGCGTGGAGGGGAGGTGAACCTGGGAGAGGAATCTCGGTGATGGACGACTGGACACGGACGAGGCCGTTTCAGCAACTCAGGGAGACGGAACGGAAAGACAGGTTTATTTCGGTGCAGTAAATCCTCAAGTCCGTGCGTAGTTCTGTCATAGCGCAACCTTCCCCTGAACTTCCTCAAGACCGCTTGTCGTGTTTATTGAGTGGCACATTCACAAGAGTCCACGCCATGGTAATTAAGCACCACCCCTTTCGAGATGGTATGCAAATCAGCCCTAATTTGCTGTCATTAATAATCTATCACTGGATCAATTGCCTTCACTCTTTAATGGCGACATGATGTCCATGTAATTATTCTTTTTTTTTTTTAGATGTATTTATTTATTTGAGAGACAGAGTTACAGAGAACAGAGAGAAGAAGAGACAGAGAGAGAGGTCTCCCATCTGTTGGTTCACTCCCAAATGGCCACAACAGCCGGAGCTGAACCCAACGGAAGCCAGGAGCCAGGAGCTTCCTCCAGGTCTCCCACATGGGCAGGGGCCCAAGAAGTTGAGCCATCTTCTACTGCTTTCTCAGGCACATTAGCAGGGAGCTGGATAGGAACTGGAGCATCCAGGACTCAAATCAGGGCCCATATGGGATGCTGGCACTGCAGGCAGAAGCTTAACCTACTATGCCACAGTGCTGGCCCCCTACATTTGTTCTTCTTCTTCTTCTTCTTCTTCTTCTTCTTCTTCTTCTTCTTTTTTTTTTTTTTTAAAGATTTATTTTATTTATTTGAAAGAGTTAGAGAGAAAGACCTTCCATGTGCTGGTTCACTCCCCAAATGACTACAACAGCCATAGCTGAGCTGATCTGAAGCCAGGAGCCAGGAGCTTCTTCTGGGTTGCCCATGCTGGTGCAGGGACCCAAGCACTTGGGCCATCCTCTATTGCTGAGTAGCAGAGAGCTGGATTAGTAGTGGAGCAGCCAGGACTTGAACCAGTGCCTACATGGGATGCCAACACTGCAGGTCAGGGCTTCAACCTGCTGTGCCACAGCACCAGGCCCCACATTTGTTCTTAATGCACCTGCCACACTCATTTCTCCGCAGGGTGGCCCCTGTGTACAGACCACCATATGTTGAGCAGGGCATTTTTTTCTGTAAGATTTAGCCCTGGGTTTATTTAAATCCTAAACATCAGCCGTCTGTTGTCCCCAGACCTCAAATTCTTCAGACCCTCTGCTCCCATGCAGAGCAAAGTAAGAAGGCTTCCAGCTCTGTACCCTCTTTGAAGTTTTCCTAATGAAAAGGAAACGTCTTCTGGGGGCAGCAATGGAGGTTCCATCTCCACCGTGCCTGCCCAGAGCCAACCTCAGAAGACGGCCCACAGCAGGTCTCTTGATTTAATGAATGAATGAGAGATGCAGAGAACAAAGGGGGGCTCAAGAAGTTAACGCGTACTTGTGATTTTAAGCTTTATTGAAATATACCAAAGTCACATTTAAAAAATCAAATAATTCCCAAGGCTTAATGCAAACAATGCCGGTGACCACCTGGGCTGTCCAGTGCTTCACCGTGTTCTTCCCACTCCAGATGTGACTGCTATCACCTTCAGCTAAGCATTGACCTTTCTTAAAATAACATGCCGCTACAGCTGCAGGTAGAGCATCCCCACTCCAAAATATGCCCAAGTCTGAAACGTCTTGAGCAGCGACATGATGCCATCAGCGGAAAATTCGCAGCTGACCTCACGTGCTGGTCGTAGTCACCGTGCAGGTGCACTAAGGCTGCAGCCTATGGTCACCTCCCGGCTACGTGTCTGAGGAGTGTGGAATCTAAAGGAAGGCCGTGTTCAGAACGGGGTTCCACCTGCAAGGTATCTCCCCATGTGTATGCAAATATTCCAAAACGACATTCCACCTGCTCTGCCTGGTCGTCCAGGCCCAGAGGTGTGCTATCTGGTAACGGCCCCCCTCCCTCACTCCACACCCGCACCGGCTGCACACTGCCCCTCAATCATGTGTTTATATCATGAGGATGGAGTTTCCTTTCTTGTGTGGATAACTCGTCTGTTTCCCATGTGTGCATACCGCAGTCCTCCTCAGATACTTTGCCTTACAGGTAAATCTCCCTTCAGGCGTCTCTCATGCCGTCTTCCTGGTGGCTTTCCCTGGGGCCTGTCTGTGAGCTCCATGGTTTCCCCCGGGGAATCCTTGTCTCCTAGAGCTCATGTTGTCCTCTTTCCTAGCAACTCCCTCATTTTGTTGGAGTGCATCCTACAACAGCTTCCAGAGAAAGGACACCCCCTGCCCCCAGGGGCTGGTTATTGAGAGCTTGGGTAACTGAAAAATGTCTTGATTCTACTTGCACACTTCATCTGATGGTGTGTCTGGAGCGCTAAGTGTTAACGATCATTTTCCCTCACAGATTCATTTTGCGTTTTTCTATTGTCTTCTAGCTCCTTCCATTGCTGTTTAGAAGTTCTAGAACATTCTAGTTTTACTCAGATGAGGACCCCACCTTCATGATTCATTTAACCTAGATTACCTCCTAAATGCCTCATTTCCAATATGGCCAGTGGGGGTGCTGCTCCCACATGTGAGTCTGTGAATAGGGGATACAGGTCAGTGGGTAGCGACTTCTTAGGTAGAATTACTGTGCCCCTACCTGCACAAGTGCCTGGTCCAGCCTGTCCCTAAAGGTTTGGGGGTCCTGGGGTGGGATGTGGGTTGCTTCTTGGCTACCTCAACCTTGGGCCTCGGGGTTGGCCTGCTGGGGCCTGCTTCCCAGGTGCAGGGTTTTTCCGGGGCCAGCTCCCTTCTGCACCTCATCTGTGGGGGGCGTGCTTTCAGCAGGATAGGGGAGCACAAGCGCTCAGGGCTCAGGACGGCGGTCAGGTCGCCAGTGGACACTTGTTGAAGCCTCACGTTCCATGGCTTCTCACCTTCGCTCTCCTCCCCAAGCCCATGCAACCTCACCTTCTCTCCAAGGCCAGCCGTGCCCTGGCCCCACACGCAGGGTCGGATCCAGCTCCCCTCCCCTTGAGTCCTTGCCTCTGACCCTTCCTCCTCTCCCAGGCACCTGCGGCCCTAAGGCCCCATCCTCGCCCCTCTGTTGAGCCTCGTGTCCCCACAGGCACCCTCATGGCCAAGGTCGTGCGCAGTCCCAAACTGATCTCTCTCCTGCCTCCATGCTGCCCTCCTCTCCCACCCTGCTCCAGGAACTCCCCGTGGCTTCCTCCCGGTCCCCCGCCCCAGTACCCCCATTGGCTGGCCAGCTTCCTACCCGGCAGTCCTGGGAGGGCGGCCGCCAGCCAAGGCGGCCTCTCCTCCCTCACCTGGAACTGCTTCCTGGTGTCTTCGAGCCCACAGTGTCCCTGGTCCCTGAGCGCAGCCCAGTCTGTGAGCCTTCCAAGGGGCCCCTGTGTGGGGTCCCAGGCTCTCTGCCGTGGGCCTTGACACCTGCAGTCTGACCTCTTGGTCCCACCTGCGACTCTGTGGGAGCTGGGGGCAGGGGAGGGGCTCCTGGATGGCCTCCCCTCCCCGTCTCCACCTGTCTCATCTGGAGTGGTATTTCACCCCCCGCCCTTCTGCCTCGTCCCAGCAGCTAGGGGTTCAGTCCTCCCCTTTGCCTTAGATCTGCTCAGTAGATTCTGACTCTGCCTGGTGGGGAAGTGGCAGTCCCAGGCAGGTCTGCACCCACAGGCGCCCCCGGCTCCACTCTGTCTTAGCTACTGTGGTTCCTTCCCGCCCTCACCTAGGGTTTCGGTGTTTGTGCTGGGTTGCAGCCTTCCATGCCCCCCCCCGTCCTGGGCTCTCTTCTCTTACCTGTCTTCAGTCTTGAAGAGGCGCAGTGCAGGCCAGAGAAGCAGGGGCTTGGGCCTGTGGGCCTGGATTCCGGCCCCGTGACCTCAGGCCAAGCCCTCCCGCTGGTCACAGGGGAGTTTCCGTGGATGCCCAGTCCAGCTGGAGCCCCCTGCCCTGCGGGCGCCTGCTCTCAGCTCCTGGTAGGCACGTGTTCCCCTCGGGCTGTGAGGTCCTCAGGGGCAGGATGGTGCCATTCAGAGCACGCCAAGGCCAGCAGCCAGTGTGGGTCCGTGGCAGAGCATGGGGGACAAGCCCGCAGTGCGGGACGGGGAGCAAGTTCCTGGGACAATCTCTAGCCAGAAGCCTTCGCCGGAGGCCGTGGGGGAGCTGTAGCCTGGGGTTCCTAGGCACTCTGAGCAGGGAGTCCTGGGGGCGTTGTTATTCAGATAAACACAGCTGTCCCTCCATATCCGGGGCCTCCACACCTGCATACTCAGGGCATCACAATAAAGACACGCAGGAAAAAAAGCCACATCTGTGCTGAGCACATACAGGAGTACCTACTTAAAAGTACAGGAGGCCCACAACTTACGTGACGTTCACCTTGTGTTAGGTGTTGTGACGCGTGGGAGGTGATTTAAAATGTACAGGATACGTGCAGATGTTGTGCCGTTCTGTATGAGGGACTGGAGCATGGTGGGTGTTGGTGTTGGGGACAGGGCATCCTGGAAAGTCTTGACCACCAGGCTGAAAGAGCCCGTGAGGGGGTGGTCGGGAGGTGCCGGGCAGGCCCTGGAAGTGGGCCTTTGATGACAAGAATGCAACTTTATTTCTTGCCACATTGATGCTGTGAGGCTGGCGACGTCCTCTCCCATACACCTGTGCGGCTCTCAATCCTGCCGACCGTGTCGTTTATCACCCAGACCGGAACACTTCGTAGAGTCAGACAACAGGTGATCATCCGAGACGCGGACCTGGGCCTGGCTGTAGGGCACACTGGGAGGAGTGGGTGCTCTAACATTCGTGTGTTTACGCCGCCGTTAGTCTGGGACACGCCCAGAACTGCCGTGGAAACCTGCCGGTGCCCCACAGCAGAGCAGACAGACGAAAGTCCTGAGAAGCGACATCACAGGTGCAGAGGCCACAGTGGGAAGCGCCCGACACCCAACTGTGCAACCTGTGTTGTTGTACAACTTAGAGGCAGTGGCCTTTTCAAAATGGAAAACCAACCAAATAGCACGTCCGAGTTTCCACACCGCTTCAGGTAACTTCAAAATACGGAAATTCTTTGGGCAGAAGCAAGTCGCTAAGAAGGCGTCGGAGTGGATCGCCTCCTGGGGTCGTCACAGGCTTCTGAGATCCCGAAGACCTGCTGTACTCACTTGAAGTATTAACAGATTGTCTGCAAAGGCTGGAGTTCATGACTGCGGGCTGACGCTCTGCGGTAGGAGTGACGTTGGAGCCGCCTGTGAGGAAGCAGGCTCTTTCCCAACTCCAGCCAGCGCCCCTCCCACACCACCAGGGCCTCCAGGATCAGCTCAGCTTTCTAAGTTGAGCTGTGGATCTGCCTCCACACGGGAGGCTCCCAGCCGGGGGCGAGGCCAGGGAATTCCAGTAGCAGGAGCTGCACAAGCAACGCTCCAGGTGCAGACAGCTGTGGCGTGTTGAGTGGATGAAAGGCGCGTGGGCTGGGAGGGCGGAGGAGGGGAGCTGTGCAGGACCCCAAAAGCCAGTCTGCGTGTTTAAGACGCCCTCTGTGCTTTTTTTTTTTGTCTCCAATGAGAACGTTAATCTTCAGGCTGGAAAACACAGAAGAAATACATCCCAGGGAGGAACTAAGGGAGGCCAGACATGGCAAGCACGGGCAGCCACTGGGCATATGTTCTCTGGGCCTCCACAAACTGTCTTCCATTTTGCCAGATGGGAGTCGCAAGAAAAGTAGGGAGGGAGAAAATGTTACCGTTTTCCAAGAAGCAGGAGAAGCTGGACAGCGGAAAACGCAATGACCCGTTGGCTGTGGCCGCTGGCTATGAGCAAGGCTGTTTACAGGCCCCTGCTGAGCCAGCTCGGAAGTGCTTGGCAGGAAAGGTGCTGCCTAGCCACCGAACCAGCCCCTGCCCTCTCTCCGACTACCAAAGCAGCCAGGCAGATCCTGCACAGACTCGCGCAGATGCGACGGGGGGACACGGGCCACCGAGCTGACATTCTCACAGGACCAGCAAGCCCAGTCCTGGCCAACAGAGACGCCCCCAGGACACCGCCCCCTCCCGCCAGCTGATACCTTTATCAGAATGACTGTTCACTGTGGCACGTTCACTGAGGTCACAATGCTGACTGTCAGGCGACAGATTTAAGAGTTGGAAAGGTTTGGGTTGGCTAAAATGCTGGAAGGAAACCAAAACAATGACGTTTAACTGGGGCAAAGATGAATCTTGTCTTCAGTTAAAAAAAAATCAATTAGCTCAGTGCAGGATGGAGAAGACCTAACAGCAGTTCATTTGAAAAGACTGATGGGTTTATAATTGACCGGAAGTTCAATAGGAGCCAACAGCATACATCCTGGTGGCTCAGAAAAACAAATCAATGGAAACTTCAGTTGCATCAACAGAATCGTAATGTCCCAGTAATTTCTTTAAAAAAAGGTTTATTTATTTATTTGAAAAGCAGAATGACATAAGAGGGAGAGACACACTAAGAGAGAAATCTTCCATCGGCTGGTTCACTCCCCAAATGCCCACAACAGCTAGGGCTGGGCCGGGCCAGAGACAGAAGCCAGGAGTTCCATCTGAGCTCCTGCATGGTGGCAGGGACCCAAGCACTTGTGAGCCATCTTTGCTGCCTCCCAGGCACATTGGCAGGGAGCTGGATTGGAAATGGAGTAGCGGGCTCTCAAAGCAGGCACTGATATGGGATGCAGGTGTTCCGAGTGGCGGCTTAACCCACTGTTCCACAGCTCTGGCCCCAGGGCTCCAGCTGTAAACAGGAAGTCCAGCCCAGAGCCCTGTGATGTTACTGATGGTGTTTTGTTTTTATTTTTTATTTTATTTTATTTTTGCCAGGCAGAGTTAGACAGTGAGAGAGAGACAGACAGAGAGAAAAGGTCTTCCTTCTGTTGGTTCACTCCCCTAATGGCTGCCACGGCCAGCGCTACACAGATCCGAAGCCAGGAGCTGGGTACTTCCTCCCGGTCTCCCATGCAGGTGCAGGGACCCAAGCACTTGGGCCATCCTCCACTGCCCTCCCAGGCCACAGCAGAGCGCTGGACTGAAAAAGGAGCAACCAGGAATAGTACCCGGCACCCCAACTGGGACTAGAACCAGGGGTGCTGGCGCCACAGGCAGAGGATTAGCCAAGTGAGCCACGGCGCCGGCCACTGATTATTTTCTGGGTACCAGGGTTTAGAAGAGGATCTGGTTGGGTGGGATGGGCATCTCTGCAGACCAGGGTCCAGAAACTGACACATGATGGGGAGGAACCGCAGAAGTCACCCACGGGAGACGAGGGCTCCCTTCCAAGTGTGTGCGAATGGCAGCCGATTTCATGCAGAGGGTTCATCCCGTTATCATCATCATCACCCCTGCCAACCACAAGCAACCTTGTGCCCAGTGTGATTGGGCTAGAGACACAGAGTCTCCAGGGAGGGCTGGACACGCACACAAGGCAAGGCATGGGGACGTGAGACATGGAAGGAGTGCAGAGCACAGACCCGCAGAGGCCCCAGGAGGCCTTGCCGATGCAGCAGCCTCTGTGAGGGACTGGGGGGCAGCCCTGGTCAGAGGCCAAGGTGCCCAAGTGTACGGTGTTTCTGAGTCACAGGCGGGGGTCTGCAAATAGTATGGTGCGGCAGGGGTGTGGGATGCCAAGAATGGCATCTGTGGCAGGCACACAGAGGCCTCCAGGCCCACGCCAAGACGCTTACCCTGAATGGCAGGCAACACGGAGTGAAGTGACGTCAGCGAACCCTGGGGCAGCAAAGACGAGCTGGGGAAAGCAAAAGGCTGGCTCTTACTGCACAGTTCACAGCCGTCGAAGTCTGAACCCGGACAGAGGGAGACGAGATGGACCAGACACAAGCAGGACTGATGAAGGAGACCCGCGCGAGGGCGACCGGGGTAAAAACACACAGCAATCTGGGTAATGACGGGTGTTCGTCAGCTGTGACGGGGCGGAGTGACCACTTGTCAGGGGTGCCGTGGGGAGACAGCTGTGTGGGCAGACAGGTCCCTGAGGCTCCATGAGGAAATCTTGTTTTAGAGAGCAACAATTTAGCATGAGGTGCTGCGTTTGGTGTTTTAATATCAGCGATGAGTGTTGTCCTGAGCCCGACAGCTAATTCCACAGTAACCACATGAGGTACAGGGTACAGTGGCACCCCAATCTGTGTGGGCCTGGAGACCCCCAGTGGGTGCCTGAAACCCTGGGTCCTATGAACCCTGCATCCACTGTGTTTTCTCCTACACACTTGTACCTATCACAAAGTTCATCCTAAATCAAGCACAGCAAGACAGCAACAAAAATAACTTACCATAGGACTTAGCAACCTCATCACAGGATTTTTTTCTTCCCTCATTAATTCAAGAACTTTAACTTTCCCACTCACAGGAAGCAGTTGGTGGCTTCTCTTTGGCAAATCCAAAGAGACAGCATCGCAACTTCACAGTTTGGACCATTATTAAGCAAAAGAAGGGTTGCTTGGCCACAGCGCTGTGAGTCAGGCTGATAACCCACAAGGCTACCGGTGAGTGAGTGGGTAGGGGGCAGGCACAGAGGGGACACTGGACAGAGGGAGGAGTCACCTCCTGGGCAGGAGTCCATCAGCTACTAAGAACGGGGTGTGCAATTTAAAACTTATGAATCATTTCTTTCTGGAATTTTCCATTTAGTATTTCAGACTAGAGCTGGCTACAGGTAGTACATGGTGGAAGGTCAGACCGTGGGTGAGGACAGGCGACTGGCTTTGGGAGACCACGTGCTGAGAGGCGTCAGCAGCAGAGTCTCTCAGTTCTGGAGCCAGAGGTCCAGGACGCTGGGGTGGGCACGGTTGGTTCCCAGTGAGGGCTGCAGGGCAGGATCCACTCCAGGCCCCTCCCTCGGCTGTCCCTGTGTCCAGTCCACCCCTCCTTTATGTGTGTGTGCCCAAACACCCCCTCCCTGGCAGGACACCAGTCCTGTGGGATCCGGGTCCTCTCCAACAACTTCAGTTGGATTACTCATCTGTTATGGACCCATCCCCACAGAAGGTCGTGTTCTGAGGTCCTGGGGATTGGGATTAAGTCCACGGCCTGGGAGGGGATGCAACCCAGCCCCTTGACGCTAGCTGAAGGCCACTTTTCCTTGCTCTTAGAAGAACATCAGAACCTCCCGACAGGACACCCCACCCCCACCCCGGTGAATGGGCTGCCCGTCTCCCGCCATGCCAGTTGCCTGCGCTTCTCCGATGGGCTCATTTGCCTGAAGTGGCCTCCCCGGCTCAGGGCCCCCTGCCGCTCTGGTTCCTTCTCTTCCTCCAAAATAATCTGAAACCCTCTGTTCCGCGGCGTGGCGGAGCAGCTCCGCCTGCAGCCGTGTGTTCATCTGTGTGGTGACCGCATGTCCTTGGACCGTGGTTCTCACCTGCAGGGACAGATATGTTCTGCACCCAAAGTCCCTGCAGTACCTAGAGGTACGCCCCCAGGAAAGAGCCAGGTCTCCAGCACCAAGTGCACGGTCCCTCCTCTGGGCAGAGCATTCTGATGCTTGTTCACCATTTCCTTTGGAAGCCTGCCACTTCCGTCACTCCTAGTGCGCAGTTCAGTCACATGGGTGCCTCCCATCACTGCGCATCCGTCGCCACTGCGCCCCGTGGGGCATTCCTGTCACCCCATACTGGCACTCTGTACCACTCAACAGCCTCCCCTCCCCCATCCCCAGGCCCTGTGAATGTGACGACTCTAGGGACCTCAAGGAAGTAGGATCATAGGGTATTTGTCCTTACGGGATTGACTTGCTTCCCTAAGCATAAGGTCATCAAGGTTCATCCACATTGTGGCATCTATCAAAATATCCTCCCCCGCCTCCTTTTTTTAAAAGATTTATTTGTATTTGAAAGGCAGAGTGATAGAGAGAGGGAGACATACACAAGAGAAAAAGAGAGAGGGAGATAGAAAAAGGTCTTCTATCTGCTGGTTCACTCCCCAAAAGGCTCTAACGGCTGGGGCTGGACCAGGCCAAAGTCAGGAGCCTGGAATGCCATCCGGGTCTCTTGCAAGGGTGCAGGGGCCCAAGCACTTGGGCCATCTTCTGCTGCTTTCCCAGGCACACCAGTGGGGAGCTGGATGGGAAGTGGAGCGGCCAGAACACCAATGACTGCAGCCAGGACTCAGATCTGGGACGCAGGCCACGCAGGTGGCAGCGCCAGCCCTGCCCCTTCCTGTCTAACAGGGAATGATGTTCCATTGTACACACAGTCCACACTGTGTGGATGCGTTCATCCACTAGTGGGTTTTCAGGTCATTGCCCTCTTTCGGCTCTTGCAGATATTGCTGCTACGAACATGGGATACAAATACCTGTCCACGTCCTAGCTTCCCATTACTTTGTCCACCAAGAAGCAAAATTTTCGCTATCATTTTTAAAGTGCCAACTGTGATCCCTCGACTGCCTTCAGGATCCCCTGCAGCTTGGAGCATGCTGATTGATTCTAAGTGCTGTGTTCCCAGCCCCTCACAAGTGCCTGAGCACTGTGTGACCGTGTTTGAGGGAATGGGGACTGAAACAATAGATGCACCAGGCCTCAACTTCTGGGTGACTTTGTTTTATTGCTTCTCCACGAAGAAAGGCCACAGCGCTCCCATTGGCCTTCCCTCTTTCACACGCTGGACAGACGCTACCATGAATGCCGCTGCACGCTGTGGCATATTGTCCTGGAGAGGGTGCGTCATTCACTAGGACCGCAGCAGTTCTGGGGCTTGGACCATAAATTATCTCAAAACGACGTGGAGTAACAGCAGGTTAAAATGTTTGGGCTCAAAATCACACGCTATTAATTAAGTTTCAGGGATACTTCTTGAATTTCTTCCCCTAGTCTTTTTTTTAATGCTGTGCAGGTTATACCTAATTGGCTGAACACATACATCCTTGTAATTATTCTAAATTTTGCTTCTCTTAGAGTAAGATTTTAGCATGGCGTGAAAAGCATAAGTGTTTAATATTCTGGGTTAAGAATGTAATAATGATCTTTGTCATCTCAAAGCAAATGGCGTGAGTTTTTAATTTGTTATTTCACTCTAAAGGAAATAATCTAAGAAAATCTTCAGCTCCACTTTGCACCTGAGCTTCTAACCCTATTACTGCTTTTCCAATTCTGAATTTTCCTTATTCTCTCAAAGCACAGTGTGGCCAGCAGATGTGATACCTGTAACGTTACAACCAGGGGCTACAACTCTTAAACAGAATCATCTTCCCATCATTTATTCATGGTCATCATTTCTTTCTCAAGTTAAAAAATGCCACAGCTCGGCCGGCACCGCAGCTCACTAGGCTAATCCTCTGCCTGTGGTGCCTGCACCCCGGGTTCTAGTCCCGGTTGGGGTGCTGGATTCTGTCCCAGTTGCTCCTCTTCCAGTCCAGCTCTCTGCTGTGGCCTGAGAAGGCAGTGGAGGATGGCCCAGGTCCTTGGGCCCTGCGCCCCATGGGAGACCAGCAGAAGCACCTGGCTCCTGGCTTCGGATTGGTGCAGCATGCTGGCCGTAGCGGCCACTTGGGGGGGTGAACCAATGGAAAAAGGAAGACCTTTCTCTCTGTCTCTCTCTCTCTCTCACTGTCTGACTCTGCCTGTCAAAAAAAAAAAAAAAAGCCACAGCTCAGCTTTTTATGCCAATTTTCTGATGTATCCTATAGTATGAAACTGCAGAGTGGAGGAGAGAGAGCCGACAGGTGGGAAGATGGGAAAACAGAGACAGGCAAAGAGCAAGGGCCCCCATGGGCCACATCTCCCTTCCTCCACGGCACCGTCCTGCGCCTTAGCGAGGTAGAGGACCCCCCTGCGCCGGCCGAGAAAGACCCTTCAGCCAACCATCTTCCGCCCCTTTTCATTTCCCTGCCAGAGTGCTCACACAATGTTTGCACACATGCCCTCCCCTTGTTGTCCACCAACCTGGCGTCCACCCTGCCCCTCACCACGATGCCCCAGGTCACCGGGGGGGGGGGCTGCCACCAGCTGGAAGGGCCTGCTCTGCTGCTTACCCTGGGAAATGCACTCCCAGCTAACAGACCCCATCCTCCGCCCATCACACTGCCCAGGAACGTCCTTGCTAAGGCCCCGCCCAGCTCCTGCCTGGCTTCCACTTTCCCCTTATTACATCTGCACCTCTCAAGTCCCATGGCCTCGGGGGCTTTGCTGTCCTGGCTGGACCTTCCAGTCTTTCCAGGTGGACAGTCCTAGAGCAGTCCCCCCGCTCAGTGTCGGGGCCTTCTGTGCCTCGCTTCCCCCTGCCTGTGGACCCAGCAGGCCTTGCACCAGCTGGGCTCCCTGCCCTGCCCTCATCAGTATGCGCCTGCCTGCGTGGGAAGCTGCACGGGAGCCCCCACCTCCAGCAGGGCCTGGCCCAGGGTTCCTTCACCCGGCCCCTCTCCGTGGCTTCCGCAACAGGCGCCCTCCACTCACGTCCACGGCCCTGTGGCCGGCTGCCCCTGCTGCTTCTTCCTGGGCTACCACTGGCTTTTCCCTCCCCGCTGCTCTGTCCCTGTCACTAACAGCACCTGGGGCCCCCAGCCTCCACCCGTAGAGCATTTTTCCCATTCTCGATCCTGTGCTGGGTCTGGGCCACAGGCACAGCTACAGGGTCTTAGCTTCTGCCTTCTGCCCGCAGCACCAACCTGTCCCGGTCAACCCCGATCCAGCCACAGGGCCCGCCCACCGCTGTCACGGCTGGGGTCTGAATCCCGACTTGTCCCACCCACTGGGTTCCACCTGCACTTGGCTCACGGGGCTGGACACTGACTGCCGAGCAGCGAGATTCCTCTCCGTGCCCCCTCCTCCCCGTCTGGGGTCTGCCTTGGATGTGCGACGGGGCCGGAGCCGCTGCAGGCTCGCGAGCGGGCGTCCCCTCCTCTCTGGTCACTTGCCCTGGGCGCTTGGTGCCTGCCCCGCGCCGCACTCAGGCGGGCACTGGAGCTGCCTCACCACCCCCCCCACCGGGGGCAGGGCCTGGCCCCTGCCGACGCGCGTGGGGAACCGCGCACGCAGGGTCCTGCGGCTGCGCGCGGGAGGGGCCCCGGCCTCGCCCCTCTGTCCCCGAGGGCCGCCCGCGGCCTTCCGCAGTCCCGGGGCCGGGCCCAGGGGCGGCGCCCCCGCAGCATCCCAGGCGTCCGGGCCGGGGCCGGGGCGAGGCCGCGCGGCGCTGCGCGGGCGCCCGGAGGCCAGGCCCGGCCCGCGCCGTCCCCGCGGTCCCCGCCCCGCCACGTCCCCCTCCCCGGCCCGGCCCCCGCGGCCGCCCCCTCGCGGGCAGAGCGGGCGCTGGGCCGGCGGCGGGCCCGGGGTTGCCGTGGTAACCGGCAGCAGCCGCCGCCACAGCGGGGCCGGCCCCAGCGCCAGCGCCGGCCGCGGCTCGGGCTCGGGCGCAGTGTGTGGGTGAGCGGCGGCGCGGCCGGCCGGCCTCAGCATGGAGGACGGGTTCTCGAGCTACAGCAGCCTGTACGACACGTCCTCGCTGCTCCAGTTCTGCAACGGTGAGCGCCGCGGCGCGCGGGGACCGAGCCGAGGCGCCCAGGCCCGGCGGCGGCGGCGGCGGCGGCGGCGGCGGGCGAGGCCGCGCCGAGCGGCTCCGGAGGGGCGCGCGGTTCCCGCCGCCGCCGCGGGCGCATTGTGCTGGGGCCGCGCCGCCGCGCCGCCGCCCGGCCCCGGCGGGGCGGGCAGGAGCGGAGGGGCGCTCCCGGGTCTCGGGCTCCCGGCCGGTGGGCGCGGACCGGCTGGCCCCGCGCGAGCGCCCCGGGGCGGGGCAGCCCGGGAGGCCCGCGCCGGCCCCGCGTTCCGGGGGACGTGTGGCTCGTTTGCTCGCAAACTCAGGGCGACCGGGCGCTTCGCGGCAAGCCCTCCCGGGAGCACGCACGCCGAGCCGCGAGCGGCCGCGCCCCGGGAGCCCTGCGCGGGCGAAGCCGGGTGGCCCCCGCGCCGCGGAGCTGCTCGCGTGAGCTTCTGTGTGCGGGTCGCGGATCGCTTCCTCCTGTGACTTGGGCAGCTTTTACGGGAAGGCGACGCTCCCCGCGACCAATATGGCATCTTTTACGAACTGTGAAACCCTACCTGCGGGGAGCGTATTATTGATTAATTTTTAGCCTCACCATCAGGATTGAAAAACAGTTGCGCCGCACCCCGCCTGTGTTCGGCTCTCCGTGTGCGATCATCCGTGCACAGAAGTTCCCCGGTGCGTTTTTCACGTGTTGGGTTTATTGCTTGGTCAAAAGTTGGTCGAAAGGGGGGAAATGTGCATGTTTGGGACTCGCTGTAGTTGGAGCAGTTTGGTTTCCAGCCCCTTCGGCAACACGATCAGTTTCTTCTGCGTCTGAAATCGCTTCACACCTGTTTGCGAAAGGCAGCGCGCCAAGGCTGTAGCTGGTCGTCCTCCTCTCCGGGGATATTTTTTCTCGCTGGAGCACTTGGCCACCTTTGCAGGGCGCAGTGAGTAGCTCTGCACCTTATAATTTTCCTAAGAACCAGTGTGGGCCTCGGTCGCTGACCAAGGCCCTCTTGAGTGGGATGAAAGGAAGTTTTCACTCACTCTGAATGTAGCTCTGGTTTCCAGCAGCGGGAGCCGCGTGTTCTGAGCCGCAGAACGTGTGGAAGACAGAATGTGCCTGGGGCTGGGCTGACCGCTGGGTGCCTTCCTAGGGAGTCAGTTCTGCTCTCCTGAGGGGTGAACAGCTTCCTCCGCTGTTGTATTTGGCAAGTCTTCATCGACTGACAGATGTCAATCATATGTGGCCTAAAGGGTGGGGACAGCCTTCTTCATGCTTATGGGGGAGTTCTCGCTGCGTATGGCTGGCAGTGGTATCGAATGACGTCAGGTGTAATGTCTTCTGTGTCAGCATATCGTTGACCGTTGGACTCGGGGTGTGAGTTTGCCTGGATATTTTTATCTGAGCGGTTGTTTGGGAGACTGGCCCTATTATTCTTGATAGCAGTCCAGCTGTGAAGTCCAGCTCCACGTGGACTCCTGAGTGTTTTGGTCTTCCCTGCCTCCTCCTGTGTGTGGCCAGCATAGAGACCCTGTGTGGTGCTTCGCCAGGGTGATGAGTAGAGGAAAGGAACCGGGCTCTCACCCCAGCATACTGCAGCCTTCAGAACAATCCCGTTAGCGACAGACAATGGGATCCCTTCAGAACACAGTCAAGTCGTAGTCGCTGAATCGCTTTCCTTAGAAAAGTTCTTAGCTCTGTATTTATTCTTTCTTGGGTTCTCTTATGAACCCAGGTTTAAAGTGAGGGTAGCCCTCTGCACAGAAATGCATGTTCGCCGATGATGTCTTAGGCAACAGATGTTTTGATGTGAAATTATTCATTTTCAGAGGCTTCCATTAAGTGAAAATATAAATGAATACAATTCAGTTAATTACTGTGATGATTCAATTAAAGCAGTGGATCCCAGAAACACCATTTCTCCAAGAACTAAATTAAACATTTGGATATTTCATTAGCTACTTTGGCAGCAAAGAAAAAAAGGTTTTCTTTTTATATTAGAGATTTGCATTACAATGGCAAGATGACAACAGCATAATATATGAACTCATACATTTTCATATGTTGAGTACGCACCACGCTTTTAATAGTGACAGGAATTAAAGAGTCGTGGTTATACTCTATTAGCCTCAGAAAATGCAACCCATACTTATTTGCACGATTGTCACAGCTAACTTCCTTCTGGCGAGAGAAAGAAGATGATGTGTAAATGAGAAGGGAGAAAGAAAACTTTGTTCTAGTGAATGAAATGTGAATCCTGCTCCTGTATGTGTGAGTACTTTTTCTTGCTTTCTCTCCTGCTTAGTTTATACCGGGGACTGAGAATGATGGTGGCACTGTCTCACCTCCTGCGAAGGTTGTTCTTCTCTTTTAGGAGCTCGCTGTCATTTAAGTCAAAGATTTGTGCTTTATGTGTTTTCAAAGTACTTAAAATCCATAAAGTGAATTAAAAAAAAAAAAAACTTCCTTTAGTGCTGTAAGAAAAACTACAGGGGCTAGCTTCGTGGCCTAGTGGGTTAAGCTGCTGCCTGCAACACTGGCATCCCATATGGGTGCTGGTTCGAGTCTCTGCTGTTCCACTTCTGATCCAGCTCTCTGCTAACAGCCTGGGAGAGCAGCAGAAGATGGCCCAAGTTCTTGGGCCCCTGTACCCACAAAGGAGAACTGGATGGAGTTCTGGGCTCCAGGATTAGGCCTTGCTGTTGTGGCTATTTGGGGGGTGAACCAGTGGATGGAAGACCTCTCTCTGTCTCTCCCTGTCTGTCACTCTGCCTCTCAAGTAAATGAATGAATGCTGTTTTCAAATCTAAGAAGAAAAGAAAAGCTACAACGGTGTGAAAGGCGACAGCTGGGGACTTGGGAAGTGCCACCCTTCGCCCCATCTTTTCTTCAGGGCTCGCCTCGGAGGGCAGGAGCACGGTCCTCATCCTCCCATTCCCAGGAGGAGCCCGAGGCACCTAGAGGTTTGTCAGTGCACAAAGCTGCACACTGAGAGAGGGTGGGTGCCAGTCTGGAGCTGTGTTTGTGTTCACAATAGCTTTGTGGAGAGATCCACAAGCCATGCAAGTGGACTGCTTTAAAGGATACCACGCAGTGGTTTGGGTGCAGAGACCAGCCTGCTGTCTCATCCAGAACACCCACAGGTGTTCAGCTTGTCCGGGAGCCCCGGCATGAAGCAGGTGAAGTGTGGCGCTCTGGCCCTGCTCTCCTGCCCTCACCCCCAACAGCAACCCAGGTGCCCACCTGCCTGCCCTGGCCCTGTCACCTGCAGATCTGCGTTCTAGATTGTGGGTGTGCCGTATCAATGGAATCGTGCACTGTTCTGTGCCTGGTTTCTTTCTCTAGTGTACCTGGGGGAGTCATCCATGCTGTAGCTTGTCTGTGTGCCATTGCTTTTCCCTTTTTTTCTTAAGATTTATTTATTTATTTGAAAGGCAGAGTTACAGAGAGAGGCAGAGAGAGAGAGACACACACACACAGAGGTCTTCCATTTGGTTCACTCCCCAAATGGCTACAACGGTCGGAGCTGCAGAAGCCAGAAGCCAGGAGTTTCTTCTGGGTCTCCCATGCAGGTGCAGCAACTCAAAGACTTGGGCCATCTTCCACTGCTTTCCCAGGTCATAGCAGGGAGCTGGATCAGAAGTGGAGCAGCTGGGACTCAGACCAGCACTCATATGGGATGCTGGCGCTGCAGGTGGTGCCTTTACCTACTACACCACAGCACTGGCCTCAATGTTCCATTGCTTTTTCTGAGCAAATACTACTCTGTTGTGTGAACTGACCGCCCTTTGTCCATCCATTGGCCAGCTGCTGGGCATGTGGGTTATTTCCACTCTTTGGCAGTCAGGATTGAGCGTTCGCTCTCACGTGTTTGCATGGTTTTCTTCCGGGTAGACACCTACGAGCAGATTTGTTTGAAATCTAAATATCAAGCTCTTTCTAACAGTCTAGCTGATAAAAGAATAGGACGTTTAGGAAATGAATGGAGCGAGAAGGAATAGAGGCAAAGAAGGCAGTGTCTCAGTGTTGCTCCGCGAGTCTGTCAAGAGCTTTCGTCAGTCACGGCTCCCCAGAGTGACTGCTAGCACGTGGGCACTTGCCCCAGCACCTGCAGGGGCCTGACCGTAACCTCATCTCGTGCCTTGCTTCCCTAAGCCTTTGAGCTTAAGCACAGCTTATCCAGAAGCCCCGGCATGAAGCAGGTGAAGTGTGGCGCTCTGGCCCTGCTCTCCTGCCCTCACCGCTCCAGGGCTTGAAATCTGGGTGGGAGAGGGGAGAAGTTTTGCCACCTGTGCTGGAGCAGCTCCAAGAGGCTGGAAACCTCACTGCTTCTTGTGGCAGTGCAGACTGTTCGCTCCCGTCCACAGGCAAAATCTGCTGCACGTTTGCGCCTCCCATCTGGAGAGAACAGGTTTCCTCTCCCTTCCATGTGTTAGGTCCGCCGCGGTAGCTCTCTCTCAAGTCTTCTTTCAACTAACTGTTACTATTAAACAAAGATACAATTTGATACCCTTGGTCATCCTGATTTTGCTTTTGTCTGTATCCCTTTATGTTTGATACAGCTGAATGTGGCATTCTAGGCGTGGTTTTTAAACAGCAGGATAGAGTAGGGTGTGTCACCTCCCTTATTCTAAAGTCTGTATTTCTAATAATGCAGCCTAAAGTATTAGCTCCTTTGCCTATCACATCACGTCATTGCCTCTTACTGAAATTCTTGCCTGTTTTACGTGTGCGGTGGCTAGTCCTTTCTTCTAATCACCTTGCATTTCTGAGGGGTGGTTTCCTCCAACAGCAGCGCTCTGTCAGATCACAATGCCGTAGGTAAACCCAGCACTCCTCTAGGACATTTTGGCAGCGTGGTAGTGTAGAATCTGATCATTGCCTTGAAGGGTTGAGATATGGCTGATAACCCTTTCTCCCTCGCCTCTGGAGGTGTCCCGAGAGAACTTGTCAGCTTCCCCATAAAGAACAAAGTGCAGGCAGGGTGTGTCCCCCCCATGTCCTCCGTCCGGCCTGGCTGCAGGTGCAGCCGCTAGCCAAGTCCACGCCACTTACTGACTGGTATTTTGAAATCACTCTTAATCTTTTGAGCTACTGCAAATTATGTTCTCTAGTTTTGAAATACAAAATTGTTTTAATTGCCTTTAGTTAAAAAAAATGATTTGAAAGGTGAGTGATGGAGAGATCTTCCATCTGCTGGTTCACTCCTCAACCAACCACAGCAGGGCCAGGAGCCTGGAACTCCAGCCAGTTGTCCCACATGGGTGCAGGGGCACAAGCACTTGGGCCATCCTCTGCTGCTTTCCCAGGCACATCAGCAGGGAGCTGGATAGCAGGTGGAGCAGCTGGGACTTGAATTGACCCTCTGATATGTGGTGTATCCGTTGCAAATGGTGGCTTAGCCTGCTGCCCCACAATGCCAGCCCTGAACGTTGTTGTAATTTCTCAACACTTCCATTTTGGGTGTTAAGAATAGTTTATATAGTAATCTGTTTTTTTTTTTTTTTTTTTGGACAGGCAGAGTTAGACAGTGAGAGAGAGAGAAGGGTCTTCCTTCTATTGGTTCACCCCCCAAATGGATGCTATGGCCAGCGTGCTGTGCTGATCCGAAGCCAGGAGCCAGGTGCTTCCTCCTGGTCTCCCATGCAGGATGCAGGGGCCCAAGCACTTGGGCCATCCTCCACTGCCTTCTTGGGCCTCAGCAGAGAGCTGGCCTGGAAGAGGGGCAACCGGGACAGAACTGGCGCCCCAACCGGGACTAAGAACCCAAGGTACCGGCACCGCAGGCGGAGGATTAACCTAGTGAGCCATGGCGCTGGCCCGTAATATTTTTTTTTTAAAGATGTATTTATTTATTTGAGAGACAGAGGCAGGGAGACGTATCTTCCACTCAATGATTCACTCCCCAAATGGCCTTTATGGTGGGAGCTGGGCTAATCTGAAGCCAGGAATCTGGAGATTCTTCTGGGTCTCCCACATGGGTGCAGGGGTCCAAGCACTTGGGCCATCTCCTACTGCTTTCCCAGGCCATAGCAGAGAGCTGGATCAGAAACAGAGCGGCGTACCTCAAACTGGCACCCATATGGTATGTCAGCACCACAGGCGGTGGCTTTACCCACTATGCCACAGCACTGGCTCTAATAGAATCTTAAACATCCATCCGTTGACACCTGTAATCCTGATGATTTCTCTGAACTATGACTATGGTAGAATTTTCAAGTTGGCAAATGGCTGGATTTAAGAGTGGGTGGAGCGACCCTCGTGTAGAGACTCTGAGCTCAGCAGTGTGAACCCCTTCTACATTCTCGCCTGGTGACAGAGCCCTGACAGCCGCTCTGTCGGTGGAATCAGAAGAGAATGCCCTCACGGGAAAGTGCGCAGTCAGCACCAGGCTCGCTCGGGGAGCGTCTCTACCAGGTCTGCTTGCTGCTCCGCCCACCCGGGATGTATTTTCTAGCCAGACCACAAGCATTGATGACGTTACAAACTAACCCAAGCATCTGGGTGGAAAATTCACAGAACTCTGCTTCAACACGGAAGCAGCCATTGCTGCTGCTTCATTTCTGAGGTCGTGTAATCCTTTTAATCCTTTTTGTACATTCCCTTAAAAAACAGATGTCCCACTTGGCCGGAGGGTGGCTAAGGAAAGGAAAACGGCATGTTTGTTTCTGGCGTGGCCGCGCGTCTGTGGCAGGGAGGCCTTCCCCGTGGGCCACGCTGGAAACTGTGCCTGAAAGCTCGGCTCCCGCCAGCGAGGACAGCTCTTCCCGGGCTGAACCTGAGTGTCGTTGTGCACCTGGAAAATTCTCCCTGGGAAAAATGGTTCTCATGTGTCTTTAAAATCCTCCCTTATTAATAGAGGATTTTTAATATTAGCAAAATGCTTGTGGTGCCTGCAGAAACACTGGTAATAAAAAGTTAGGCACGGACGTGTGCCGGGAGCTGTCAGTGATCTGTAATTGTTGCTGATGCAGCCGCTCCGCCATCCCGGCTGCCAGTGTTTCCCGCTGCGTGTTTGACTCAGACTGGAGTTTTCTGCAGAAAGCAGCACGTTTGTCTTGTTTTTGTTTTTGTTTGTTGTTAACACATTTTATAAATATCCCAGAAAACACTTAGAGGAAAGCCTTCCTGTAAGTTCTTTTTAAAAACATTTATTTATTTATTTATTTATTTGAAACGCAGGGTTACAGAGAGGCAGAGGCAGAGAGAGCGAGAGAGAGCGAACGCGAGAGAGGGGTCTTTCATCTGCTGGTTCGCTCCCCAAATGGCTGAAATGGCTGGGACTGGGCAGATCCGAAGTCAGGAGCCAGAAGATTCTTCTGGGTCTCCCATGTGGGTGCAGGGACTCAAGGACTTGGGCCATCTTCTGCTGATTTCCCAGGCACATTAGCAAGGAGATGGATTGGAAGTGGAACATCCAGGACATGAACCGGCACCCGTATGGGATGCTGGTGTTGTAGACGGTGGTTTTACCTGCTATGCCCCAGCACATTTGTTTTAACGTGGATCCGGGCTGGCGCTGCCCCGGGTGTCAGTAGGAGCGACAACGTCGCCTCTTCAGTTTACCGTACAAAAAAAGCCGTTTAAAAGAGCTTTTCTGTCTTGCAAGAGGCCTTGGAGTCCTTTCGGCAAATGACCGGTTTCTAGGGGACCCCTACAGTGTGCGCAGGACTGTGATAGGTTGAGAGCGAGCCCCCCTGGCTGAGAACCTTAGATTTCCTGGCCACCGTGTTAGTCCTTTCCTCACCTCACATCTCTACTGGCCCAATGATCCAATTGAAGTGGCCTGATTGGCACAGTTGGGTTGTCTGTCGCTTCTGCTGTCGCTCTGTCCCTCAGCCATGCCTGTCCAGGGTCAGGTTTGGCTTGAACATCAGCCCCAGCCAGTTATTCTGCCTCCAGCGCCAGACCCCTTCAGTCCCTTCCTTTGCACGCTGAGTGAGCACTGGAGTGAGAGTCCCCTATTGCCCACGGCCGCGCTGCTCCGGGGGTCTCAGCACATGCAGGTCAGTGGGGGCTGGTCTCCAGGAATCCCACTTTGCCCCCAGGGAGCCAAGCGTCACCATTGTCACCGTTATTTGATGACAGCGTAAGGGACAGTGGTAGGAACTGCAGGTGCAGTGTGTGCCCTTTGTCTACCACTTCCTGGCAGGTGGATTCTACAGTCTACATGACACTGGCACATGAGGTGAGGCCCAGGAAGGGCGTTCCACACCTGGGCAGCTCCAGGGAAGCCCAGAGGTGGGAGGAAGATTTTGGGAATGGAAAGAGGGTGTGTGGGACAGAAAAGAGTGACCTGCGTGAGACTGGGAGAGTGATACGGGGCCATGATAAGGAGGGGAGGGCGCAGGGGTAGATTGAGGCAAGGGAGGGATTTGGTCAGCTTTTCAGAGCGATGGTGGTTCATGCCTGTGGCAGGTGCAGGGGTACCATCCCCTGGACGTGGGTTAGGATGGGGAGAGGAAGTGATGAGTGTGCTTTGGGTATGTCGGGTGTGCGGGACCTGTGAGCATTTGAGCTGAGGTGCTGAGCAGGCAGCAGGTGCAGGGAGACGTCTGGACAGGAGCTGACAAATGAGGGGCTGTCAGCAGCTGGATAGGAATTGAGTCCACGGCCTCAGCTGTGGAGAAATGAGGCGTGGAATGTGGCTTCTGGGAGGCCGTGGTCACAGCAGCCTCCTGTTTCAAAGCCTTCAGCTCCTCCTCCTCCCCCCTTGGCACCCAAGACCCTTCAGGGAGTGACTGCGCCTGGGGCGCCCTGCCGACCTCCCTGACCCTGGCTCCACAGTGGGGTGAGATGCCATTCGCTTACTCCAGCCTCCTTCCAGGCAGGGTTTCCTGGTGGTCATCTTTGCTCCTCTTGCTTCTCGGCAACACCTAGCGCGTGACAGGTTTCTGGGTGAATGTTGCCTGGATTGCCCCTGGGGCTACCTTGTTACTCTTTTAGCAGCTCCTCGCATACACACCTGGTGCGATGCCTTTTGTGCAACAGGTGTCACTAAATAGTGTCAGAGCAAGAACACGCACGCCGCTTTCTTCTAAACTTGAAATAATGTGTGTGTATTTACACAGCTTGTATCACATGTGTACTCTGCTTATCTACCTGTGCATCTACATGCCTGTCCCAGATGCGTGCTTATGACTTGTAACCCTCCCACTCACCAAAGAGCCAGTAGACTTGGGCATTCAGACAACAGGACATTTCAGATAAGGGAGCCTTCTTGGAACAATCCAGAAACATGTAGATACAGGAGAGGGAGATTGGGCTGACAGGAAGTGGAAACTGGTCTGTATCCTTGTTACAGATGCCTCTGGCTGGACATCGTTCACTTGAATCAGTGAGGAAAAATATTTGCAGGAGCTGGTGCTGTGGCATAGTAGGTAAAGCTGCCATCTGCAGTGCCAGCATCCCATACGGGTGCCAGTTTGAGACCCAGCTGCTTCACTCCTGATCCAGCTCTCTGCTATGGCCTGGGAAAGCAGTAGAAGTTGGCCTATGGCCTTGGGTCCCTGCACCCACATAGGGACCTGGAGGAAGCTCCTATCTCCTGGTTTTGGGTGGACCCAGCTCTGACCATTGCAGACATTTGGGAAGTGAACCAGTGGATGGAAGACCTCTCTCTCTCTCTCTCTCTCTCTCTCTCTCTCTCTGCCTCTGCCTCTCTAATAAATAAATAAATATTTTTTTTAAAAAAGAAATATTTGCAAAAAAAGTATTTGGTTGTTTAACAAGCTTGAAACAAATTATTTTGAGCCCAAGTAATAGATACAATGAGGTAGTACTTGGGGAAACCAGCAAATTTTTTTAAAAGATTATTTATTTATTTGAAAGGCAGAGTTGCAGAGTGAGAAGGAGAGACAGAGGTCTTGCATTCACTGGTTTACTACCCAAATGGCCGCCATGGCTGGGGCTGGGCCAGGCTGAAGCCCAGAGCCAGGAGCTTCATCTGAGTTTCCCAAGTGGGTACAGGGGCCCAAGGACTTGGGCCATCTTCCACTGCTTTCCCAGGTGCATTAGCAGGGAGCTAGATTGGAAGTGGAGCAACCAGGACTCCAACCAGCACACATATGGGATGCTGGCACTGCAGACAGCAGCCCAACATGCTGCACCACAGCACCAGCCCCCAAATCAGCATTTTTTGCAATATTTGTTTTTTATTTTCATCTGCTTGAAAGGCAGAGCAAGAGGGAGAGGGAGAGGGAGAGGGAGAGGGAGAGGGGGAGGGGGAGGGAGAGGGGGAGGGGGAGGGAGAGGGGGAGGGGGAGGGAGAGGGGGAGGGGGAGGGAGATCTTCCATGTGCTGGCTCACTCCCCAAATGCCCACAACAGCCAGGAAGGTCCAAGCCGAGGCTGGGAGCTGAAACGTCATCCAGGCCTCTCAAGTCGGGGGCAGGAGCCCAGGCGCTTGGTCTGTCACCTGCCGCCCCCCATGTTGCATGAGCAGGAAGCTGAAACCAGCATTTTTAACAGTAAAAAGGATTTGACTTAGATCTAGCCCCCGAAAGTTACGTAACCAGAATTTTACCATTCTTAGAACAATGTGCTTAGTTGAGAAATGATTGAAGGGAGTTGGGACTGCCTCATGCTATGTCCTATTGAGCATTTCGGCATCCTGAAGGGTTGAGCGCCTTAGGAATGGGGCTTGGTGGTGACACTTCATCTCCGGTCCAGTCACCTGTGGTGCTCACCCACCCAGCACGTGAACGGGGCAGCTGCTCCCCGCGGCGGCCCAGGAGCTACAATGAAGATAATGATCTATGAGCATGGCTTCCCTGAACTAGTGCATCAGAGAGCAATTGTGTAGCACTGCCTACTCTCCTGCTGTCGGAGGCCCAGCTCTGGCTTGGTGCGGCCTTTCTTGCAAACAGCCTTTTTCTCCGGTTAATATAACCTAATTATGTAAAACTGTGTGTTCAGATTGCATCTCGTCCTTGATTGTATCTTATGCCACAGAGGGGTGATTTCCCAGGCAGAGCCTGTGCTTTTTGAAGATAGAGACCTCGTCTCAAATGTCTTTACCTCCCAATGGCTGTGTGTGCATGTGTGTGTGTGCGTGTGTGAGCACACGTGTGTGCATATGTATGTATGTGCGCATGCCCATACATTTGCAGATTTAAGCACGGATAAGTGAGAAATGCTCACGGGATGGACTGCTCGCCCAGCGTCAGCTGTTGCTCTGAGCATCTTCCACGTAGACGGAGGCTTCTAATAGTTCGTGGAAAACAGAATTAAAAGGTTGGTTTATTTTGGTGCCAAAGGTAAATGAAAAACCCTACGTGTATATGAGCAGTCTTCAGAATGATCATAGAAAATGCATGTTTTGAAGAAACTGTGTGGATTTCAAATTTTTTGCCCCACAGCAAACTTATCTTTTGATTCCGTTTTCCGCGAATATTCTTGAAGTGGCCTGCCTTCTCGCGTGGCCCTCACGACGCCCCTCGTGCATGGGCACTGTTATTGACTCTGCTTTCGCTGCTGAGGGAACAGAGGCCCAAAGTGTTAGGTCACTTGGTGAAGGTCCCCTGGCTTATAGGTTTCAGAGCTGGGACTTGGACCCAAGTGCTCAGGCTCCAGTGCCCACAGCATACTGAGCCCGTGGGCTCAGCTGTGTTTGATGAGTGAGTGCTGGATCGGCAGAGGGCTCTGAGCACAGACTTGAGCAGGGGCCTTAGCAGGCGGTGGGGTCTCCTGTGGGAGGATCATTCAGATCCGCGTGCCGCTGGGGCGTGACCACAAGACTTCAGATCACACGCATTGGCAGCCTTGTTTATCTGGGTCGTGCGGGTCCCACGGGGTTCCCCAGCACTCCTAGGACACAGGCCTGCCTCCCTGCCCCAGGGCAGCCATCTCCCGCCCTGGACCCAGCCGTCCTGGGCTGCTGGAGTTTCTTAGGTGCTGGGCTGCTTTGCGAGCATCTCGCACCCCTCGGCCCCTACTTTCCCTGCCCCACCCCTTCCCCATCCTTTTCCTCTCAACCCTGGTTCTGTGCCCCCAGGAGTCTGCCTGGGTGGAGCTTAGTGCAGGTCACGTGGTACCACCAAGCCCTCTGTGAACGACCCAGCCAGCCTGGTGTTCCGTCCGCTCTGGGCCTCGAGACCTGCTTGTGCAGCAAGAAAAGTGTCATTTCAGAGCCGAGGTATGAGATGGCCATTTCTGCTCGGCGATTGCTACGTAGAGCGTTTTGAGATTCTGACCTCGTAGCCCCTCCAGCCCCCGTGCGCTGCAGCCTCTGGAGCCGTTTGCCCTGGGGAAGAGTGGAGTCTCTTCAGCAGCCTTGTTCTAGCTCCTTATGCTCTTGCTTTTCTCAGAAGCTATTAATTTTTTAAAAAAAGATTTATTTATTTGAAAGGCATAGTTACGGGGAGGGGGTCTTCCATCCACTGGTTCACTCCCCAAATGGCTGCAGTGGCCAGAGCTGGGCCGATCTGAAGCCAGGAGTCAGGAGCTTCTTTCAGGTCTCCCACACAGGTGCAGGGGCCCAAGCACTTGAGCCAACCCCTGCTGCTTTCCCAGGCCATTAGCAGGGAACTGGATCGGAAGTGGAGCAGCCGCGACTCAAACTGGTGCCCATATGGAATGTTGGCATTGCAGGCAGAGTTTTACCCACTATGCAACAATGCCAACCCCATAAAACATTTAATGTTTTTTAAAAATTGTGATGAAGCACACACAAGCTAACGTGTACCATCCTAACCGTTTTTAAGCGTACAGTTCTGTGGCCCAACATCTTCACTGTTGGGCTCACGTAACCATCGTCCATCCACGGACATCCCTTCGTCATCCCAGGTGAACCGTGTGCCCATTAAGCATTCCCCCCGCCTCCCCCAGCCCCTGGAACCACCACTCCACTGTCTGTCTAGGAATATGGCCACTTCTAGGTTTCTCTAGTAAGTTTTTTGTTTGTTTGTTTGTTTGTTTGTTTGTTTTGGGCAACTGGCTGATTTAACTTTTAGAACCATTTTGAAAAGTCACAGTTGGACGAAGCTGCAGAATCCCAAACAGCACAACACCTGACGAAGAGGTTCAGAGAGCTGTCAGGACTCCTGGCTCCCACTCAGTGCGACATAAGCACCTCTGCTCAGTCTGTCCACGATTTAAGGATCTGAGTTCTGGGATCCACGCACGAAAACATGTGCTCCTTCCCCCACGCTAGAGCCAGTACAAGGCTGCACTCACAGAGGAACCCTGGGAAGCCAGGCTTCGGCTCCGTGCAGCTCTCGACACCCATGTGGCAGCAACAAAGGCTGCTCTGACAAGCAAAGAATGGCCACAAGTGTCCAAGCTCTTTCGGGAACTGGGGGAGGTGGAGGAAAATTTTAGTGCAGTTTCAAAAAATGTCGAGGGGCATATGTTTGCTAGAGAGATTCCATGACATGCCTCCCGATCACCAATCACTCGCATTCTCTCTGGACTAGCCGAGCGTCTAAGAAAGGAAACACCAGATGTGGGACCCAGGATCCAGGGAGGATCTGGCCTGGAGTCTTGGAATATCTCTGAGTTTTTTGTTTTTTTTTTAAGATTGCTTTTGCATGTTTGGCACAATTCACCGAGGCACGCGTCTGATTGGAGCGTCGCGTTTGCCGAGCTGCTTAAATGATAAACAGCACAGCTCACACATGTCCCAGCTGAGAAATTAATTCTTGAGAATTAGCACAAAAGATTACATGCGTTTCTCTCTGGAGCCTCTGTGCCCTGCTACCAAGTTGAGACAGACCTGGGATTGAGACAGACCTGGGGTCATTGTGGGTTCTGCCATTGAATGACTTGACCGTGAACTTGAACACCTAGCGTGTTCCCGCCTGGCCTGTTTCCTCAGCCCTAGCAGGGGGAAGGAGCTGTGAGGATTGAATGAGGTGGCGCTACCTTCTCATCAGGGACTGTCAGCAAAGGTTTGGGCAGGGCTCGGGGTTCTCCAGGGTCGATGTAGTGGCCGGGTCTGGTCCAGCAGGCACAGTTCCACTTGGTCCAAAGGGAAGGGAGCAGTCAGCAGCTACTGGAGCTGAGTTCAGAGAGGCCTGTATGGACGGGGCCGTGAGACAGGAGCTATGCCCAGCCACACCTCAGAGACCACTGAGAGAAGCCGGCCTCCGTCTCCTCCCTCATCCCATCTGCTGTGACAGGCCCCCCTGCTGCCGTGGGGCGGCACTCCTCCCTCAGGACCCTGCCTGGGGGGCTCCTGGGTTGGAGCTTCCTCCCTCCTCTTTCCGGAGGAACTTGGGCTCCCCTCTGCGTCCCCACGCTGTGATGCGTCCATTGCGGCTGATGCTAGCATCCTTCCTACTTGGGTCAGGGGAGAGCCTTTGGGGCCACCCTCAGCTTCTGAGCTCCGAGAGGGTGGGCCCCTGGGTGTCTTGCTCTGCACAGCACCTGGCACGGCGTGTGCTCACCGAATGCTTACTGGATGAACAGCCTCATAGTAGAATGACGCAAAAGGCCATGCTGTCCTTGTCATCCTGAAAGGCAAGAGCGAACTTCTGGGTGCTGAGAGCCCTTCGTTGTGACCACACTTTGCCCGGCTGCTCTGGGGCAACAGCCCACTCTACGTAGCGAAGTCTGCTGAGCACTGTAGGGCAGAGTCCCAGTGTGTGCACTGCCCGTGTCTGTGGATCCCACGCGCTGGGGGGACACCATGTGCCTCTGAGCAGCCCAAACACTGTCTTATTCAACCCAGGCACAATGAGTGTCCTGCGCTGGTGCTGGGGGGGCTTGCGGGGAGATGGTGCAATCTATGCAAACCACGGTGCTTCCCACTGTGCACTGTTTAAGGCATTTTTTTTTCAAGAGTAATTTTGACACAGTCTGTATTCATCTCATTTATTGACCTTAAAACATAACCCCGGGGGCCGGCACTGTGGTGTAGTAGGCTAAGCCTCTGCCTGCAGCGCTGGTGTCCCATATGGGCACCAGTTCATGTTCCGGCTCCTCCTCCATTCCAGCTCTCTGCTATGGCTTGGGAAGGCAGTGGAAGTTGACCCAAGTCCTTGGGCCCCTGCACCCGTGTGGGAGACCCGGAGGAAACTCCTGGTTCCTGGCTTCGCAACAGCCCAGCTCCAGCCGTTGCGGCTATTTGGGGAGTGAACCAGTAGATGGAAGACCTCTTTCTCTCCCTGCCTCTCTCTGTAACTCTGCTTCTCAAATAAATAAATGAAATCTTTAAAACAACAAAAAACAGAGGTCGGCGCTGTCTCACAACGGGTTAACGCCCTAAAGCACCAGCATCCCATATGGGCACTGGTTCGAGACCCTGCTGCTTCACTTCCCATCCAGCTCTCTGCTATGGCCTGGGAAAGCAGTAGAGGATGACCCAAGTCCTTGGGCCCCTGCACCCACGTGGGAGACCTGGAAGAAGCTCCTGGCTCCTGTCTTCGGCTCGGCGCAGCTCCGACCATTGCAGCCAATTGGGGAGTGAACCAGCAGATGGAAGACCCCCCTCTCTCTCTGTCTCTCTCTCTGCCTCTCCTCTCTCTGTGTAACTCTGACTTTTAAATAAATAAATAAATAAATCTTTAAAAAAACAAAAAACAAACATAACCCTAGCATAAAGCAGTGACCACTCTAATATTTTATCGTTTATAAAGCACCTTCTGACCCGTTTCTCAGTTAATTCTCACAAGCGAACTGCAAGGGAAGTGAAGTTCACCTTCGTTGTACAGGTGGTCAGGTACCATGTGCTGAATAACTGAGCCTGCTCTCCTGGTGAAGCCCAGGCTCTGTGACCTCCATGGGGTGCCTTCCACTCACTGGTCTCACGTGCACTGCTGTGTAGGTCTGATCATCTTTTTTTTTTTAAACTTATTTATTTATTTGAAAGGCAGAGTTACAGAGAGGCAGAGAGAGAGGGAGGGAGAGGGAGGGAAGGAGGGACAGAGAAAGAGAAAGAGAGACAGAGACAGAGATCGGTCTTTCATCCACTAGTTTACTCTCCAAGTGTCTCCAACAGCCAGGGCTGGGCAGGACAAAGCCAGGAGCCAGAACCTCCAGCCAGTTGTCCCACATGGGTGCAGGGGCCCAAGCACTTAGGCCATCTTCTGCTGCTTTTCCAGGCATATCAGCAGGGAGCTGATTGCAAGTGGAGCAGCCAGGACTTGAACCGGTGCCCATATGGGATGCTGGAGCTGTAGGCCACAGCTTTACCCACTGAGCCACAGCACCAGCCTCTTCCATTTCTTTTTTAAATCCCTGTTCTCTGTCCGTCACAGCATGGTGGATCTTAGAGGCAGCAGTTGCTGACTTGCAGTAGAGCACCCTTGCCCGTGCAGATTTCCACTCTGCCTGAAGAATGGTGGAACCCAATGTGCCCAGAAGTCGTGTGCGGCATTGGGGCAGCTGCCCTCGTGGGCACCCTGGGAAGCTGGTGGTGCCTCCTCCTTGCTGGGTCCCTCCAAGCACAGCTCAGGGTTTATCCAAGATGCCTGGAGGGCAACAGCTCCCGATTTGGGCCCACGGTCTCTTACCAGCAGTTTCAAAATCCAGAAAGCTCTGCAAACCAAGTGTTTTCAATAGCTCATTTGCTGATTCTACGTGGCCTGACCTGAAACCTTTGGACACCCTTGAATTAAAACATGTGGTTAACAGTTGCATGTTCACTTGTCTTCATGTGCAAGTTCTGCTTTCCTGCAGAGTGGGACCCCAGAGGCTGTCCTGGCCCTTCTGGGAGTACAGGGGCGGGACCGTATGATGCATGCCGGGCCCTTCCTTTCTAAAGGTTGACTCTGAATTCAGAGCGTTGCAGGCCTCAGGGTTGGGGAAAGAGTTTGGAGACCGCATGGCCTGATGTCTACACTGGCCCTGTGCCTGCACCTGCTCCAGGGTGGCTTCTGCTGTGTGGTCTGGTCTCTCCTCTGTCCTCACCTGTGGACACTTGCCTGATGCTGCAGTGACAGCCGGGGGGTGAACGGGGCCCCTGGTGGAGCTGTAGGGCTGTGGCACCGCGGCTGCCGTCACTGTCCTGTGGAATGAGCCAGGTGCCCACTGACCCGGGCGTAGGGACTGTGCCCAAGTCTATTCCCAGAGAATTTGTTTCTCCTCTTCTTGCTTGCCTTGTTCAACAGGGACTTGTGTGTCAGCCGCCAGCAAGGCCTGGTGCTCATCTTGGGAGGAGTGACAGTGACGCTGGGTCTGCTCACTGCCTCTGGTGAGTAGTTCCGTGGCAGTGTCTCATCTCAGGCTCACACAGTTCTGTGCACGGGCTAGTGTTGGCCTTTTTCACGGATGAGGGGATGGGGGTAAAGGCAGCTTTTCTAAACCTGCACATTCCGGCCCACATACATTTCCTGTTCTGCTGCCTTCAGAGGCCCTCAGAGTTGCCAATTCCGACCTCATTTCTACCTCCTAGGACCCACCGCGTCTTCAGAACCCAGTCCAAATGAAGTGGACAACTCGTTCCTCCTCCTTGCACCTCAGCCTCCCGGGAGGGCCCCGACCCTTGGTGTTTGGAGGCTCAGCCTGCTGGCCCCGTGCGCTGCAGAGCTCTGTCTGATAACTACGTCACGATCACGCACAGCGTATCTCAAAATCGCAAAGCAGAAAGACCTTTAATGTTCTCAGTACAGAGACCGCAGGGTGATGCTTGTGTTAATTAGCTTGATAGACTCGTGTCGCGTGGTGTGCGTGTATCAGAGCATCATGTTGTGCCCATAAATGTATACAGTTACTGTCAGTCTTTAGAAAGAAGTCTGACATTTGCATTGTGTGCATAGATCAGAACATCACGCTGTACCCATGAGTATATGTAGTTACTGTCAATGTTTAAAAGCCGTCTGATCTCGCGGTGAAGTAGATCCCAGGTGCTCCTCCACCTTCCCATGCACACGCCCGTGGTGCTGCCCCCGCGTCTCACCTGGCTAACCTCATCGCACTCACCCATCACTAGCAGGGTTGCATTCCGAGAAGGTGCCACTCGGTGGCTTGCTGCTGTTGCACCATCAGAGTGCCCTTACAGCACGTGGCTGCGATGTCACCGGGTGACGGTCTCACTGGATCCCAGTCACACAAGGGTGTGTGGTCTGTTGAGGCCTGGAGCACTGGTGTGTGTGCTCGACTCCACTCACTCCACTCCACTCACTCTGCCCTCTTAGCTGACACGCTCCAGAGCAAAGTCTGTCTCGCGTGGGCTCGTCTTTGAGAACGGCGCCTTGTCCAGCCTAATAGACCAAGAGTGAACCTTTGCTGCAGTCTGCGCGGAGAGATGCGTTGGTTGTGGCTTTGGTGGTTCAGGCTCGCCGGCGTCACCAGAGTGCCTTGGCAGCAGTGACACCCCTGGCCCCTTAGTCACCGTCCACGGCATCTGTGTGCCTGGCCAAGGCCATTCACAAGGCTGTGACACTGGGGCAGCTGGATATGCACGGAGAAAGGCAGTTGGCCAAATGCGCCTTTTCTGACCTAAGTCTGAAAGCGTGGATGCTGCTCTGTGGCTGATCTCTGGCTTCACTCCATCTGGCCTGGGCGCCACCCGTGGCATGACGGGGTCTGTGAGGGCTCCTCCCAGCCGGAGACCTCTCTGTGACCCTCTGGGGCCGCATAATGTACCTCCTGGCACGCATTGTCCCTCGTCCCGCCCTGCACCGTCCGCCCTGCAATTTGTCCGCCTCAAAGGTTTCCTTCATTCCGAAGGGACTCAGTGTCAAGATTTAGGGGTGGTTGTGGAAGCGGGTGGGGGTGGGGAGAGGGGTGCAGCCGTCTCTGTGGGGTTGCTGGAAGTTTCGGGGGTCCAGGAAGTGACGCAAACCTTTGAAGCCAGGCGCCCGGAGTGGTTTGTTTGGAATCGGCAGTGCCTACTGTCTCAGTTACCAAGGGCTTTGTTAGAATTCCCTTTTCTTTAGCCAGACATTCTCAGCTGGTTTTAAAGGCAAGTGAGCAGGCACAGCATTTCTGAGGCTGCTGGTTCCCTTTTCTGATGCTTGCTACCAAGCAGAGGGTGGGCAGAGGGGCTGTGGACCAACAGCCCCCGCATCTACTCTGCTGCAGGGTCTGCTCCCCGCGCCGCCAGCTCCGCGGCTTTTTCCTTAGGGCCGGGTGAATCGGGTGCCGCCGTTCGAAAAGGAGCTCCCTGCTTGGCCCAGGAGTCTCAGCTACCTTTCTTGGGGAAAGACGATTAATCTTATTATGCCGAGCAAAAGGATTATGGGTAAGGCTGAACCAGTTTTGTGTGCTCTGAAATCCCAACCCTGTCGATTTTGTGTTTCTCAGTGAGGAAGCACCAAAGGACGATTTCATACAGGAGAAGTACTGGCTTTTGATTTTTAAGGGAAAAAAATTAAACAGCTCATCAGCTGTATTTGTTTTTAATTATTTCAGATATATTTATTTATCTGAAAATGAGAGACAGAAAGAGAGAGAGAGGTCTCCTATCCACTGGTTCACTCCCCAGATAGCTGCAATGGCCAGGGCTGGGCCAGGCCAAAGCCAGGAGCCAGGAGCTTCTTCCAGGTCTCCCACGTGGGTGCAGGGGCCCAAGCACTTGAGCCATCTTCTGCTGCTTTTCCCAGGCTACTAGCGAGGAGCTGGATTATAAGTAGAGCAGCTGAGACTCCAACCAGTGCCCACATGGGATGCTGGTGTCACAGGCAGCAGGTTAACCTGTTGCATCACAGCGCTGGCCCCATATATTTGTTTTTTTAAAAGATTGTCTTCAAGGCAGAATTCTTTAATTCTTTAATCAAGACCAGAATTCTTCAAGGCAGAATTCTGAATGCTTTAGCACACACACGTACGTAGTGTTTTTGGCTGTGGAAAAGGTAATCTGTGGGGTCCCCGAGACTGACAGCGATCACCATCTTCACCCGCTGAGAACGATGGAGACATAAGAGGACTGGGAAGTGTGCAGCTCGTCGCTAGCCCGAGCCAGAAGGGGCTCATCAATGACTTCATTGCTAACGTGGAATTCAGGCCTGGGTCAGACGAAGGAACACGCATTTGTGTGCTCTGGAGACCCTGGCCCCGGAGTCCCTTTCTCACCTGCCACGAGGTTGCTGCTGCCACCCAGGGACCCCGGCCTGGCTGGGGCCTGTTTCTAGCAGTCAGGGGCTGGCAGCCCCCAGGCTCTGCAGGTTTCCAGCCCACACCCAGAATGCACGGTGGAGAGCATGTGTTTGCTACAGCTGTGTCCTTCAGCCTTGTTTGGTGTTACTGTAACTTCCCAGCGTTCACACTGGCCTTTCCGCAAACACTGAGGAATGAAAGGGAAGGAGAACTCTTGTATTTTTTTAATAAAAGATTTTATTTATTTATTTGAGAGGTGGAATTATAGATAGTGAGAGGGAGAGACAGAGAAAAGGTTTTCCATCCACTGGTTCCCTCCCCAAATGGCTGCAACGGCCAGAGCTGCGCTGATCCAAAGCCAGGAGCCAGGAGCTTCCTCTGGGTCTCTCATGTGGGTGCAGGGACCCAAGGACTTGGGCCATTCTCTACTGCTTTCCCAGGCCATAGCAGAGAGCTGGATCAGAAGTGGAGCAGGTGGGACTCATACCAGCACCCATATGGGATGCCAGCACTGCAGATAGAGGATTAACCTCTTACGCCACAGCGCTGGCCCCAGAGAACTGTTGTAATCTTCATGGAAACTTAGAGCTGCAAAGGACCAAAAAGATGTCAGACTGGAATTCTAAACTTTAAAACAGACATTGAGGGGCCTGTGTTGTGGTGCAGCAGGTGAAGCTGCCGCTTGGGGCACCAGCATGCCACGTCAGAGCACTGTTTCAAGTCCCTGCTGCTCCACTTCCAATCCAGCTCCCTGCTAATGCTCCTGGGAAAGCAGCAGAGGATGCTTGAAGTACTTGGGCCCCTGACACCCACGTGGGAGACCTGGATGGAGTTCCAGGCTCCTAGCTTTGGTTTGGTCCAGCCCTGGCTTCTGTGGCCATTTGGGGAGTGAACCAGTGCATAAAAGATCTCTATCTCACTATCTCTCTCTCTCCCTGTAACTCTGCCTTTCAAATAATAAAATAAATCTTTAAAAATATTTAAAATAAGTAAATAAATATTTTTATAAAAGAGACATTGAAAGACAACAATCCAAATTGATAGGTCGAAAAACTTTTAAAGAATGGATTGTGTTAAAGTACCAGCTAAATTGCCGGTGCTGCGGCTCACTAGGCTAATCCTCCCTCTGTGGCACTGGCACCCCAGGTTCTAGTCACAGTTGGGGTGCCAGTTCTGTCCCGGTTGCTCCTCTTCCAGTCCAGCTCTCTGCTGTGGCCCGGGAGTGCAGTGGAGGATGGCCCAAGTGCTTGGGCCCTGCACCCCCATGGGAGACCAGGAGGAAGCACCTGGCTCCTGGCTTCGGATCAGCACAGCGCGCCAGCCGTAGCAGCCATTTTGGGGGTGAACTAACGGAAGGAAAACCTTTCTCTCTGTCTCTCTCTCACTGTCTAACTCTGCCTGTCAAAACAAAAATACCAGCTAAATCAATTTCTTTTTTTTAAAAGAAGATTTAGTTATTTGTTCGAAAGTCAGAGTGAGAGTAAGAATATGAGAGAGAGAGGGGATATCATCCATCTGCTGGTTCACTCCCCAAATGGCTGCAACAGCCAGGGCTGGACCAAGCCAACGCCTGGAGCCCGTAACTCCATCCAGGTCTCCCTGGGTGGCAGGAGGGTCCCAAATGCTTGGGCATTAGCAGAGAGCCGGACTGGAAGCACAGCAGCCGGCACTCCAGGATGGAATGCGGGCGTCGCAAGTGGTGGCTTAACCCGCGGCACCACAGCACTGTTCCCTGTTAAACCGATTTCACAGAGCTGTACCCTGGCTCGTCTGAGCCCATGAAGGCCCCTCTCAGTCCGGGAATCCCACCCCACCTGCACCAGCTGGCGAGGAGCCAGGAAGACGCCTCTTCCCCGCCACACGCGGACCTCAGTGCAGGATGCCACAGTGAGGGCTGCTGCCCCCGCAAGGCCGGGCACGTGCTCGTCTGTGCTCCCTTTACTCGTGGGGGTGACCCCTGGGGGGTGGCGACTTCCGCAGCTTTCCACGTGGGCCGCTTCCTCTCAGAGAGGTCAAGTTACTTGCTCCAGCACCCGTGGCTGGGGAGTGGCACGGCCAGTGTTCCCTGTGGTTTGTTGGATTCCAGAACCTTCCCGCGGCACCCATCACTCAGGCTTGAGCCTGACTTTCCTCTTGGACAAAAACTAAGATCAGTGGGGCTTTGTCTCCGGGAACTGTGTACCGTTTACTGCAGAAGCGATGGCTCCCTTGTTGTGTCATGATTAGCACTGATTTATTTTAGACTAAATTGTTGTTGATCTATGTTTCTTCCACAGACAATGGCCTCTGCTTGTTTTCTTTGCTAATGTGGGGATGAATAGATATTTATATTCGACGGCTGAGTTTTAGCAGCTCTTTGTGCAACGTTCTGTGGTCTGAAAGGAGGATTCTGATTGGATGGCAGGGCTGGAGTTAGTAGAGGGACACCCGTGATCAACGGGAAAATTTCTGAGTTATGCTTTGCTGGGTTTTGAAAGCAAAGAGGATTTTTAGGATGTTTGTAATAATTCTCGTTTTTCTTTATGATTTGGAAGGTAAAGCACGTTGGTGACCCAGGCATGGGCTCCGTGGAAGAGGCACTTACGAGATGAGCATTTCGGATTCGCTTGGAGGATAGAAAGGGCCCCCCCGGGAGGTGCAGTCTGGCAGCAGGAGGCTTGTGGACATGCTTGGGAGTGAGTTCTTCCAACAGGACACTGGGGACAGCCACGCCCCAGCTGCAGACGCTGGCTGGCTTCTCCCCATTCTAGCCCTTCCGCTTTGTCTCTCATTCCCACGGTGGCTCTCTGGACTTTTGTTGTGCTCCTTCCTTTGGGAGGATTATTATTGACAACAGGTGCTCTCAGGTGAAGCCTGAGGCGTTCAGTCCAGGATGCACCTGTAGTCAGAGAGCTCAGACTGGACCGGCTTCCACGCACGTTGCATTTGATCCCCACAACAGCAGCCTGTTTATAAGCAGACAGGTGCTCCTCGTGCTGTACATGAAGACGCTGGGGTCTCTGAGGCTGTGTGGACGCCTTGCTCTCTTGGCGATCCTAGGGCCAGGGCAGCCAGAGCTTAGTTCTTGTGACTCCTGGTGCACACGTTCTCTCCTGATCTGTGTTGCCTCTCAGGTTGCCCAGCTTTGGAAGTTGCTTGTTCCATTTAAAGAGGGGAAGGCCAGCTCTCAGCTGCAAGCACAAGATACATTTCTAACTGCTGGACGCACGGCCGGTGCTGCCATGGGGGAAGGAGAGCATGGTGATGGAGACAGGTGCGTGGTGGTGGAGACAGGTGTGTGGTGATGGAGACCGGTGTGTGGTGGTGGAGATGGGTGTGTGGTGGTGGAGACGGGTGAGTGGTGATGGAGACAGGTGTATGGTGGTGGAGATGGGTGTGTGGTGGTGGAGACCGGTGTGTGGTGGTGGAGACCGGTGTGTGGTGGTGGAGACAGGTGTGTTGTGATGGAGACAGGTGTGTGGTGGTGGAGACAGGTGTGTGGTGGTGGAGACAGGTGCGTGGTGGTGGAGACGGGTGTGTGGTGATGGAGACCCGTGTGTGGTGGTGGAGACGGGTGCGTGGTGGTGGAGACGGGTGTGTGGTGATGGAGACCTGTGTGTGGTGGTGGAGATGGGTGCATGGTGGTGGAGACGGGTGTGTGTGGTGGTGGAGACGGGTGTGTGTGGTGGTGGAGATGGGTGTGTGGTGGTGGAGATGGGTGTGTGGTGGTGGAGACAGGTGTGTGGTGGTGGAGACAGGTGTGTGGTGGTGGAGACGGGTGTGTGTGGTGGTGGAGACGGGTGTGTGTGGTGGTAGAGACGGGTGTGTGTGGTGGTGGAGATGGGTGTGTGGTGGTGGAGACGGGTGTGTGTGGTGGTGGAGATGGGTGTGTGGTGGTGGAGACGGGTGCGTGGTGGTGGAGACGGGTGTGTGGTGATGGAGACCCGTGTGTGGTGGTGGAGACGGGTGCATGGTGGTGGAGACAGGTGAGTGGTGGTGGAGATGGGTGCGTGGTGATGGAGACAGGTGTATGGTGGTGGAGACGGGTGTGTGTGGTGGTGGAGACGGGTGTGTGTGGTGGTGGAGATGGGTGTGTGGTGGTGGAGATGGGTGTGTGGTGGTGGAGACGGGTGCGTGGTGGTGGAGACGGGTGTGTGGTGGTGGAGACGGATGTGTGGTGGTGGAGACGGGTCTTTCCTGCCCTTCACTTCGGCACCGTGAGGCAGCAGTTCTCAGGACTTGCACCTGAGCAGCTCTTGCTGTGCGTGGTTTTGGGATGTGGTTTGGTCACTTGAGAAGCATTGGTTCCTGTTATTTCCATGTGTGATCATTTCTTTGTACAGTGTCAGAAATCGCGTGGGCTGGTATCACCAGCGATATCCTCAGAAAAGCCTTGCGGTATCAGAAAGCTGTCCAGTTCACCGAGACTGACAGGTTTCGAAACTTTTATTTATCTATTTATTTTTAGAAAGCTCAAGTCTTATCATTGGCAGCCACCCCTTGATGTTGCAGGCTCACTTCACTGAGTTTTGAGAAAATGATGGTGAGATTTCAGGCCTGAACACCCGGAGTTTGTCCATCACCTGTTCCTTTGCGTGAAAGTGACGTTCGCTGAGAGGAAGCGCACACCTCGATCCCACAGCGCTCTGCTTCCGAGTGCTCGGTGTCCGGCAAATGCTTTGCAACGCGACGTGTGCTCGGGGCTGAGGTTCAGTAGGATAAACCCACTCTACAGCCTCAGAGGCATCCTCCCCTGACCTTGGGCCTTACAGTGGGGGGGGGAGGGAGCATGCACACTTGGTGCCACCGCCCTGATTGGCACCACGGCGCCTGCCGTGTTTCCCGCTATGGTGTCCTCACCACCCACACCAACGAACACAGTGACGGAAGAAATACCTTCGTGTGCTACACAAAGGCTTTGACCTCAGGGCCTTCCTGCAGGTGTTGTGGACTCTCAGGGGTCTACGGGATGGAAATGTGGAACCACTGCTGTTGAGTCTGGGAACAGTGACTCCTGTGGCACCTTCCTGGAGGGCTTTGTGCCATGCGGTGTGCAGGGGCTGGGGCCACCACAAACAAGAGCCCAGTTCCTGAGTTCTAGTGGAGGAGGGGCCAAGGAAGTGGACGCTGTGACTGTGGCAGGCAGAGAGGCCCCGGCCCAGCTCGCTGTGCTGGTGGTGAGAGGTGTTTCTAGGAGGAACTGGCACGAGATGAGCTTGGTGGGAGTAGAAGTAAGCCAGGCAAAGCAGAGGGAAGTGTTCCATGAAGAGGCGGTGGCCGGGGAAAGGCTTGGGGGCAGGAGAGAGCGTGGCGCTGGGGAGACTGTGGTGCAGGAGCTGGCGGGGGTGGCAGGCGAGGCGGGGCTGGGGAAGGACACGGGCCAGGAGCAAGGGCGCTGGAGTCCACAGACGAGGCGGGGCTGGGGAAGGACACGGGCCAGGAGCAAGGGCGCTGGAGTCCACAGACGAGGCAGGGCTGGGGAGGGACACGGGCCAGGAGCAAGGGCGCTGGAGTCCACAGACGAGGCGGGGCTGGGGAGGGACACGGGCCAGGTGCAAGGGCGCTGGAGTCCACAGACGAGGCGGGGCTGGGGAGGGACACGGGCCAGGTGCAAGGGCGCTGGAGTCCACAGACGAGGCGGGGCTGGGGAGGGACACGGGCCAGGAGCAAGGGCGCTGGAGTCCACAGACGAGGCGGGGCTGGGGAGGGACACGGGCCAGGAGCAAGGGCGCTGGAGTCCACAGACGAGGCGGGGCTGGGGAGGGACACGGGCCAGGAGCAAGGGCGCTGGAGTCCACAGACGAGGCGGGGCTGGGGAGGGACACGGGCCAGGAGCAAGGGCGCTGGAGTCCACAGACGAGGCGGGGCTGGGGAGGGACACGGGCCAGGTGCAAGGGCGCTGGAGTCCACAGACGAGGCGGGGCTGGGGAAGGACACGGGCCAGGAGCAAGGGCGCTGGAGTCCACAGACGAGGCGGGGCTGGGGAGGGACACGGGCCAGGAGCAAGGGCGCTGGAGTCCACAGACGAGGCGGGGCTGGGGAGGGACACGGGCCAGGAGCAAGGGCGCTGGAGTCCACAGACGAGGCGGGGCTGGGGAGGGACACGGGCCAGGAGCAAGGGCGCTGGAGTCCACAGACGAGGCGGGGCTGGGGAGGGACACGGGCCAGGAGCAAGGGCGCTGGAGTCCACAGACGAGGCGGGGCTGGGGAGGGACACGGGCCAGGTGCAAGGGCGCTGGAGTCCACAGACGAGGCAGGGCTGGGGAAGGACACGGGCCAGGAGCAAGGGCGCTGGAGTCCACAGACGAGGCGGGGCTGGGGAAGGACACGGGCCAGGAGCAAGGGTGCTGGAGTCCACAGACGAGGCGGGGCTGGGGAAGGACACGGGCCAGGAGCAAGGGTGCTGGAGTCCGCACAGCGCCTGAGCAGGGGCGAGGCGTTGTGTTTGCTTTGCAAAGATGGCACTGGCGTGGGCCGCAGGACTGGGAAGGGCACTGATGGAACTGTCGCACGTAAACCTCAGAGGCTGATGCAGGGCTCAGGAAGCAAATGACCAAGCAGGTGCAGCGATGGAGCTGGGATACCCAGAAGGTGCTTAATCGTCTAAATGTGCAGGTGTGGGGTTTGTTTTTTTTTTAAGATTTATTTTTATTTGCAAGAGTTATAGAGAGGGAGAGAGATCTTCCATCTGCTGATTCACTCCCCAGATGATTGCAATGGCCAAGCCAGGAGCCAGGAGCCAGGAGCTTCTTCAAGATCTCCCGTGAGGGTAGCAGGGGTCCCAGCACTTGGGATATCCTTTGCTGCTTTTCCCAGGCCATTAGCAGGGAGCTGGATCAGAAGTGGAGCAGCCAGGACACAAACCGGCGCCCATATGGGATGCTGGCTTTAGCGACTCTGCTGCAACACTGGCCCCATGAGTATTTTTTTTAATTGATTAATTTTATTTATTTGAAAGGCAGAGAGAGAGAGAGAGAGAGATCCCATCCTCTGATTGACTACCCAAATGCCTACAACATTCAGAATCGGGCCAGGCTGAAGCCAGGATCTGGGAAACTCCTTCCAGGTTTCCCACGTAGTTGGCAGGGACCCAGGAACTTGGGCCATGACCTGCTGTTCCCCAGGTGTGCATTAGCAGGAAGCTGGAATCTGAAGTGGAGCTGGGCCTTGAACCCAGGCCCTCTGATATAGGATGGGAGCATCTTAACTGCTGTGCCAGGTGCCCACCCCATACACATGCTTGTTGTTTATTTGTTTATTTACTTGGAGATTTTTTTATTTATTTGAAAGAATTACAGAGAGAGAGGGAAAGACAGAGAGAGGGGGAGATCTTCCATCCCCCGGTTCACTCCCCAGGTGGTCACAACAGCCAGGGCTGGGCCAGGCTGGAGCCAGGAGCCAGGAGCTTCTTCTGGGTCTCCCACCTGGGTAGCAAGGAGCACAAACACCTGGGCCGTCCTCTGCTGCTTTCCCAGGCGCCTTAGCAGGGAGCTGGATCAGAAGTGCAGCAGCTGGGATGCCATCCAGTGCCCATACAGGATGCCAGCATTGCAGGTGGTGGCTTTGCCTGCTACACCACGGCGCCGGCCCCACATGCAGATGTTTAGACATGGCAGGATCTGATGATTGATTTGACGTTGAGGATGGGACATAGGGAATAGGCCAAGGATGCTCCAGCATGTGTGGGTTAATGAGCAGCTGCATGGTGGTCACTCATTGAGGCGAGTGGATTAGAGGCAACTTCCTGGGCACACACACACACTGATGTGCACACACACATATGGGTGTCTCCAGGTGAGGATGTCAGAGTGGAGTCAGGCCTGGAGATGGAGAGGGCTCTGGGCAGGAGATTCCAGCTACAGTCATCAGTGTGGGTCACGGCTGAGGTTGGGTGTATGAGATCACGTGAGCTGAGGGCACGGGCTTCCCGGGGGTCTCCCAGGGCTCGAGAGAGGCATCAGGCAGGTCGGCAGGTCGGAGAGGAAGGAGGCCTGGGAACTTGACATCTGCAGAGGCGGGCAGAGGGAAAGGAGAGGATCATAGTGCATCGAACAGTACTTAGATGTAGCCCAACACGCTTTGAAGACAAAGGAAAGGGCAACCAGTGAAAACAACTCCTGGCTCTACACTTGTGACACACAGGCACTGTGCTCACAGCCCAGGCTGTCTCTTCCAAGCCCTTCTCCATGGCCTAGGCCCGGGGAGGGGCCTGAGTGGGAGGGAGCTACTGCCTGAAACCAAGAGCGTGCAAGGAGCTGGGCGGCGGGGTCAGAGGGTGTCATCGCTCTGCTGGGGGCCTGTGGAAGTTGATCTGTTTTTAAATATGTGAAGCTTTTTAACTCCACCTGTACATGTGTGTTCTCGGGGGATAGGCGTCAGCACAGTGACTTTTCTATTCTTGCTTTGGTGACTCCTGAGAGCGAGTGGCGTGCTGCTCTCACTGTGGTCAGTGCATCCTAAGAAACCTGGTTCCTCTCCAGGCTGGAGGGGCTCGGAGGTTGGAGGAGTTTCGGGGGCGTGAGCTTCCTCCTGCTCGGCTCCTGCTGTTGGATCCTGCTGTCAGCTGTCAGTGCTCTGCACGCGGTGGCTCGAAGGGAGGGAGGAAGAGGAAGAGGAGTTGACTTCTTGGCATCTCAGCACCTGTGTTCTGCATCCTAATCGCTGCGAAGCCGATTCTTAGAAAGCTAGTCCCGTGCATAGTCAGAGGTACAGACAAATTACCAGGCCAGAGTGACAGAATCATTGTAGAGTGACGGAGTCATTGTTTAAACAGGAACCCAATGTACTCTGTGTGAGCGATCTATTTCCTAAGTTCAACTTACATCTTATAAGTTGTATATCTTAACAGTTGTATATCTTAAAAGTTGTGTAAGTTATAACTTATATACAACGCTGTATCTTAACATCTGATAAGGACAGGGCAGGTGCAGCACGGATGCTGTGTTTTGCTGGAGTTCAGCTCCCGGCGATTGAAGTGTAGCACACATCTGAGTATCTGCTGTGAAGTAAGCTGTAGCCCGTGCATCGCCAGCAGGTGGGGAAGGTGTGGTGGGAGGCGCTCGGCCTGGCCCGGAGCAGATCCAGCCAGGCTGCAGGGAGCATGCTCGCTTGCTAACGTGGACTGCTGCCGCCCGGCACTCAGTGGCCACGTTGGAATGTTAAAGCAGAGGCTGGTGATAGCTCAGTGTGTATCTCGGGAGGGGTTCTTCCTGCACCTTCTACATCTTTCCCGCTTTTATAGAGAGAGCTCTCTCAGCTGGAGCCTCTCATCAACCCTGTGGAATGAGGTCATTTTCGCCCCTGCCCGCAAGGGGAACTTGTGTCGGATGCTAAAGGACTCAGGTCCTTCTGTATACCATACCAGCTGCCTTCTGACCCCTGTCACCGCCTCTTCCAAGTCTCGAGGTTCCACGCAGGGTGACACCAAGTGGTGGAAAGGAAGGCATTTAGATTAGGATCTGCAAGTGCATTTCTGTTTGCTAATATGTCCATGTGACACTGTACTTCTGTGGCTAACCACAGGCCATTAACAGTGAGAGCGTCTGTGGTTAGAGTCCTGGAGTGGCCTACTCTCTGTGGTAGGGCGGGGGGAGGGGTGCAGGAGCTCCTCAGGCTGAGCCGGCTTCAGAGGCCGTGCTCTGAGCACTGGGTCCTGAGCCGGAGCCAGCCTGGGGTGCAGAAGGCAGGATGGGGGCAGCTCTTTTTTGAACAAAGGCATCTTGTGCCTTCAAGCAACGATTACGAACAGAGGCTGTGGCATCCGACGGGGCAGGCTACACAGATCTTCAACCCGGCCACCACTCAGTATTTCTACGCTTGTTTTTTCTTGCAATTCCACCCTTTGAGACCATAACCCCATCATTAGTGTTTTTGAATATCAAATGCAGGAGCTATATGAGAATACTCGTGAGTGTGTGTGTGAGAGAGAGAGGGAGGGAGGGAGGGAGAGGGAGACAGAGAGGGGGAGAGAGAGGGAGGGGGAGAGAGAGAAGGAGGGGGAGGGAGGGAGGGAGAGGAACCCTGTTAACCATTGAATAGTCACTTAACAACGTGCAGTTGTTTGAACAGTAAGAGTAACAATCTGCTCGTGAGGTGTGTTAACGTTTTCAAAGTGCCTTCACAGACCCTGCTGAGTCGTGTAGCGGGGATTTCACGTCATTACACCGAGGAGCTGAGCCCCCCGCTGCTCCTGTGTCTCTGCCGTTGGTTTCCTTCATCCACACTGATGCGTATTATCACCCCCCGCCTCCCCATCCCTGTCTCTCGTTTCCATCAGATTGCCTTCTGGACTGGGTCTTCCAGAACCAGTTAGTGCGGCACGCGTACTTGTTTGTTCAGCTTTAAAATTCTGCTTGTTTTTCTCTTTATTATCAGGCACGTCCCCCACAAGGAAAAGGCTGTTGAACTTGAGCTTGCTCTGCTTAGCTGGGGGAGAGCACGTTTGCCTGCCAAAGCCACCCTTTCTCCCGTCTTCACTGGTGTTTATTTTTTCCCTTTCTTTGGTGCCCGCGTCAGGCTGCAGAAGCCTCTCTGCTGCCTTCTATTTTAGCAGTTCCTTCTTCTTGGCCCACTCCACCCCACCAGACAGGCTGGTTGTCAGCCGCCCAGTCCATCTGTGTTTTCTGGATCCACACTGGGCGTCAGTGCCTCGCCGAGCTTGGCTTCCAGCAAGCCTGAGCACCGGGCCCTGCAGAGCCGTCTCCTCCCGGAGGCAGGCCAAGGCCCCCTGTCGTCGTAGTTGGTGTGGTGGGGGAGGCTGGCGTGCGGTGTGCAGCTAGCTTCTTTTACTGACTCCATTTTTTTTTTTTTTAATAAATTTGCCACTTAGGCAGACTGCCGCCAGCAAGGCAGCTTCTTGTCTCCTGTGTGTGCTGGTCCCCGGCTCCCAGCAGCATCTGCCGTGTGTGGGTGGCGTGGACCTGGCTGTGGCGGTAGGGCAGCCCTGTCTCTGCCTTCTGGTGGAGTGGGGGGGGGGGGAGCAGGAGGGCCCCCGGGCTTGGCGTCTGGGGACCCAGTTTATTCCCTGAGAAAGATGGATTATGTCCTGCCTGAGCCTGTATACGATTGGGTAAGAGTTCCAGTAATACACTTGCTAACTGCCTTGCTCCTCACAGAAACAAAGTATCCAGCATAGGCCAGGAGAGCCCTGGGCTCTCAGAAGTGCCACTTTGCTCCATCCTCGCAGGCTCGGTGCACCACGTCCACCCTGGGCTCAGAGGAAGAGCCGTGCAGAGCCAAGCAGATAAGCAAAGGTGAAGCAAAGAAACAAACAAGGCGCCCTCCTCACGCCGAATGCTCTGGAGAGACCACAGTCACCACCATCGGGGGGCAGGGACTAGGACTCACTGCCCTGGGCATCGCTGGGCATCCCTCTCCTTAGAGGGGAGTTTGGCACCATTTCTTCCAGGAAGTTTTCCTGATTGTCCCCGGGCAATCACTGTGGTTTACACCCACGGCCTTTGTATGCATTTCCCAGGTCTCCTGCTCCTCTCCCCGCTAAGTGTTGCTGGCTCTTTAAAGGCAACATCCCGTCCTGGCAAGTGGCAGATCTGAGGGTCCCGTCGCTAGGGTCTCTGCCCTTTCTCCACATCCCCCACGTTCTGTCTTCTCCTGCAGGCTTACATGCGCGGCCCGCGATCAGTCCTATTTCCGTGTAGTCCCCATTAGCCCCTGGGCACCTTGAGATGTGCACAGCATTTAACAGGAGCTCATTCCACACTCACTGGGTCTTTAGCAGCTCCAGCCCCTTGCCATCATTCTGATGCCACAGATCTCTACTTTGCAGTTCTCAGGAATTTGCTCCATAGACAGCGGAGGGAGTGGCTAAGCTTGATATGCTTAGAATGAAAATAAGCACAAAATACAGACAGTTTCATGTGAGAAAATAATTTTAGATATAAGCCATCTCTGTTCACAGACACAGGACTTTTTAGAAAGTCTTGCCTCCCAAGTTTGTGGTGATCAAGCTGAGAGCCACACAGCTGCCAGGAAAGCTTGGTGTGCGTTTTTACAGTCACAGGCGATTGTGTTGACTTAATGTGAGTGTTCTTGTGAGGGTCGACTGTTTTACGTCTGGAAAGTCTTTAGCATTTCAAGTGTGCGTCTGTGCATCGATTCTGAGCAGGAAAGGGGGGTAATTAGCTTAGGTGGACGTCCAGCACAGCTCTCAGGGAAGGCGAGAGTGCTAGTCTGGGCCTCGCATGGCTGCAGGGGGCTGAAGTCAGATCACCCAGGATCATCTCTGCAAGAGGCACGACCTGGTGGACTGCAGCTCCCTGTGTCCTTGCAGGTGAGCGTCCTTGTCCCGTCTCTCGTGAGTGGACCCCTCTGTTTGCTGACGTGAGTAACACAGTGGCGGAGCCCCCAACTTCTATTGTCACCTTTAAACAATCCTAGGGTCGGGGCTGGCGCCGTGGCTCACTTGGTTAATCCTCTGCCTGTGGCGCCGGCATCCCATATGGGCGCCGGGTTCTAGTCCCAGTTGCTCTTCTTCCAGTCCAGCTCTCTGCTGTGGTCCTGGAGGGCAGAGGAGGATGGCCCAAATGTTTGAGCCCCTGCACCCACATGGGAGACCAGGAGGAAGCTCCTGGCTTCTGGCTTCAGATTGGCGCAGCGCCAGCCTTGGCAGCCATTTGGGGGGTGAATCAATGGAAGGAAGACCTTTCTCTCTGTCTCTCTCAAAATTGTGAGAGAGACAATTTGTAACTCTACCTGTCAAAAAATAAATAAATAAATAAAAATAAACAATCCTAGAGCAAAAATAAAATAAAATAAAATAAAAGAGCAGACCATGCAAGAATTCCACGTGGGTTAGCAATGTGATTCCAGGGCTGGCACTGTGGCATAGCAGGTAAAGCTGCCACCTGCAGGGCAGGCATCCCCTATGGACACTGGTTCGAGTCCCGGCTGCTCCACTTCCGATCCAGCTCTCTGCTATGGCCTGGGAAAGCAGTGGAAGATGGCCCAAGTCCTTGGGCCCCGGCACCCATGTGGGAAATCTGGGAGAAGCTCCTGGTTCCTGGCTTTGGATTGGCACAGTTCTGGCCGTTGCAGCCATTTGGAGAGTGAACCAGCAGGTGGAAGACTTCCCTCTCTACCTCTCTGTGTAACTCTGACTTTCAAATAAAATAAATAAATCTTTAAAAAAAGAAATGTGATTGCATTTCTGAGAAGAAAAGTTCAAGTTCATGTTGATGCCAAGGAGGGGGAAATGAGTCAGGAGCAGAGTGTGTTGTGGACACCGGAGGAAGCTCTTCAGGGTGGCTCAGACGATGGCTTCAGCGAGCTGATGGCATCAGTAAACTCATCCATACTCGGCACACAAACTAAGTGCAGCAATGAGGGTAACCACAGCCCCACTGCACACAGAGCTGGTGAGCAGGCGGCAGGTGAGTGTTCTAAGCACCTCTGTGCTGGCTGACTTCTATTCCCACACTGTCACATGTGGGATCCCTGCCACCTCTCAGACTGGGACCGTATTTGGAGGGGTGATCGAGTGCAGATGAAGTTACATGGCCCGGGGTCAATGTGACGGGCGAGGGAAGCCCACATGGGGACGCAGGGGGAGAGGCCTCAGAGGAAGCTATCCCGCTGGCTCCTGGGTCCCAGGGTTGCAGCGTCCAGGACAGCACAGCCTCCTGGAGGGTCTGGACCCAGTGGCAGCCGTACCGCCAGCACCCCCGCCCTGTGTCTGGGTGCAGGAGGCGCACACTGAGTGCATTTGGTGTGAGATCAGGGATGCTGTCCCTGCAGAACTTGTGCCTGTGGAAAAAAATGGTAGGAATTGGTGATGTCCTCCAGTGTGGGTGTCCGCTCAGGGTCGCTTCATGGATGTCTGAGAGCTATGCTTCTTTCTCATCATGGTTCCACGTGGGAGATGCTCACCCCCCACCGATGTTTCACCTTCTGTATTTTAAAAATGTGTTTGTTAGCTCTTTAGTTTTGAATGTGTCTGTTAGCTGCTCTTGGTCAGGCTGTGATGCTTCCTCCAAAGCCTTGTCCTTTTGGCTCAGCTCCTTTCCGTCCTTAAAACCAGGCCATGGGAGGCGGTGCTGTGGTACAGTGGATAAAGCTGCCACCTGCAGTGCCGGCATCCCATATGGGTACTGCTCCACCTCTGATCCAGCTCCCTGTTGATGTATCTGGAAAATCAGTGGAGGATGGCCCAAGTGCTTGGGTCCCTGAACCTGCATGGGAGACCCCTGGGGTAGCTTCTGGCTCCTGGCTTCCAACGGGCCCAGCTCCAGCCATTGTGGCCATTTCAGGAGTGAACCAGCGGGTAGGATATTCTCGCTCTCTCTCTGTCTCTCCTTCTGTAACTCTGTATTTCAAATAAATAAATCTTAAAAAAAAAAAAAAAAAAAAAACGCCATGGAGTCGGCTGGAGTGAGGTGCCCTCTGCCTGCTGGTCTGGATGAGCCTCACGGAGGCCTTCCCTGGGCCGCCTCCTCCTCCGTGCACTCCCTCAGTGCCCCCGCCTGTCTGCCCAGAGCGCATCTCCCGCACCCAGCACAGCTGGGGCACAGGGATCCTCCTCAGTGAGTAAATTAATGGTCTGTCGTTCCTCGAGAGCCAGTCCCTCAACACGGTCGAGCATTTTTACAAATTATGGTGATATGTATGTGTGTGTGTGTGTGTATATATATATATATATGTGATCAAATGCAAAAATTTGACCCCTTTCCGGTGAACAGATTCAGCAGCATTAATTATACTCATATTGTATGACCACCACCACCATCTGCTTACAGAAGTTTTCATCGTCCTGAACAGAAACTGTCCCTCACGAGGCAGCCCACCCTGCTGCCACGCGCGGCCCCTCGTAACCCCTCAGCTGGGTCCTGGCTCCCTGTGCAGTCCCGGCCTCTGGCCCGTCCCACTCAGGCAGTGCTCACCCGTCCTCCGATGTTGCAGCGTGTTCCTCGTGCGGCTGAATCTCGTCCTCTGTGTGGGCTTTACATCCTCACCTGCTCATAGACACCTGGTCCCCACCTTTGGGATCCAAATACCTGGTCAAGTCCCGGCTTTCAGTTTCACCAACCACGTGTCTGGGCCGGGTGGTAACTCTAGGTTTAACTTTTTGAGGATCCGCCAAGCTGGTTTCCATGGTAGCTGAGGCATTTTGCATCCTACCAGCAACGCACAGGGTTCCAGCTTCTGCACACCGTTGCCAACAACAGTATTTTCATGTTAAGGACTCACGGCCGTTCTAGTCGGTGGGAACCGGCCTGGCCCTGCTGACTGGTGGCATTGAGCATCTGCTCTCGTGCCTGTTGGCCGTTCGTGTCTCTTCTCGGACAAACATCTGTCGAAGTCCTTTGCTCGTTTTTCAGTTGTCTTCTTAAACACAATGGTTGAAATTCAAAAGAAAAAAGCCTGCCTCTTAAACTAGGGAGCGGGGGACGTCCCTCCTAGGAGCCAGTTTTCTACGAAGCTCATCGCCCGATGGTTCAAGGCTGACCAGGCATTCTAGTCCTCTGCCCTGCCCACCTGCTTCCTTGGCTCGCTCCCATGTTTTTCACCCAAGCATTAGCATTTCAGCTGAAACTTCATTTATTTATTTATTTTAAGATTTACTTGTTTATTTAAAAGGCAGAGTTACAGAGAGGAAGAGACAGAGATCTTCCATCCTCTGGTTCACTCCCCAAATGGCTGCAAGGGCTAGAGCTGGGCTGATCCAAAATCAGAAGCCAAGAGCTTCTTCCAGGTCTCCCATGTGGGTGCAGGGCCCCAAGCACTTGGGCCGTCTTCTTCTGCTTTCCCAGGCGCATTAGCAGGAAGCTGGATTGGAGGTAGAGCAGCCGAACAGCGCCCTTATGGAATGCCGGCACTGCGGGTGGCAGCTTTCCCCGCAGGGCCACAGCGTCAGCCCCTCAGCTTAAACATCAAATGATTCCTTAATAAAGAGTCAAACTGCGAGATTTCACGTTGGGAACCGCTACGGCTCAAACGTGAACGCATGGTTTCCAGGACGTTTTAAAGATGAGAGAAGTAGGTTGTCAGTCGGCATTACGGGGATGCTCTCAGCAGTGACGATGTGACATAAGTGGGCTCTGCACTCAGATTTCCAATGTCTTCTGCTGTGGGGGCTCCCAGCCTGGGTGGGAGGTGGAGAGGCCAGTGTTTCCTGGGTCGACGCCAGGACTCAGTGGAGTGAGCTGGTCTCTCTGTGAACTGTGATCGGGACGAGAACCAGCGGAGAGCCGCAGCCAAGGGACCAGTCCTGACACAGAGACACATCTGCCAGGGCTCCAGGCCCCAGCCCGGCACTTGCTGGCATGGCTGCTGTTGGCACCACCAGCAGCTGTGGGCCAGGGGGGTCGTATCTTTTGTGGTATTTGGAATGAAGGATTCCCAGTGGGAACCTCAAAGCTATTCAGAGAGGGTAAAATGATGGCGGGTGGCCGCGGGGAGACGCACACCCTGCGAACTTCTGTGCTGGCTGCTGGAATATGCATTTGCGTGGGCCTTGATTAAAACTATTTTTCATTTTTTAAGGTCCATGAAGAAGAAAATCTGTCACTCCACGGTCCCGGAACAGTTCAATGTATCTTTTTCCTTTCACTGTTCAAATTGAATATTTTCTTATTTGGAATATCCTGCCTCATTCCATGGAGGATTTTTGGTATCTTGTAACAGTTAACAAAACCTAGATTCATTAACAACCATATACATTTTTTTTCCCACTAGAAGATGGCACTTTTTTCCTGCTCCCTCCTCATCCAAAAAAAGAACAAAGCTTTCTTGAGGTCTCTCAACATTTAGTTAAATGAGCAATTTGATGAGCTTTGACATAGTGTGTGCCCATGAAACCCCAACCTCCACCAGGGTAACGAAGATACTTATTGTCTTTTCAAGCTCCTTTGTCTGCCCTACCCCTCCTCTCCCCCCAACCACTGACTTGTCACTCTCGGTTAGTTTATGTTTTGCATAATTTCACAAAGGGAGCTGCGTGGTACCTGCTCTATTTTCTGGCTTCTTTCACCTGGTGTTGCTTTTCTGAATATGTTTTTGTTGATGAGTACTGTTGTATGGATGTGCCGCAGTTTGCTCTGCCGTTATCTTGTGGATGGACACTTGGGCTGTTTCCGGTTTTTGGCTGTTGTGTGTAAAGCCACAGCGCAGTGCGTTAAGATGCTGGTGCTTGGGACGCCCAGTATCCCAGATCTGAGTGCCAGTCTGCGTCTCGACTGTTCTCTCCATCCAGCTCCCTGCTAAGGCCTGGAAAGGCAGCAGAGAATGGCCCAGGTGTTGGGCTCCTGCACCCATGGGGTTGGAGTTCCTGGCTCCTGGCTTCAGTCCTGGCTGTTGTAGGCAGTTAAAGCAGCTGACAGAGGATATCTGTCTCTCTATTACTCTTTCAAATAAATATTTTTTTAAATGTACAGATAAAGCTGCTTTGAATATTTGTGTGAACACAATTTTTCATTGCTTTGGGTAAATATCTAGGGATGGAATGATTGGATCAGTTTTCTTCATTCTTTTAAAGTCTTTAGGTCTGCAGTGGTATTATTTCTCTTGTTTCTGATATTGGTATTTTTGTATCCTTTCTTTTTCTCCAGTTTTATTTTTATTTTTGCCAGTTTTATTTATTTTCTCAGAAAAGCAGCTTTTCGTGTGTTAAATCTCCCCATGTCTTTCCTTGCCTTGCTGGTCACTGCTCCCTTGGAGACGCCACCTTCCTTCTGCTTGCTTTGGGTGACTTCAGGTGGATGCCGGGGTCATCTCAGCTCCCCCTCCTCCTTTGTACTGTTCTAATGGAGCTATTCTTTTTTAAAACATTGTATTTATTTATTTATTTGAGAGGTAAAGTTATAGACAGGGAGGAAGAGACAGAGAGAAAGGTCTTCCATCTGCTGGTTCACTCCCCAGATGGCCGCAATAGCTGGAGCTGAGCCAATCTGAAGGCAGAAGCCAGGAGCTTCTTCTGGGTCTCCCATGCAGGTGCAGGGGCCCAGGCACTTGGGCCTTCTTCCACTGCTTTCCCAGGCCATAAGCAGGGAGCTGGCTCAGAAGAGGAGCAGCTGGGACTTGAACCAGCACCCTTATGGGATGCCAATACCACAGATGGAGGCTTAGCCCACTATGCCATAGCACTGTCCCCCAGTTATACTCATTTCTAAGAGCTGTTTGAACTGCATCCCACAAATTTTTATATGCTATGCTTATTCACCTTAAAATGCTTTGTAATTTTCCTTTTTATCCAATTTCAGTTAATTTTTAAAAGTTTATTTATTTATTTGAAAGTCAGAGTTACAAGGGGAGAGCTGGAGAGAGAGATCTTCCATGCACTAGTTCACTTCACAGATGGCCGCAATGGCCAGGGCTGGGCCAGGTGAAGCCAGGAGCCAGGAGCTTTATCCAGGTCTCCCATGTGGGTGGCAGAGGCCCAAACACTTGAGACATCCTTCACTGCTTTCCCAGGTCATCAGCAGGGAGCTAGATTGAAAGTGGAACAGCTGGGACATGAACCCATGTAGTACACCAACATTGCCGGTGACAGCTTTTCCCACTATGCTATGTAGGCCCCTAATTTCAGTTAATTTTTGTAAAAAAATCTAGGGTGTGCATTTCAATCCTGTGTGAGTGTGTGTCAGTATGTGTGTGTGTGAGTGAGTGTGTCAGTGTGTGTATGAGTGGGTGTGTTCGAGTGTAAGTGGGTGTGTCAATGTGAGTGTCCAAGTGTGGGGGAGTGCATACATGTGTGTGTGAGTGTGTCAGTGTGAGTGTGTGTCAGTGTGAGTGTGTGTGTCAGTGTGAGTGTGTGTCAGTGTGAGTGTGTGTGTCAGTGTGAGTGTGTGTCAGTGTGAGTGTGTGTGTCAGTGTGTGAGTGTGTGTGTACATCTGATTGCACCAGGTGTGCTTGCCTGGAGGACCGTCCTGTCTGCAGTGGGTCGCCTTTGCTCCCAAGTTGACCGTGTCTGTGTGGGTCTGTTTCTGGACACTACTTTGCCCCATTGATCAGTGCGTCTGCTCTTTCCAAGTAACAGAGTCCGGTCAGTGCAGCTTCGCTGGGCCTTGAGATCAGCTGGGGTCAGCTCTGTGGCCTCGTCGCTCTTCTTTAGTGCGGGTGGGGAATTCTGGGTCCTTGGCCTCTCCGGGGAAACTTCAGAATCGCTTTGTAAACGGTCACGGAGTAGCTCAGTGGAGTTTTGACTGGGCTTGTGTTGAGTCTGAAGGGCAAGTTGGAAGAACTGATGTCCTAACTGTGTGTGATTTTGTAATCCGTGAACTTCAAATACCCGGTAACTTAAATCTTTGATTTTCTTCATCATAATTTTAGAGTTTTCTGCATTTAGCTCCTGTACATACTTTGTTAGACTTAATCCTACTTACTTTTTGGTGCTATTGTAAATGGTATGTTTTTTTTTTTTTTTTTTTTTTTTTTTAAGATTTCAAATACTAATCGTTCATTTTTGACCTATAAGAAAGCAGTTGGGGGGGGGGGGGCTGGCGCTGTGGCATAGGTGCTAGCACCCCATGTGGTCACTGGTTCAAGTCCCAGCTCCACCATTTCCGATTCAGCTCCCTGTTATGGCCTGGGGAAGCTAGAAGATGCCCCAAGTCCTTGGGCCCCTGCACCCGCATGGGAGACCTGGAGGAGGCTCCTGGCTTCAGATCAGCCCAGCCCACGCTATTTGTGGGCATTTTGGGAGTGAACCAGCAGACGGAAGACCTTTCTCTCTTTCTCCTTTTCTAATCTCTCCCTCTCTCTATCTTAACTCTACCTCTCAAATAAATAAATAAAAAAAATTTTTAAAGAAAGCATTTGGGTTTTATGTATTAACCTTTGACCGTGGAAGCATGTTAGTAGCTGCTTAGCTCCCAGAGAGTTTTTGGGTTGCTGTTGATTATTTGGATTTTTTTGTATAATGTCCTCTGCAAACCAGCAGGGTTTTATTCCTTCCTCCTGATCTGCACGTTTTACTTCCTTTCCTGTCTTACAGCTCGAGCCAGGGCTTTGTAGGTGATACCAAACAGGAGTGGCGAGAGGCGACACCCTTTCTTTGTCCGCAGTCTTAGGGGAAAGCGTCCAGTTCCTTAGCAATATGTCCGTGTCGGCGGCAGGTTTTCTTCTTGGTAAGGAGGTTCTCCTGTATTCCTGGCTTATCAGGTTTCCTGTATCCCACCAGATTTAGACCATCTGATTTTGATCTGTCTTGGTGTAATTTTCTTCATGTTTCCTAGGTGTGGAATTCACCGAGCTTGATCTGTGGATTTATAACTTTTGAAAATTTAGAAAATTTCAGCCACCTTTTCCTGCAGCTTTTTTTCTTCCCTTTCTCCTCTCCCTTAGGGACTGGGGTACCTAGACGTGGGGACCCTTGGCTGAATCTTAGAAAGTATCTGATGCGCCCTTGCCGCACCCCCGGCTCTGTCTGTTGCATTTTGGATGGTTTCTGTGGCTGCGTCTTCAAGTGTACTAATCTTTTCCGTAAATTTCATCCAGTGCATTGTAGTTTTTATTGTATCTGGAAGTCTGATTTATTTTTACCCTTGTATTTTCCATGTCTCCATGTAACATACTGTTATCTCCTTCCCCTAACGTCTTCAGTGCACACAATATAAAATATAATAGCTGACCAGTTTTTTGTTTTGACTACCAGGTCTATTCTCTGTGTTAGCTTTGCTTGGCTGATTCTTTTCTTCATTATGGGTCATGTTTGCCTGCTTCTTTGAATGCTGATCGGGTCTTATTGGACGCCAGATACTGTGGACTTTACCTGGCTGGGGGCAGGCTATTTTTGCATTCCTGTAAATATTTCTGAGTGTTGTTATGGCCTGTGGTTAGTCGCTTGGAAACATTTTTATCCTTTTGGATCTCGCTCTTAAACATACTTGGGGTGGGGGAAGCCACAGGAGCATTGGAGGCAGGACATTGTCCTGGGAGTCCTGGACGCCCTGTGGCGGTGAGTGTGTGCACGCAGGCTGGGGGAGACAGGAGCTGCTCCCAGCCCTGGGGGCGCTGCGCTTGTCTGCTCTGATGTTGGGGTGCTGCTTCTCCAGCCCCAGGTGGTTTCTTTCCATCCCGGTGCTGGGGGAAGCTCACCTGGAGACTCGGGGGTGTTCTCCGCAGAGCTGCCCTCCCCAGCACTGCCTCGAACACCCTCAGCTTGGCCACGCGTAGCAGCTCCGTCTGCTCCCCATGGCGAGACTGCCAGGCTTGCCCCCCCCCCCCCGTCCTGGAAGCTCTGCACCGTGTGCCGGGACAGTCGGTCGTGGGTCACCTCTCGTTTGCCACCTCGCAGCCGTAGCTGCCCTCGCTGTCTGGTGTCAGAAGAGCCACTGTTTAAGATATTTTATCTGCTCCTTTCAGCTGTTTAAGGCAGGGTGGTAAATCCAGTCTAATATTTCTGCTTGCCTGGAGGCGAAGTGGATGGCACTTTTTTTTTTTTTTTAAAGGTGAAGTTACAGAGAGGGAGAGGCAGAGGCAGAGGCAGAGAGAGAGGGAGGTCTTCTATCCACTGGCTCACTCCCCAAAATGGCCTCAACAGCCAGGGCTGGAGCAGGCTGAGGCCAGGAACCAGCAGCTTCTTTTGGGATCCAAGCACTTGGGCCATCTTCCATGCCTTTCCCAGGCCATTAGCAGAGAGCTAGATGGGAAGTGGAGCAGCCGGGACTTGAACTGGTGCCCATACGGGATGCCGGCACTGCAGGCAGCAGCTTTGTCTACTACGACACAGTGCTGACCCCTTGCTGGCACTTTTGAAAAGTATTTCACTCCCCAAATGCTTTAATACCTGGGGCTTGACCAGGCTGAAGTCAGCTCCCGAAATCAATCCAGGTCTCCCACATGGGTGGCAGGGACCCAGGCCCTGGGCCATCTCCTGCTACCCTCCAGGCGCACGTTAGCCAGCAGCTGGACTGGAGGCTGTCTGAGCAAGGATGTGGTCTCCCTAGTGCTATCTTAGCTTCTGTCCCAGTGCCTACCCCTGGTAAACACGGATTTGTTTAGCTGAAAGGTAGACACACACAAGTTCTACCTTTAGATGGGAATCTAAACAGGTAATTTCTATAACAAAACCTTAGGTATTTTAATCTAAAGAGTATTTCTTTGCGAGGCAGAGGCAGAGAAAGTAGCAGAGAGATCTCCTATGCACTGGTTCACTCCAAGTGTGCACAGTGTTCAGGGCTGGGGCCAAAGCCACAGGCCACTGTTTTCTTTCGTCACCATCTTTCAAAAATCAACCATGTCAGCTTTAATACCCTGAAAAAGGCATACCAGCTCGAGTATATTTTAGATAATTTTTTACTGGGGAACCAATTGCTTGGCTAAAGCCCCCCCCCCCCATTTATACTGGGTTTTTCTGGTGTTTATCTCAAGTACTGAAGAATAAAGATGGGTGATTGGCCTAGGGATTGAGACAGCAGTTAGCATGCTTGCATCCAGTACTGGAGTACTGTGCTCCAGTACCTGGCTCCGGCTCCAGCTCCACTCCAGCCTCCAGTTGATGCAGACCCTCAGAGGCAGTGCTGATGGCCCAGTAATTGGATTCTTGCTACCATATGGGAGACCTGGACTGAGTTCCTGGATCCTGACTTTGGCCTGGACCAGTCCTGGCTGTGGGCAGGCATTTGGGGAGGGACTCAGCAGATGGGAACTCTGTCCATCTCTCTCTCAGTATTTCTATGAAACTATGAAAGAACAGGCTCTCACGTAAGGGAATATTGTCCTAAGCCAATCAGAACCACCAAGTGTAGAAGACCATTAGTTTTATGGGTAATGTAAGCATCTCGTACTTTAAATAGAGAAAAATTACACTAATGGAAGTTAATAGGAAGAAAGTGAGACAGAGTACTGTTTATTTACTTATTTTTTTTGCCGGAATATTATGAGACTATGATATCAAGTAAGAAATTGTTAAAGTTACCTTTTTAGATACTTTTTTGTTTAGTCAGTTTATGAACTGAAGACGTTGTATCTGGAAGGTGCAGCAAATGTAGCCAGTGAGCAGTGCGGTGGTCTCCATGTGCTAAAAGTTCAGGCCACCAGCTCCATACCCTTACCCTCATTATTTTGTCTGCTCTGCCCCTCCCCACCTCCCTAATGTTACTCTTTCCTTTTCCGCTTAGGATTTGGCCATCTGGCTTGACTTCCTCGGACACTATCACAAGGCTTTCCCTCCCTCCGTCTCTCCCCACAGCTGTCCCAGAGACCAGAGGTGCCCTTCCTGCTCTGGGTGCAGCTGGTGCACCGAGGGACATCTTAGCCCAAGGCTAGGCTCAAAGTCACACTGCTCTGCACACCATCAGGAGTTCACTTTCTGTTCAGCTACAGGATCCTGAGTTTGCTCTAAAACCCTGCAGTGGATGGAAACAGAACTAACAGCCCAGAAGCCCGAAGTGCCCAGGACTTTTGGCTCCTGACAGAAATCCGATCTCCCTTGCAAAGGCAGCTGAGTACATGCACAGTGTGTGTGCACCTGTGTGCGTGTGTACGGGAGTCTGCTGCGCAAGCGTGCGTATTTGTAGTGTTCTGTAGACATCCCAAAGGTTTCAAGGAATCCCAGGCCCCATGGTTGATAACCACAGGTAGCCAAAGTGAAGTGAGAGTAGAGTTCAAGACAAAGTAGTTAGGCTCCGCTAGAGACTTTCAGACCGGCATTGCTGTGGTGCCGTCCTCCGCCACCTGTGACCGCAGCCAGGTTTGCCGACAGCACATCCTCCTGCCGTGCTGGCGACTCCGGTGATCTTGTCGGAGCTGGGTGGGAGCATTTATTTGCTCCCCATCCGTGTTCCTTTTTGTCTGCTCTGGTCATTTGCTGGCTGATCTCTCCCCGCTGGACCAAACACTCGGTGCGGCCCAGAAGGAAGCGCAGTGACAGCTCACTGGGTCGGACCGAGGGTCCGCTGGCTTGAGAGTCTGAGTTTTAGTGTGTTTGTTCCAGGTTCCAGCACCACCGTTGTACACACTGAAACTCGCCAGGAGAAGATCCTCGGGCCATTTCTTCCCAGATTCCAGGGGTGCTGCTGAGGCTCTGGCCATAATTGGCAGCAGCGGCGATTCTTCCCAGCCAATGACACGAACGTCAGCTCGTGAGCTCCCTTGTAGGCCATTTTCTTTTGCAAAAAGGTCGAGTCCTGTGATTGTCTATGAAGTGGTGAATTTCAGATCCACAGCCCCCTGGGGATGAGCCCTGGCTGAGCAGGGCTTGGGATTCCTGGCAGGCCCCGGGATTCCTGGCTGGCCCCATGACTGAAGCAGGCCTGGGCGCCTTGGAGCAGGCCAGCTGGGAGGGTGTGGGGGCTGTGAGCCTGATGAGGGTCAGCTGGGAGGGCGTGGGGGCTGTGAGCCCGATGGGGGTCAGCTGGGAGGGCGTGGGGGCTGTGAGCCCGATGGGGGTCAGCTGGGAGGGCGTGGGGGCTGTGAGCCCGATGGGGGTCAGCTGGGAGGGCGTGGGGGCTGTGAGCCCGATGGGGGTCAGCTGGGAGGGCGTGGGGGGCTGCGAGCCCGACAGGGGAGCTGAAACCGAGGCCCGACAAGCACAGAGGACGTGAGGACGTGTTGCTTCGCCTGGTGACTGCCTGGTCTGTGGGACGCTGGTGGACAGGATCTAACAGCGTTCCGTATCACCTACGTGTTTTGCCAGCAGCGCAAGCCAGGGAAAGCCAGCTTCCAGAGGAGAGGTTTATCTGCCAGTCCTTGAGCTTTGCTGCGTGATTGGCTCCAAAATACTGAAGCCCGAGGTTCTTCTTTCTGGATAACGTTTGTCTAGTAGTTGGGAAAAGGTGAAATGTTGCAAAAACTGTGTATGTCTTAGCAGTAGGCATAGAGGCCGCGTGTGACAGCTGTTTCCGTCAGCTGGGAGGCCCTGGGCTGAGGGCTCTAAGGCGGCCAGGAGCTCCAAGTTCTCCAATGTCCCTGATGGAGGGGAGAGGGACCCCGGGGTGGGAGGGGAGGGTGTAGGATGCACGGGAGATTGTGCACTGCAGAGGTCGCTGTCCACTCTGCGCTGTTTCAGCCGTCAGAAAGTGAGAGCCTCTCAGGAAGAAGGGGCCGGTGCCAGGTGAAGCTTTTCAGAGCCCCCCTCCCCTGCCCCAGGCCTGTTTCCAGGAGATTTGCAAATCAAGAGCCTGTGGTTATCTCTAGGCCATGAGATCATCATTTGAATGGAGAGAAAAGCACAGCACACCCCCCTCACCTTTTAAACAGAGTAAAATACACAAGTTACCTTCCATCCTCTACAGAAACAGCAGGAATTAACCATGGCCACACAGAGCTACTTGGGGGTCTAGGGAAAAGGGCAGAGCTCCAAGGCCCTCCTGCAGGGCGGGGGTCCTGGGGGCCTTCTTGGACCCATGGCATCACCATGGCATCACTGGGAGCTCAGCCAGCTTCCAGGCCAGCTGCGTCTCAGCTCAGAGAGCAGGGAGACCTGTCCGTCCATCGGCCACCTGTCCATCACATGGGCTGAGTGGGGCTTGTGTCCTGTCAAAGCAGGTTGTACCTGAAGTGGTGTCTCTGCCTGTAGCATAGACCCCCCTCTGCATGTCACAGGCTGCTCAGTAACTGTTGTGATAGTTGGGGCGGGTGTTTGGTGCAGAAGATGGGTGCCGTGTGGGACGCCCGCATGCCACATCAGAGAGCCTGGGTCAAGTCCCGGCTCCTCCACTTCCAATCAGCCTCCTGCTAATGTGTGCCCAGGCAGGTGGCCGGTGATGGTTCAAGTGCTTGGGTTCTTGCCACCCATTTGGGGGACCTGGGTTGAATTCTGGGCTCTTGACTTTGGCCTACCCAAGCAGTTGGGCCATCCTCTGCTGCTTTCCCAGGCACATTAGCGGAGAGCTGGATCAGAAGTGGAGTGGCCAGGACCTGAACCGGCGCCCATGTGGGATGCTGGCATCACAGGCAGTGGCTTCACCCTCTATGCCACAGCGCCGGCCCCGAAAGGTTCCACTTCTGCCGGCTATAGCGACCTCCATGGTAACCTTTAGAAGAACAGGGACTAAAATGACCTCCACATAACCACCTTGCAAGAGTTTGTGCCGCACACCTCGTCCAATGAGGTTTTCTGCGCCGGCAACCAGATGAAATTTCTCAGCTTGTGCTGTGGAATCCTCCGGAATGTTCAGAGGCTGGAACCGGTTTGCTTCAACCAGGCTTTGTGTTTTCCATGATGCTGATCGGGCTTTCTCCGCCGAACCCAGGTGTGGAGTGGGAGGGTCTCTTGTGTCCGCCAGGTGAGGGCCTCGCAGTTGTTCCTGAGACGTGTGGCTGCAGGGCCACACGTCACAAAGTCCACTGCAGTCTAAAGCAGTGATTCGGGCTGTACCTGAAAGGCACAGAACCGTGTTGTCTCAACCCCCGGGGGTTTGCTTAAGCCCAGCAGCTGGTCCAGCTGAAGATAATGTGAATTTTAAAATAAAGATTTACTTATTTATTTATTTGAGAGAGAGCTACAGAAGGGGAGAGACAGAGAAAAAGAGGTCTTCCATCTGCTGGTTCGCTCCCCAAATGGCCATAGTGGTCGGAGCTGAGCCAATCCAAAGCCAGGAGCCATGAGCTTCCTCTGGGTCTCCCACATGGGTGCAGGGGCCCAAGCACTTGGGCCATCTTCCACTGCTTTCCCAGGTGCACCAGCAGGAGCTGGATCGGAAGTGGAATAGCTGGGACTTGAACCGGCACCCCTATGGGATGCTGGTGTCGGCTTAACCCACTGCACCACAGCGCTGGCCCCAGAAGAAGCTGATTTATGAAGTTTATGAAATGTCTGTCTGTGATGCTGTTTTACATCAGACGTTTTTGGAATGCAGGAAGCAGGCAGCCTTGTCTTCCTCTGTGTGCTGTTCTACACTGATCTGAAAATGCAAAGTTGTGCTCCAGGGCTCTGTCATCTTCAGTACTCGTTGGCAACCACTATAAATGTGCTCGGCTCCCACTCCCGAGTAGCTGCCCTCTGCCTGCTGCTGTCTGCAGTTCTCTCACTGTTGGGTTTCACAGGTCAACAGGGAGAGACAGGAAAGGATACCCCATACCCTTGTGCTCACTGGTGCTCCCCACAGACTGTACAGACCCTACTCCAAGAGCACGGAGAATGGTGGGGGTGGCTCCAGGCCAGAGGTCCAGGAAAGGGTATTTGCAGGTTGTTCTTGCTTCGTGGTTAGATTTCTTTAAAGAGCTGTGCCTAGAACATATTCTTAGAAAGACTACATGATGTTTCCTTTGTTGGAACTCCATGTTTTAGATGCACACCAGCATTTAATAAGCTCTCTTGACAAACAGATACTCTCAGAAGCGACGTAGAGACGCTTGGAAAATATTTCTTTTTTTCTTTTAAAGATTTATTTATTTGTTTGAAAGGCAGAGTTACAGAGAGGCAGAGAGAGAGGGAGAGAGAGAGAGAGAGGTCTGCCATCCGCTGGTTCACACTCCAGATGGCTACAACTGTTGGAGCTGGGCTGATCCGAAGCCAGGAGTCAGGAGTTTCTTCCGGGTCTCCCACGTGGGGCAGGAGCCCAAGGACTTGAGCCATCTCCTACTGCTTTCCCAGACCGTAGCAGAGAGCTGGATTGGAAGTGGAGTAGCTGGGACTCGAACTGGTGCCCATATGGGATGCCAGCACTGCAGGTGGTGGCTTTACCTGCTACACCACAGCACCAGCCCCTGGAAAATATTTCTACCCGTGAAGCAGTGATGTTACGTTGAACATTAAGTTTAGAGGCCAGACAGGGCCTCTCTAGGAAGCGAAGTCTTGAGACTGCAATGTCAGAGGCCACTGACTACCTTGCGACTCATCTGTGTGTTTTCGTATTTCATGCTTTGGTTTCAATGCTTCCTTTGCTTGGAATGCTGCTCTTGCTCTCCCAGCTGGTGAGCATTTTTATCCTTCAGGGCCTCTGCTTGATCCTAGCTTTCCAAATGCAGTTAATATCCTCTGTGTTCACTGACCTCTTTGTCAGGTTGACTCAGAAACCTGCAGACATGGGCCGGCGCCATGGCTCACTTGGTTAATCCTTCATCTGCGGTGCTGGCATCCCATATGGGTGCCTGGTTCGAGTCCTGGTTGCTCCTCTTCCAGTTCAGCTCTCTGCTGTGGCCAAGGAGGGCAGTGGAGGATGGCCCAAGTGCTTGGGCCCTGCACCCGCATGGGAGACCAGGAGGAGGCACCTGGCTCCTGGCTTCGGATCGGCATAGTTCCAGCCGTCGTGGCCATTTGGGGGTTGAACCAACAGAAGGAAGACCTCTCTTTCTCTCTCACTGTCTAACACTATCTGTCAAATAAATAAATAAATAAATAAATAAATAAAAAAAAGAGACTTGTAGACGTGCGCTTCCCCTAGACAGAGTGCTCCTTCAGGATAACTGTGACTGAATCGTTTTATATCCCTAGCAACCAACCGAGTGTGTGCTTACCCATTGGTGCGTTACTTTACCAAATATGTGTTGAGTTCCTCCTGTGTGTTACGTTCTGAGGGGCGAGCGGTGGAATGGCTGCTGCTTCATGGGGCTTCAGTGATCTTTTTCAAAAACCAGCTTTTCTCTTTTTCTAACATGGAGATTTTTTAGAGCTATTAATTTTCCTCAAAGTGTTTCTTTGACTGCATATCGTGCATTTTGGTGTGATAGGTGTTCATTGTCATTCAATGAGAAGTATTTTTCTGATGTCTCCTGTGGTGTCTTCTTTGACTTAATGATTATTTAGAAGAGTGCTGGTTAATTACCAAACATTTCTGGCTGTTCTGGTTACCTTACTTTTTATTTCTATTTTAATACTGTTGTGGTCGGAGCACATACTTTTTTAATCGTTAAATGTATTCATATCTGTTTTATGGCCAGAATATGCTGCATCCAAGTAAATGTACCATGTGGACTGTTCTGTAGGTTTTTTTTTTTTTTAATGCAGATCAACTAAGTCAACGTGGTTTATTGTGTTATGCAAATCTTCTGTGTCCATACTGATTATTTTAAAGTATTATTTATTTATTTGAAAGAGTTACAGAGAGATAGAGACACAGAGAGAGAGAGAGGTCTTCCATCCACTGACTCATTCCCTGAATGACCACAACCACTGGAGCTGGGCTGATCTGAAGCCAGGAGCCAGGAGCTTCTTCCGGGTCTCCCACGTGGCTGCAGGGGCTCAGCACTTGGACCATCTTCCACTGCTTTCCCAGGCCATAGCAGAGAGCTGGATCAGAAGTAGAGCAGCTGGGACTTGAACTGGTGCCCGTATGGGATGCCGGCACTGCAGGCGGCGGCTTTACCTGCAATGCCACAGTGCTGGCCCCATGCTTCATGTGTTTTGAAGCTCTAGTGATGGGTACATACATGTTTGTGATTGCCAGGTCTTCCTGATAATTTATGTTTTTTTCATTATTAAATGACTCCCCCCTCTCTGGTAATACATTTTATTTGACATTTATTTTTATCTGATACTAATATTGGTGCACCTGCCTCTTACGCTTGCTATTTGCGCGGTATATGTTTTTCCCTTCATTTACCTTCAACCTATCTATTCTTTGTATTTAAAGTTTGCCTCTTGTAAATAGTGTGTAGTTAGGTCTTTTTAAAAAAAATTATTTATGCGCTAGGCAGAATGACAGAGAGAGAAATCCACTGGTTCATACCCCAGATGCCTGCCACAACCAGGGCTGGCCAGGCTGAAGCCAGAAGCCAGGAGCTCCATCGAGGTCTCCCACACGGGGGGCAGGCACTCAAGTACTGGAGCCAGCACCTGCTGCTTTCAGGCGCTTATCAGGGAGCCGGATTGGAAGCAGAGTAGCCAGGACTCCAAACTAGAAAGTGGGCATCCCAAATGGCAACTGGACCCCTGTGCACAATGCCCCCCGTTTAATGGGGTCTTGTTTAAAAGCTGTTTTTATTCAGGGCATTGAGGAGTAGCAGGTTAAGCTGTTGCCTGTGATGCTGGCATCCCTTATGGGCACCAGTTCATGTCCCATCCAGCTCCCTGCTAATGCACCTGGGAAAGCAGTAGAAGATGGGCCAAGTGCTTGGGCCCCTGCACCCACGTGGGAGATTCGAAGAAGCTCCTGGATCCTGGCCCAGCCCCGGCCATTGTGGCCATCTGGGGAGTGAACCATCGGAAGGAAGATTGTTCTCTCTATCTGTCCCTCTCTCTCTGTAACTCTGAACTTCAAATAAATCAATGAATCGTCAAAAATTATTTTTATTCTACAGTCTTGCCTTCTTGTTGGTGTATTTCATGCAATTACTGCTTTAATATAACATTTAAGGTAATTATCGCTGGGCTGGGCACCATTTTATTGTTTTTTTTTCCTTGTCTCCTTTTTGTATTTCAGTTCCTTATTTCCTTTCTTCTTATGGGTTATTTGAGTATAGGATTTCACTGTAATTTTAGCTACAGTAATTTTCAAGGATTACAATCCACATCTGTAACTTTTTCATTTACAGTACCATTAACCACTTCCAGTTGATAATAACCACTTGTAAGTCCCAGAGATGTGAACTGTCGTGCCCAAAGGAACACCACGTAATGCAGACAGGGTAGAACCAGCAGTTGGGTAGCTCATCTGAAGTCAAGTGTAGCAAGCTTCCAGTTTAACATAGACTCCTTTCTTCTCACTGGTTGAGTATTAGGCTTGGTGGTGGATTAAGCCTGTGAATGTGGAGTGGATTAAAACTGTGTCTTTGCAAAAACTGGTGCAAGGAAGAGGGAGAGGGAGGGAGGGAGTTTGGGGGGAGGGGAGGAGGGAGGTAAGTGTGGTTGTTTTCTTGGAACTGCACCTGTGGAATGCATGAACTTTCACTTTATATTAATAAAAAGTAAAAAAGGACAAAAATTCAAAAAAAATAATAGCCACTTACCTGCAATCTATTTGGCATGATGACTATAGTTAATAATATGTATTGTAGTCTCGAGTGGGTTTCTAAAAAGATTTATTTGAAAAGCATAGTGGCAGATGGAGAGAGAGAGAGAGACAGACAGACAGACCGACCTCCCATCCACTGGTTAATTCCCCACATGCCCGCAACAGCCAGGCTTGGGCCAGGCTTGGGCCAGGGACTCCATCTGGGTCGCCCAAGCGGCAGCTTAACCTACTGTGCCACATCTATGTCCTACTATGATATACCTTGGGGTGGGCTCAGTTACATTTTAATTATACATTCCTGTCACTCCAATTTGGGGTCCTTAAGCCATCAGTTTTTTTTTTTTTAATTTTTTTTGACAGGCAGAGTGGACAGTGAGAGAGAGAGAGAGAAAGGTCTTCCTTTGCCGTTGGTTCACCCTCCAATGGCCTCTGTGGCTGGCGCACTGCACTGATCCAAAGGCAGGAGCCAGGTGCTTCCTCCTGGTCTCCCATGGGGTGCAGGGCCCAAGCACTTGGGCCATCCTCCACTGCACTCCCAGGCCACAGCAGAGAGCTGGCCTGGAAGAGGGGCAACCAGGACAGAACCCGGTGTGCCGGCGCCGCTAGGTGGAGGATTAGCTTAGTGAGCTGCGGCGCCGGCTTAAGCCATTAGTTTTTTTTTTTTTTTCCTGCCCTGTTCTCTTGCTCTCTTTTCCTTCTCGTATGACAGTTAACTTGTGCTGGACCAGTTGACGTCATCAGCGAGTCCCCAGGCTCTGCCGGTTCTAGTGAGAAGTCTTTTCCCAGGTCCTTGGGCGTGGCTGTTTTATTGACAGGCTTCCAGCTGTACCTCGTTCTTCCTCTTTTGTGTCCGTTCAGCTGTGAAACCCTTCCAGTGAGGTTTTTTTTTTTATTATTTCAGAAGTTGTATTTTTTAGTTCCAAAATTTTCATTTGGTTTTATTTCTCTGAAATTCTCAGTCACAGAGGACCCGTATCCTCGTGCTGTCTTGGGTTCTTTGTCGGTTCCAGTATTTTGTCCGTTCTGGAGCTGGGCTCAGTTTCTTTCCCTTCCTTTTGGACTGTGTCCCGCGTCTTGTTTCTGGCACAGTGGATTCTCCGAGCTCTGCGTGGGACCCTGGGTGCCAAGTTGCAGAGACTCCCGGGGCCCAGTGTGTGCCCTCTCCAGCTCCGCACAGGGTGCCTGGCCCCAGGACAGAAGCCACGGAGAGGGAGTGCACCTGTCTGGTTCCCTGCCTGCCCCCTCCAGGTGCACAGGAGCTCCTCACCGGAGTTCATAGCACCTCCTGGTGGCTGTGCTCTGCACAACAGGCACAACTTTGCCTTGTGCTTTGTTGTCGCGTTTCACAGACGCTGCGTTTTGTACAAACTGCAGGTGTGTGCAGCCTTGTGTGAGCAAGTCCTCCGGTGTCCTTTTTCCAGGAGCACGTGCCGAAGGCTTGGTTTTTAAGTCAAAGCACGTCTGTTGTATTTTAGACCCAATGCTGTTGCATCCCCATAGGCTGCACAATGTAATGCAAACATAACTTTTGTACGCAGTGGGAAACTTCATTGTGCTGGTCTAGAGCCACGCCCACGATGTGTGTGAGGCAAGTGTGCGTCCTTGTCTGCTCCGGGCAGGGAGCAGCGGCGACAGTCGAGAGAGGTTGTCGGCCAGCCAGGCAATGGTGGTGAGATACAGTTGTTGGGATAGCAAGTGGTTTAGATAAAGAACTCCTGTTTGAGTGAGACCCGGAGCAGCAGCAGCAGCAGCTGATCCCTGCAAACACTGGCTGAGAAGCGTTTGAGGCAGAGGAGGCCGGTGGGGCTGGAGCCTGGCAGGAAGGCGGAACAGCGGGAAGCGAGGTTGGGCAGGGAGCAAGAGCCAGGGAGCCTTGTGGGCTCTGATGAAGACAGGGAATTAGGGTTCTGTGTAAAAACGTACGACTGCCACCGCTCGGCCATGCACACTGCCGCGTCCTCGGCGGCCCTAGCATAGCGGGTCCACCCTTGTTCGCAAGGTGGGATTTCTGCACCGTAGACACGCTCTCGCGTCCCTGCTACACGGAGGCTCTCCGGTATCATGGGAGGGAAAACAAGTTGGCTTGCATGTAGGAAGACACAGTGGCAGCCAGAGCCGCCATTTAAAGCTGAGAAGCACAGGCGTAGCCACTGGGAAGTCCACGGAGAAGCAGAGGTCTCCCGCCTCCGGTGTGGCAGCCGCGTCTCCCCAGAGCCCCCCACCCTCACCTGAGCTTCTCCTCTGCTCTAGATGACAGCGCCTCGGCGGCCAGCAGCATGGAGGTGACCGACCGCATCGCCTCCCTGGAGCAGCGGGTCCAGATGCAGGAGGACGACATCCAGCTTCTCAAGTCGGCGCTGGCCGACGTGGTGCGGCGGCTGAATATCACCGAGGAGCAGCAGGCCGTGCTCAACCGGAAAGGACCCACCAAAGGTAGGCGGGCCGCGGGCGCGGGGACAGCCGGGGAGCCGGTCCGTGGCTGGCCACACCAGTTCTAGCAGCGCATTGATGGAAAAACCCGAAGTTAGAATCACAAAGAGCAGTCTCGGCGCTGACAGTGTGGTTGCCCCAAGTGTGACGATGTTTGTGGTGTGACGTTGGTGAGCGTGTGTGGGTGACCCTTGGGTGAGTCGGGAACTGTGCCATGGCCCACTGAGAACCAGCGTTCGTCAGGATTCCCTGGGGTGGCGACAGCCGTTTGGCACAGCAGGTAAGACACCACTTAGGATGCCGGCACCCCATCTGGAAGCACGCAGGTTCAAATCCCAGCTCTGCTGCCGCTTCCGGCTTCCTGCTAACATACACCTTGGGAGGCAGCAGGTCACGGCTCAGGGAGTTGGGCCCGCGCCACCCACATGCAACACCTGGATGGAGTTCCCAACCCCTGGTCTTGGCCTGACCCAGCTGCAGCTGTGGCAGGCATCTGGGGAGTGAGCCAGTGGGAGACGTTTCCTCTCTCTGTCTTTGAAATAAATTTTTTAAAAGACTCCCTGCGGGTGGAGAGAGCCCCTGTGGGGGTCTGTTCCGCCTGGAAAGTTCTGTAGCTATCTCTGTGTCCTCAGCTTGTGCTGCCGTTCAGTTCAGCATGGCTGGTGTCAGGCTCGGAGCCGAGACTGGGGGCACAGAGGGGCCCCCGCTGTGAGGAGCTCAGAATCCCCGAGTTCTCCCTCACTTTTGTCCCCTCCAGCCAGCCAGTGCCTCCTGGGCAACACTCTCTGTTTCCCTTGAGTTTTCTCTGCTTCCGCGAGGACATCACCCACCAGGGTCTGCCCCTCGGGGTCTCTGGCAAACAGATGTGGACATTTAGGCCCCGTGGCTCCTGGGAGTGAGACAGAAGAAAGCAGCATTTGAGGTCAGTCACTTGGTAGTGACCCTGTGCTTCAGAGTTGGAAATAAAATGAAAATGAGTTTCTCTCCCTTGGGACTGGCATGGTGCAGTGGGTTAAGCTGCTGCCTGTGACGCTTGGTATGTCATGTGAGCAGAAGTTCGAGTCCCACCTGCTCCACTTCCAATCCCACTCCCTGCTAACGCACCTGGGAAAGCAGCAGAAGGTGGCCCGAGTCCTCGGGCTCCTGCTACCCACGTGGGAGACTGGAATGGAGCTCCTGGCTCCTGGCTTCCGCCTGGCCCAGCCCCAGCTGTTGTGGCCATTTGGGGAGTGAACCAGTGGATAGATCTCTCCTTCTCTCTCTCTTTCTCCCTCCTTCTCTGTAACTCTGCCTTTTAAGCAAATCAATCAATCTTTTTTGAAAAGTTTCTCTCCCACTAGTTGGTCGCCAGTGTCCGCGTGGACCTGGTGAGCCTTCGTCGTCTTCACCACTGTCCCTCTCCTCTCACCATGATGTCTCTTTGGTTGAAATGTGTTCATGTCAACGTCCCTCTGCAGGCGCCTCCCTGATGCAGGTGCCTGGGGGACAGACACGATGGAAAGCCTGCTTGCATCCCAGCTGCACTCCTGACCCCAGCTGTCGGCTCCTGCACCTGGGAGGCAGCAGGCAAGGGCTCCCCCCGGGGAGATGTGGATGGAGTCTGCAGCTCCTGGCTTCAGCCTGGCCCAGCTCCAGCTGGTGTGGGCCTTTAGAGAGTGAACTGTGGCTAGGCCATCTCTCTCTGTCTGTCGGCTTCCTCTGTCTCTGCCTTTCAAATAAAATTAAAAAAAAAAAAACAAAAAACACCTTTTTTGTTGTTTGGATTTAAGAAATTGTCTCACAGTTAATGTATTTTCCTTGGCAATGGGAGACAGGGCTAATGTTGCGTCTTTTCGTTTTCTCTCTGGCTCTGGCTGCATTTTCACACATCTGTGGTCAGAAATCTGTTTCTTATGGTTATCACCAGCCCCGTGTGAGATACACACGCCGGGCTGATGTCTGTATTTTGAGTAATCCCTTCAAGTAATCGTTTTCTCCTTTTAAGTTCTAAAGTGATTAGGCTATTTAAATAGAAACCAGATTATTTTAGGTATTCTTGACCTACTCAGATTTCCAAAAATAAATCTGATGACTCCTGTACCCTAAATGGTTTATTTGAAGTAGTTGCTTTATATAAAGCCTCAGCCCTTTAAAAGTCCTGTAATTTTAGACAGTGGCCGTCCCGACTCTTCTCACTGTTTAAGCTTGTTGTCCTGATATGGATCTGAAGTAGACAAGACATGTGGTATTCCCCCAACCCGTACCCCACCCCAAGGTTAGTTGTTGGAGCTCAGGGCTCAGGGTTTGGAGCTTTGGGTGCACACCCCTGTGCCGTCTGCCCAGCGACAGTGATGGCTATGCTACAGACAAGCAGGCTCCCTTCACATGCTGGATGGGGCTCAACCAGGGCTGTGCCGGCAGTGGGTGCCGTCTGGGCACATGGCTGTCCCTTGGTTACCATCAGGCCCCAGGTAGCGACCCTAACTCCTGTCCACGGCAGTACTCCGCTCATTTCCAGAAAGTTCTCATGACTTCCAAGTCTTGATTCACCTTATCAATGCTTGTATGACTTAACTAGCATAGCAATGAGAATTGTAGATTCATGGAAATAACTCACTAGTCCCCTAGTTCAAAGCTGCTGAGATGGGGACAGACTGGCCAGCCCCTTTCCAGTCCAGCCTCTGTGGATGTGAAGAGAGGCTGTGCCTGTCCTGACTGCCAGCTCTTCTTTTTTGTTTTTTAAAGATGTATTTGAAAGTTAGAGTTACACAGAGAGAAGGAGAGGCACACACACACACAGAGAGAGAGAGAGAGAGAGAGAGAGAGAGAGAGAGAGAGAGGTCTTCCATCTGCTGGTTCACTCCCCAATTGGCTGCAGCAGCTGAACTGTGCCAATCTGAAGCCAGGAGCCAGGAGCTTCCTCCGGCTCTCCCACGTGGGTGCAGGGGCCCAGGGACTTGGACTATCTTCTGCTGCTTTCCCAGGCCATAGCAGAGAGCTGGATTGGAGGTGGAGCAGCTGAGACTCGAGCCAGCACCCACATGGAACGCCGGCACTGCAGGTGGCGGCTTTACCTGCTATACTGCAGCGCCGGCCCCTGCTGGCTCCTCTTTCCCTGGGGGGCGCAGCCCTGGGCTTTGGGATTTGCTCAGCCTCCACATAAGCTCCCCAAAGTGTGCTTTCCCTATTCTTCTCCCTGATTTTTAAAGGATTAGCCCTGGTTGCCAAGCTACCCTTCTTCACTTGGAGACAGAGCCGCAGCCTGCAGTCAGCTGGTTCTGGATGGACCGGCTCTCAGGTAGAAAGATCTGGAAAGTTTCATGACCGCCAAGCAGGGATTAGCACCTAGTGGAGAAGAGGGATTCACACAGTTTATGGAGATAGAATTTTATTGTAACTATTTTATTTATTTGAAAGGAAAAGAGGGAGAGGGAAAAGGAAGAGAGAAAGAGAAAGCAAGAGACCCCTCTCTCCCATGCCTCATTCCCCAAATGCCCACACAGCTGGGGCTGGGAATCAGAACTCACTGTGGGTCTCCCACGTGGGTGGCAGGAGCCCGACCACTTGAGCCACCACTGCTGCCTCCCAGGGAGCGCATTAGCAGGAAGCTGGCATTGGGCGTGGAGCCAGGACTCAAACCCAGGCACTTTGATATGGAATGAGAGCGTCTTATCATATATTCTTAGCACCCTTGTAACATGAGGGTGTCTGTGTCGGTGCTGACGAGGGGAGAACGCCCGTGCGTACCTGGGCCAGGCCGGGCGTGAGCCCACGGTTCTGCAGCACATGCCGAGGAGGCTAAGCTGCGCGCACCGGCAGCGGTCAGCGCTTCTCCTTCTGTCACTCCTCCGTGCTTTCTGGTTGCTTCTAACCATTCTGTGCTGTGCATTCCTTCATACGCAGCAGACGTGAGCTTTAAAAGCCTCCGTTTCTCACCACTGACTACGAGGGCAACAGCGGCGTCGGGGCCGTTTTCAGGCTGTGTTCCCGAGAAGACCAGGACTGGCATTCGGCGTTTGGTTGCTGATAGACCCACTGTGCACTTGCACGGCTGATTTCCATTCCAGTGCTGGGACGCTAGTGAGGGTCAGTTAAGATACAGCCCTGGTTCCCCAGATGTGGATTATATGTTTCATTGCCTATTAACCAGTGAGTCCTTCATAGTTCTCATTTTCAAAAAGATTAATTTATTTATTTGAAAGGCAGAGTTACAGAGAGGCAGAGAGAGAGGTTTTCCATTCACTGGTTCACTCCCCAGATGGCTGCAACTGCCGGAGCTGGGCTGATCCGAAGCCAGGAGCCAGGAGCTTCTTCCAGGTCTCCCATGTGGCTGCAAGGGCCCAAGAACTTGGCCATCTTCCACTGCTTTCCCAGGCCATAGCAGAGAACTAGTTTAGAAGTGGAGCAGCTGGGACTTGAACCGGTGCCCATAGAGGATGCCAGCACTGCAGACAGCAGCTTTACCCACTATGCCACAGCACCAGCCCCCATATTTCTCATTTTAAATGTTGCATGTTTCTTCAGGTCGTTAAGCGTGTTGCCTTTTTAAATTGTTTAATATTCCCTTTTGCAAACTTTGAAATCAATTATATCAACTAGTGGATCCCTTGGTTCATATGTCAAGGAGTTGTGTTAATTAATTAATAGCCTCATTCATTAATAGAGCTGATAATTAGTCACGTAACCCAAAGCTCCTGTTGGAGAGGCAGGCAGGCAAGTCAGCCCTGCCGTGCCCAGGCTGGGACCCTCAGCCTCGGGGTTAGCCCCTGCAGTCACCGTCAACGGCAGACCACGGGCCCCGTGTTCCACAGTAGACTGATGTTCAGAGCGGAACTTGTGGCCGCCATCGATTGGCTGGTTCAGGGCTGAGCCTTGCAGTAGCTACAGTGGACGCTCGCTCACGTCCCTGCTCTGAGTGCCTGATTGGCAGGTGAAGAACAGCCTGCAGGAGGTGAACACGGATGGAGCCTTTCTGCCCTCGCCTCCTCGTCTCGGGCCTTGAATTCGTGTTATTCAGAACAAGCCGGGCAGTTAAGAAATGGTGACTGTGTGACTTGTAGTCACCGCTGGCCTGGACAGAAGAGTGAGAGATGTCTGCTGTCTGGATGAGAGCTGCCTGGGTCCTCGCCATCACTGCCACTGTCACCGTGTGTGTGTGTGTGTGTGTAAGAGAAAGAGAGAGCGAGAGAGAGAGAGACCTGCCTAGGACCTCACTGTCACTGTCACCGTGTGTGTGTGTGTGAGAGAGAGAGAGAGAAAGAGAGAGCGAGAGCGAGAGCGAGAGCGAGAGAGAGAGAGAGAGAGACCTGCTCGGCTCTCACTGTCACTGTCACTGTATGTGCAGGGTGAGACCTGCTCGGCTGTCACTGTCTATGTGTGTGTGTGTGTGTGTGTGTGAGAGAGAGAGAGAGAGAGAGAGAGAGAGACCTGCCTAGGACCTCACTGTCACTGTCACTGTGTGTGTGCAGGATGAGACCTGCTTGGCTCTCACTGTCCCTGTCCCTGTGTGTGTGCAGGGTGAGACCTGCTCAGCTCTCACTGTCACTGTCACTGTCGCTGTCCCTGTCCCTGTGTGTGTGCAGGGTGAGACCTGCTTGGCTCTCACTGTCCCTGTCCCTGTGTGTGTGCAGGGTGAGACCTGCTCAGCTCTCACTGTCACTGTCACTGTCCCTGTCCCTGTGTGTGTGCAGGGTGAGACCTGCTCAGCTCTCACTGTCACTGTCACTGTCCCTGTCCCTGTGTGTGTGCAGGGTGAGACCTGCTCAGCTCTCACTGTCACTGTCCCTGTCCCTGTCCCTGTGTGTGTGCAGGGTGAGACCTGCTCAGCTCTCACTGTCACTGTCCCTGTCCCTGTCCCTGTGTGTGTGCAGGGTGAGACCTACCTGGGAGCATCCTGTGTACAGTCTGCATCCTGAGCTCACTGAGTCGGATTCTGCCGCAGAGCCTCGGCCACAACTTAAACAGTGCACTTCATTCTTCCTGTGTTATGTTTGGGATTTTCGATTTTACCCTGAGGGCCAAGCGGACAGAGCGTTTCATCCTCTGGTTGTAGCCGTGGGAGGTACAGGGTGCCAGGCGTTCTGCTAGGAGCGTCCCCCTCCCAACCACTACGGCCCACAGCAGCCTGCAGGTGGGCACTGGCGTCCTGATATCACCGGGAAGCCGGGCGTGGGAGGGGCGCGGCTTGGCCAGGCTTGTGAGTGAGCTGCGTGGAGAACACACCCAGCCCCTTGAGGCTTCCGACCGCAGCCCTGCCCCCGAGCGCACCCGTACCCCGGCATTTATCCCTCTCCCTTTATCGGAGAAGTTCTCCTTTTGGTGCTGTGCTGCTGCGTTCACCTCTAGAACAGTGAAGCTGTTGAGAAACCCCACTCGTTTAGGAACCAGAGGAAGGCGCCACATCTTAGCCTCCTCTGGAAGCCAGGGGCTCGCTGATCTTTGCAGGAACTTGTGTGCGCCCCAGCCCAGGGCTGCTTCTCTCCCAGCCTCCGGCCGCTGTGCGCAGTGACCGATAGCCGCTCCTGTCTCCGGCGGTCCCGCCGGCCCAGCCCGTGCTCGCTCCCACCATGGGTGCTTTGCCCACCCTGGGCCTCCTTAGGCTGCAGCTTTTCTTCTTTGAGCGGCTGATGTGTTTTTTGAGGGAAGAAGCCTGGTTGAGATCATGAGTGTCTTCGGTGTTTAGTTGGGATGGCGGTGACGGTGAAAGTGTCCGGTAATTCCATTTTCCGTGAACTTTTTGGAGCCCCGCGTGTGTTTATGCTGACCTGTGCACGACGCACATTGATAATTACAGTCTGCACCTGTAGTAAGGTAAGCGTGAGTTCACACTGCGCCCCCTTTAACGGGGGCCACAGGGCTCCCTGGTCCCACTTGCTGATCAGGGAGCAGCCCGGCTCCTACCCTCCATGCCTGCGCTCGCTCGTGTCCGTTCCAGAGCCATCACCCGTGCCTCAGGAAGCAGCGCTTCCAGCTGGAGGGCCGCGGTCTGTGCACTCCCTCCGTCTGACCTCTCGCAGGCTCTGCTCACTTCCAGAATTGCCCGGGTCAGCGCCTCCCACCCCTCAGCCACGCCCCTCGACAAGGTCATGGCACATACCTGCAGTGCAGTTAGGTTCTTCCCTCACAATCTGCCCCCACCACGGGGCCCCCATCTCTGGGCCGGTGTCCACTTGCATCTGTTGGGGTTCACTGCTGGTGCTATGGGGGTTTGGGCCGTGTCCAGTGTCGCTCAGAGCGTCTCCACCCTCGACACTGCCTCTCCTGACCCCTGGCAACCCCTGACCCATGTTGTCCTGGGGCGTCCTGAGCCAGATGGCAGACAGCCTTCAGACTCGCTGCTTGCACCTGGCCGGGTGCCTCCATGGAGCCTGCATTGGTTCTTCCCTTTCATGCCTGAGATGTGTTCATTGCGTGGGTGGATTTTGTTTGCCCATTCACCTGTGGAAGGGCATTGTGGCTGCGTCCAGGTTTGGAGATTTACGAATGAGGCTGCTGGGCCAGGGCTATGGCGTAACAGGTAAAGCTGCCACCTACAATGCCGACATCCATTTGGGTGCCAGTTCTAGTCCCGGCTGCTCTACTTCTGATCCAGCTCACTGCTAATGGCCTGGGAAAAGCAACAGAGAATGGCCCAAGTGCTTGGAACCCTGCACTCACGTGGGAAACCTGGGAGAAGCTCCTGGCTCCTGGCTTCAGCCATTGTGGCCATTTGGGGAGTGAACCAGCAGATAGAAGAGCTCTGTCTCTCCTCTCTCTCTGTAACTATGCCTTTCAAATAAATAAATAAGTTTTAAAACAAAAAACAAAATAATGAGGCTGTTGTAATATGTGCAGGGCTGGGTAGAAACACACTTTCAGGTCTGCTGGGCAAACACCTGCTGTCAGCACGATTCCTGGATCGCACGGGGAGACTGCGTTCAGTGGCTTGTGCTGAGAGCCCCTGGGGCTCAGATCCTGGCCAGCAGTTAGCATTTTGTCTGTGTTTTGGATTTTAGCCATTCTAAAAGCTAGAGAGAGGTGTCTAATTAATATTTTAATTTGCATTTCCCTAATGACAAGTGATTGCATCTTTTCATATGTTCATTGGCCATTTGCTTATGGTCTTTGGTGAGGCAACTTTTCAGATCTTTTCCTCACTTGAAATATTGGGCCCTTTGGTTATTTACAATTTTATACAGACACGCAAACACATATATGTATATATATTTTAAATCCTGTATTTATTTTCTTGCCTTTTTTATTTTTAGATTTTATGTATTTGTTTGAAAGTCAGAGTTACGCAGAGAGAGAGAGTCTTCCATCCATTGATTCACTCCCCAGATGGCTGCAACAGGACTTGAGCCATCTTCTACTGCTTTCCCAGGCTGTAGCAGAGAGCTGGATCAGAAGTGGAGCAGCCGGGACTCAAACTGGTGCCCATACGGGATACCAGCCCTGCAGGTGGCAGCTTTACCTGCTATGCCACAGTGCCAGCCCCATACAAATATATTTTCTTTTAAAGATTTATTTATTTGGGGGCCAGCGCCATGCCTCACTTGGTTAATCCTCCGCCTGCGGCGCCAGCATCCCATATGGGCACCAGGTTCTAGTCCTGGTTGCTCCTCTTCCAGTAAAGCTCTCTGCTGTGACCTGGGAGGGCAGTGGAGGATGGCCCAAGTGTTTGGGCCCCTGCACCTGCATGGGAGACCAGGAAGAAGCACCTGACTCCTGGCTTCGGATTGGCGCAGCACTGGCCGTAGCGGCCATTTGGGGGGTGGAAGGAAGACTTTTGTCTCTGTTCTCTCTCTCTCACTGTCTATAACTCTACCTGTAAAATAAATTTAAAAAAGATTTATTGATTTATTTGAAAGGCAGAGTTACTCAGAGAGATGTAGAGGCAGAGAGAGAGAGAGAGAAGTCTTCCATCCGCTGGTTCACTCCCCAATTGGCTGCAATAGCTGGAGCTGTGCTGATCCGAAGCCAGGAGCCAGGAGCCTCCTCTGGGTCTCCTACATGGGTGCAAGGGCCCAGGCTGTAGCAGACAGCTGAATCAAAAGTGGAGCAGCCAGGACATAAACTGGCACCCATATAGTATGCTGGCACTGCAGGCCAGGGCTTTAACCCACTATGCCATGGCACCGGCCCCACGATTATATTTTAAGAGTTTTTTTTTTATAGTCTGTATACAAGTCCTACATCAGAGATGGGATTTACAAATATTTCCTCTCCATCCATGACCTGCATTTTCATCTTCCTAGATGTCTTTCACAGATTTTTGAAAATTTTAGGGCCGGTGCTGTGGCGCAGTGGGTTAAAGCCCTGGCCTGCAGTCCCGGCATCCCATATGGGTGCCGGTTTATGTCCTGGCTGCTCCTCTTCTGATCCAGCTCTCTGCTATGGCCTGGGAAAGCAGTGGAAGATGGCCCAAGTCCTTGGGCCCCTGCACCCACGTGGGAGACCCAGAAGAAGCTCCTGGCTCCTGGCTTTGGATCAGCACAACTCCGGCCGTTGCAAGGCCAAGGCTGGGCCAGGCCAAATCCAGGAACCAGGAGCACTGCGTGGCCTCCCACGGGGGCCGGCACCTGCTGCCTCCCAGGGCGTGCATTAGCATGCTGGATCAGGACGAGGAGGTGCATCTTGGTCCTGGACTCTTCCAACATGGGATGCGGGTGTGGCAAGCAGTGGCTTCCCCTACCAAGCCGCACGGTTGGTTGAGCAGGAAACTCTCTCGCCGTGAACTGCCTGTGTCCTGCACCCGTTTCAAGCTGGCGTCCGTCTCCTTCCGGACAGTGGCCACGTCAGCCTTCGCCAAGGGGAGCGTCCTGATGCTCTTTTCTGCTTGTCTTGCAGCGAGACCCCTGGCGCAGACCCTGCCTCTGAGAACCACAGTCAACAATGGCACCGTGTTACCAAAGAAACCCAGTGGCTCTTTGCCATCCCCCTCAGGGGCCAGGAGAGAACCCGCTGTGCCGGCAACCAAAAGGTAGGCCCAGGAGAGAGCCCCCAATGAAGTCCGCCCACGAGCCCCGTGGGATTCCTTTGTGTGTGACACTCGCAGCTCTCGTCCGAGCGACAGCTTGAGGAAGCCCTACGTGAGGCGTGTTGCCATGCTGGAGACTATAAACTTCCGGTTTTAGGTTTAAGCATTGCTGCCTTTGAAACCGCATTGGCTCAAAGCACAGTGTACTATTTCATATTGTTACTTAAGCTTCTCTTTTGAAAAAGCATCTGGGCGTATAACCTGGATAACAATGAATTTTCTGTTCTCACATCCATACCAAAAGTCAGATTGCCACAGCGACCTTAAATTTTTACCTGTGAAACCTGATTAATCTTATACTTTTTAAAAATTTATTTTAAGTTTTATCTTCTTTGTTTGAAAGGCGGCATGATAGAGAGAGGGAGAAAAAGATCTTCCATCCAATGATTCATTCCTCAAGTGGCTGCAATGGCAGGCGCTGGGCCAAGCCCAAACCGGGAGCCAGGAATTCCAGCTAGGTGTCCCACACGGGTGGGAGAAGCCCAGGTACTCGGGCTGTCTTCCCCTGCCTTCCCAGGCACACGAAGAGGATGCTGGATCAGAAGCAGAACAGCCAGGACTCAAACCGGTGCTCCTAGATGAGATGCTGGGGTGGCAAGCGACAGCTTAGCTCATTGTGCCACAGTGCTGGCCCCAAACATTCAAACTCAAAGGAATCTGTGGCCTCTTTGAGATATGTTGAGTGTTCATTCACAATGGCCTGCCCCCCAGCAGATTTCTGCTGTGTGTGTCATCAGGTAAGAGTTTTATGCATTTACGGTTCATGACTTTTTAGAGCTTTTTTGTTTTCGCAGTATTTTTTAGAACTTCGAGATGCAATCCTTGGCTTCATTTCCTGCCTGTTTGGCCCTTGTTAAGTCATTTCTGTTTATGATCACACGAGATGGCCTCAGAGTTCCTGTCGGCTGCGGTAGCTGCGGCTTGCGTTCATCCGGCGTCGTGAGGTTGACAAGGTGGAACTTTTTGAGATTCAGGTTTCCGTCTGTTTTTGAGTTGCCTCTCGTGATCGACGCTGGCCGTGTGTGTGATGTCTTCTTTGGAGAAATGTTCATTCCAGACCCGGCCCGTTCTCCAGTGGAGTGGTTTTGTTGTTGGCTTGGAGCTGCCCCGTGTGCTCTGCGCTGTCGTTTGTGACACAGGTGTCTGCAGAGTTTCCTCTCGTCCTCCGGGCTGCAGGTTCTCCTTGACACACAGGAGCTTTTAAACTTGATGTTGTTCCCTTTGTTTATTTTTACTTTCATTTCCTGTGCTCTTGGTGTCGTATCCATGAAATCATGGCCAAATCCAATGTCCTGAAGCATTTTCCTTCTATTTTCTTCGAACAGCTTTATAGTTTCAGGTGTTATTTTTAGGTCTTTGATATACTCTGAGTTAACTTCAGTAAATTTTGTACGGCAAGGGCCCAGCTTCATTCCCTTGTCTGTGGATCCAGTTTCCCTGACCTGTTTGTGGAAGAGACGCTCCTTTTCCATTGCAGTCTCGAAGCCTCTTGAAGATCAGCCGGCCGTGGATGCGATGGTTGATTTCTGGGCCTGTGCATTGGTCTGTACATCTTCCTTTGTTTCCTGCAGTACCATAGTCCCTCGATTACTATTGCTATGTAGTGTGTTTTATTTTTTTTTTAAAGATTTACTTATTTACTGGAAAGGCAGAGTTGCAGAGAGAGAGAGAGAGAGAGAGAGAGAGAGAGAGAGGAGTCTTCCCCCCACTGATTCAGTTCCCAAATACCTGCAATGGGCAGAGCTGGGCCAATTGAAAGCCAGGAGCCAGGAGCTTCTTCCTGGTCTCCCATGTAGGTGCAGGGGCCTAAGCACTTGGGCCATCTTCTACTGCTTTCCCAGGTGTGTTAGCAGGGAGCTAGATTGGAAGTGGAGCAGCTGGGACTCAAACTGGCGCCCATATGAGATGCCAGTATTGCAGGAAGGGGGCCTTATCCACTATGCCACAGCACTAGTCCTTATGTAGTGTGATTTTTTTTTTTTTAACAGATAGAGTTAGACAGTGAGAGAGAGAGACAGAGAGAAAGGTCTTCCTTCTGTTGGTTTACCCCCCAAATGGCCACTACGGCCGGTGCCCTGCGCCGATCCGAAGGCAGGAGCCAGGTGCTTCTCCTGGTCTCCCATGGGGTGCAGGGCCCAAGCACTTGGGCCATCCTCCACTGCACTCCCTGGCCACAGCAAAGAGCTGGACTAGAAGAGGGGCAACCGGGACAGAATCCGGCGCCCCGACTGGGACTAGAACCCGGGGTGCTGGCGCCACAGGAGGAGGATTAGCCAAGTGAGCCGCGGTGGCAGCTGTTTTGTTTTTTTTTAAAGATTTATTCATTTATTTTCAATTCAAAGTTACACAGAGAGAGGAGGAGAGGCAGAGAAAAAGAGAGAGAAAGAGAGAGGTCTTCCATCCACTGGTTCACTGGCCACAGTGGCTCCTGTCTTTGCCTTTCAAATAAGTAAATCTTAAAAAAAAAAAAAAAAGCAAAACCAGGACTGTGACACCTGCCATTTAATTCTTCTTTTCCAAGACTGTATAGTCCCTGGAGATTCCATATGAATGTTAGGATTTCTTTTCTTTTTCTATTAAAAAAAAACCCATTAGGATTTTGATAGGAGTTGCATTGAATCTATAAATTGCTTTGGTTAATGTGGACTTTTTAACAATATTAAGTGTTCCAATCCGTATGTGTGAGATGTCTTCCATTTGTTTGTGTCATCTGTGATTTCTTTTAGGGAGGTTTTGTGGTTCTCAGTGTGCACATCTTTTACCTCTTTAGTTAAGATTATCCCTAAGATTATCTTTTTTGATGCAATAAGAAATAGTATTCTTGGGGCCAGCACTATGGCGCAGCAGGTTAAAGCTCTGGCCTGAAGCGCTGGCATTCCATATAGGCACTGGTTCGAGTCCTGGCTGCTCCTCTTCCGATCCAGCTCTCTGCTATGGCCTGGGATAGCAGTAGAAAATGGCCCAAGTCCTTAGGCCCCTGCACCCACATGGGAGACCTGGAAGAAGCTCCTGTCTCCTGGCTTCAGATTGGCACAGCTCCGGCCATCGCGGCCAACTGGGGAGTGAACCAGCAGATGGAAGACCTCTCTCTCTCTCTCTCTCTGCCTCTCCTCTCTGTGTAACTCTGACTTTTAAATAAATAAATAAATTTTTTTTAAAAAAAGAAATAGTATTCTTTGCTTTTCTTTTTAAAGCTTACTTATTTTGTTTAATTAATTAATTCATTAATTTATCTATTTACTTGAAAAGCAGAGTGACAGAGACAAAGAGATCTTCCACCCATTTTCATCTGATCACTCCCCAAATTGCCTGCAACAGCTGGGGATAAGCCAGAGCAAAGTCAGGAGCCAGGGCCTCCCTCTGGGCCCCCGTGAGGATGGCAGACCCAAGAGTCATCCTCTGCCCCCCAAGGGGCATCAGCAGACACTGGACCGCGAGCGGTGGAGCCGGGACTTGAGCCAGGGCTCAGAGAAGACAGGCGGGCATCCTGAGAGGCGGCTTAATCCGTGTGCCACAACCTCCCCCTCCCCCCTCCCGGACTGCTTTCCTAATGTCCTTTTCAGATTGGTCATTGTTACTGAATGGAAATACACCTGATTTTTGTGTCTTGATTTTATATCCTGCAACTTTGCTGCGGTCATTTGTGAGTTGTATCAGGGTTTTATTTTACACCTGCTAGATCCTGTCATCTGCAAACAGTTTTACTCCTTCCTTTCCAATTTGTTTCTTCTTCTGGTCCCGTTGCCCTGGGTGGTTCTTCAGGACTACATTGAATAACAGTGGCCAGCGTGGGCGCCTTGCCTTGTTTTTGATTTGGGAGGAAAGGCTTTTAGTCTCTCACCGTTGAGTACGCCGTGGACTCTTCGTATATTGCTTTTACCATGTTGAGGTAGCTCCTTCATCTGTTGAGTGCTGTTATTCTGAAAGGCTGTCAGATTTTGTCAAGTGTTTCTCTCTGCATCTTTGGGTTTGGCCTGCGTTCTGTTACTGTGGTGCGTTTCCCTGAGTTTGTGTTGAGCCATCCTTGCTTTCCACAGATAAGCCTGCATTGAGCTCACAGCATAAGTCGTTAACACACTGTGCAACTCCGTTTGCTCGGAGTTCGCTGAGGATTTCTCCATCAGTATTCATCAAAGGCTCTGGACCGTAAGCTTCTTTCTGTGTCTTGTTTGGTTTTGGTATCAGAACAATGCTGACTGCATGGAACTCATTTGGAAATATTTCCTCCTCTTCAGTTCCTTGGAAGATTTCAAGAAGGATCTTAAATGTTTGGTATAACTCTTCTGTGAAATCACCTTTTTCTATGTTTTTTCTTGGAGGGGAGTTTTTAAAAAATTATTATGGCTTATGGCTGCCTCTGTGGCGCAGTGGGTTAACACCCTGGTCTGAAGCATCAGCATCCGATTTGGGCACTGGTTCTAGTCCTGGCTGCTCCACTTCCAATCCAGCTCTCTGCTATGGCCTGGGAAAGCAGTAGAAGATGGCCCAAGTCCTTGGGCCCCTGCACCCATGTGGGAGACCTGGAGGAAGCTCCTGGCTCCTGGCTTCTGATCGGCCCAGCTCCAGCTGTTGTGGCCATTTGGGGAGTGAACCAACAGATGGAAGACCTCTCTCTCTCTTTCTCTGCCTCTCCTCTCTCTGTGTAACTCTGACTTGCAAATAAATAAATAAATCTTAAAAAAATATTATTATGGCTTTAATATCCTTACTTGTTATAGATCTATGCATGTTATTTTTTGTTTCTTTATGATTTAGTCTTGATAGGTTGTATATTTCCAAAAGTTTATCCATTTCCTCTAGGTTGTCCAATTTGTTGCTGTGTAGTTGTTCATAGTGGTCTCTTGTAACCTTTGTATTTTTGACACAGCAATTGTAATGATATTCCTTTTGTTTCTTTTCTTTTTAGAATTTATTTGAAAGGCAGAGAGAGAGAGAGAGAGAGAGAGAGGGAGGGAGGGAGGTCTTCCACTATTGGTTCACTCCCTAAATGCCTGCAACAGCTAGGGCTTGGCCAGGCTGAAGCCCGGAGCCAGGAGCTCCACCTGGGTCTCCCACACGGGTGGCAGGGACCCAAGTACTTGGGCTACCATCTGCTGCCTCCTAGGATGCATTAGCAGGAGCTGAATAGGAAGAAACAAAGGCAAAACTCGACCCCAGGCATCCTGATAAGAGACGTGTGTGTCCCAAGTGATGGCTTAAACTGCTACACCACGGCACCTACTCCTCATTTCTGTTTAAATCTTTTCACACTTTTTTTTATTTTTTTTTTTTTGCTAATTTAGCTAAGAGTTTTCCAATTTTATTGATCTTTTTTTTTTTTTTTTTAAAAAAAGCCCAACGTCTGGTTTTGTTTTCTTTATTCTCTGTTTCACTTTCCTCTGCTCCAGTCTTTGTCATCGCCTTCCTTCTGAAAACTTCCGGTTGGTTAGTTCTTCTCATCGGAGGGCCTGAGGTGCTGAGGTTGGGCGGTGGATTTGGGGCCACTCTCTGCTTACGCAAGCTTTCACTGCTGCCGACCTCCCAGTGGTGCGGCAGCACCGTGTCCTGTCAGGGCAGCTGGGGTTCTGTTTCGTTCTCATTTGCTTTTTTTTTTTCAAACTGTAGATCTGTTTTTTTTCCCAAACATTTATTTATTTATTTGAAAGGCAGAGTTACAGAAAGGCAGAAAGAAAGAGAGAGAGAGAGAGAGAGAGAGAGAGAGATTTTCCATCCACTCGTTCACTGCCCAGATGGCCGCCATGGCCGGAGCTGCACCAATCCAAAGCCAGGAGCTTCTTCCAGGTCTCCCACATGGGTGCAGAAGCCCAAGGATTTGGGCCATCTTCTGCTTTCCCAGGCCACAGCAGAGAGCCGGATCAGAAGTAGAGCAGCCGGGACACAAACTGGCTCCCATATGGGATGCCGGCACTGCAGCACTTGGCCAAGCGCCGGCCCTTCATTCTCATTTGTCTCCAGCTGTTTCCTCAATCCCTTGTGGTTTCTTCTTTGGCCACAGTTGTTTCAGAGTGAGTTGATCAGGGTGCATGTTTGGCCTAGCGGTTAGGACACCAGGATGCCCCTGCCCCACCTCGGGAGCCCGCGTTCGAGCCCCAGCTCTCTGGTGCCTGACTCCAGCTTCCTGCTATGCAGATCTGGGAGGCAGTGGCAACAGTTCAAGTGCTTGGGTCCCTGCCACCCACGTGGGACACCCAGACTGAGTTCTGGGCTTCAGGCTTTTGTCCCCAGTCAGGGACCCTAGAGGACGTTTGAGGAGCAAACCACTGGTGGGACTTCTCTCAATCTGTGTCTTTCAAATACATTTCAAATGTCTTTTTTTTTTTTTTTTTTAAATTTAATTGCGAGGTAGAGTTTCAGACAGGCAGAGACTGAAAGGTCTTCCATCCACTGGTTCACTCCCCAAATGGCCACAACGGCTGGAGCTGGGCCAATCTGAAGCCAGGAGCCAGGAGCTTGTTCTGGGTCTCCCACATGGGTGCAGGGGTCCAAGGACTTGGGCCATCTTCTACTGCTTTCCCAGGCCATAGCAGAGAGCTGGATCAGAAGTGGAGCAGTTGGGACTTGCACCTGCACGCATGTGGGATGCCGGTGTTGCAGATGGCGGCTTTACTCGCTATGCCACGGCACTGGCCACTCATTTCTTCTTCATGTGAGCATCTCTTAAACAATTCTTTCACCTTTGACCCCATGGGAGTTTCCCTGCCTGGTACAGGGAAACTCTGCCATGCGAATGCAGCCACGCCCCAAGTTAACAGACTGGCAGTAGATTTCTTAGACCTCATAGAGGCAGCAGGCCTGACCATGGCAGGCTGTATTCTGAGTTCTGATGTTGGCTGGGGAGTGAGGGCCGTGGACAGAGGCTGGCACTTTTGCAGCAGGACCAAGGAGACCTCGCTGGGTCCTGCCCCTCCCGTCAGAGTCAGTGCTGCTGATGACGAAGCTCGCCTAGTGCTACCGTTTATCCCTAATCCTCCAACCAGCTTGCAAGGCGGATGTTATCCCTGGTTTTCCTTGGCTAGAGCGTGGGGAACAGAAGCCCGCGTGCCTTCTGCACTGCCAGGCTGCTTCACACAGCGACACCCAGCCCAGCCCAACGTCTGCTCGGGAGAATGCTTGCCCGGCTCCTGGGTGGGAAGCACTCCGCTCTCACTCTCGTGCCCCACCTGGTCTGCACCGTACAGCCGGGGTGGCAGTGAGGGCTGGGCGCGCTCACAGCAGAAGCTGCCAGCAGGTTGCAAGTCTGAGAGACACAGCTGCCCAGGAATAAGGGCCGCAGGGGCTGGACTCTTGTGCTGTGGTCAGGGGCCAGCATCTTTTGCCCTGCACCTTCCATGGGGGAAAGGCTCCTGCATCCTGGTTACGCTCAGCAGCTCTGTCTCAGGAGGAAGCAAAGGGGAAAGGGGGAGAGGGTGGTTATGGTCAGAAGACATCACATCTGTGTGTCAGAGCATTGAAACAGTAACTTTGGGGGGCGGGGGACAGCGCTGTGGCGCAGCAGGTAAGGCCACCGCCTGCAGTGCCAGCATCCCATAAGGGCACCAGTTCCAGTCCTGGCTGCTCCACTCCCGATCTGGCTCCCTGCTATGGCCTAGGAAAGCAGTAGAAGATGGCCCAAGTCCTTGGGCCCCTGCACCTGCGTGGGAGACCCTGGCTCCTGGCTCCAGGCTCCTGGCTTTGGATTGGTGCAGCTCTGGCCGTTGCTGCCATCTGGGGAGTGAACCAGAGGATGGAAGACTTCACTCTCTGCCTCTGCCTCTTTGTAACTCTGCCTTTCAAATAAATAAATAATACATCTTTTAAAATAAATAAACAGTAACTCTCCTACCAGAAGCATCCTACAGCTTCTGTAGACTTTTCCTTTAAATTTACAAAGCACTCCATGGACAAGCTATCATCAGCATGTCTCTGCCTACTAGAAACACTTGGTCTTCTAGCCGGAGTGCCCGTGACTCCAGGCTTTGCAGGTGCCACGTGGCCCGTCGCCTTACTTTGTTTTCTCTGGGTTTCGTGGGCTTCCAGGGCTGTGCATTGGAAATATGCACAGTGACCTCCAACTGTGGCTCTGCAGCAAAGTTCTGCAGACCTCTTATTAGGAGAGAGTTTTGAAACCAGAAAGGAGCAGGCTGGGCGTTCTGAATATTAGGAATAAAATAACTTCCAAGTCACTTCAAATTTGCTTACGATTACCCAGGAATGTTCCTGTAATCAGAGTCCTGCATCTTAGGTGCGTGGATGGGATTCTGTTTTCTGTCTCTGGGGTCTTTCAGCCTGGTGCTTAGGAACAAAACCCTCTCTGGAGAGGGTCCTGCACTCCTCAGTTGTGCTTTGTTTTGCCAATTGAGACTTTGTTTGGGATTGAGGGCTTGATGGGGGATTCCTTGGGCAAAGCTTTGTTTCTGCCACTGGAAGGAAACACGGGGAAGACCCGCAGGGCAGCGTGGTAGGTGGTACCTTGCTCAGCGGGGTGCTGCCTCGGACAGTTGAAGCTAGAGACAATGGCTCATTCTCTCAGCTCCCAGGAGGAGCAGTACAATGCGAGGCCGACATCAAAAGAACAAAACTGGTACAGAGCTCCTGGTTTTAAAGGGGCTGTTGCCAGTGAGAGAGCCCCCAAACAGCAGGCGGTGGTCCTCTGGACAAACAGTTCCGCTTGTCCTTGTCCAAGTGCAGCATCGGTGATGGTGCTGAGGCCAGTGCCCAGCACCTGCTTGATTTAAAGAACAGGGAAACAGAATCTGGCTTGAGTTGATCCATGTGATATTGGAACTTAACCCCCTTAAAATTACATCAAAATGTGGCCCCTTAACGTTCCCCAGAGGGTATGGGGTGCCATACGATAGCACCATACGTTTATTAATAAATCCCCAATATTAATAAGCCCAAGCAGGTTCTTGCCTAATATTTAGAGAATAATTCTAAATACTGGCATAAGTAAACAAGGCAGCATGGTACATTTTAAGTTTTTATTTAGTGCGAAAGATGCAAAGGAGAGTGAGAGCTTTATCTAAGAGAAAGAGGGGTAAATCTGGGTTCATACCGAGCACCAGGAACCAGCCATGTGGAGGAGCATCTAGGCCAGGAAGCCTCGGGCCGGTGGCTAGAAAACCACGCACCCTGAAGGTGCAGGGCTACAGCCAGCCCCCTCCTGGCAAGAAGCCAGGGCGAAGAGGAAGGAAGAAAAAAGGAAAAGGGCTGGACACACCCTGTTCCAGACTTTTAATCCACTCTCAAAGGGGAGTGGTTAATTAACCTGATTGGCTGGTGGGCACTCAGGTGTGGTGAGGTAGGGGCATGCGGCCACACAGGGGCGTGGTGAAGGCGTGGTCTTCCAGCTCACAAACCTAATCAATGTTAACCTGTATGCCTGCCTACTTCACGTGAGATGGATGCAGGTGGGAAACAGGCTCCCCGGGTTGAGTGCCTCTCGGCAGCACAGAGATGGAGTGCTGCGCTTACCCAGTTATCACTGGTGACACGGCCCCGGGTCAAGTCGCTGGTTTTAACCAGAATTCACCGAGAGTCTCCTAGGCCAGCGGCCTTCTGGGAAGTGACTTGAATCTCCCACAAAGATGGGCTTCTAGAAGCAATAATGAGCACATTTCTTAATTGTTGGTGTGTGTTATGTCCTTCATTGGGATTACCTGTCTCATAATTTGCAGAACAAGGACCAGGTGGATCCTGAGCCCTTGTGGACTCTCAGAGCTCGGCATGGCACATCGTGTGTGGGTGGTGTCTAATCAATATTTGCTGGGTGGATGATTGACCTAATCTCATGTCCCTCACCCTGGCTGTCAGGAAAAAAGAAATCTCTGATTATGCATAAGAGCTCCCAGTCAGACAGAAACTGGGGGTCTTTTTGCACAATTTTGGAAAGCCTGCACAGAGCTCCGCCCACTTTGCCAACATCAGAATCCCCTAAGGAACAGGATGTCATTGACCAAGCAGAGGAGGTCCGTGAGCACTGCAGAGTGACCAGGGACCTGGACACAAGCTGAGCACGCGCCCCTGAGGCCAGCTTCACCCCTGACCTTGGGAGCCGGGGAATTAGGGACCACCACCAGCTCCTGGCTGCACCCTGGGCAATGAACCCTTCCTGTCTGTCTCCCAGCAGAGATTGGCTTGCTGCACATCGGGTGAGCACACCCAGTGTGGGGGGTTCAGTAGCAACCCCTCCAGCCAGTTTGGGGGACGTTCTGTCATAAGACCACCTGGCGAAAGAAGGCATGAGCATCGTTTCTGACAATCAGAGTCGTTATCTAACTGTGAGAAGGAACATTGCGACTTTTCTTGGTCACCAGACTCCCCTGTGGGAACTTCATTATGCCTAGAATTTAAATTGCAGAAGAAAATGCAAAGAACCATTTTATTTTCAGAACTTTGAAGGCTTGGGGTTGGTTGTGGGGGCAGAGGACAGAAGGGGAAAGAACGGTGCCTGTGCATTTCTGCACCAAAAATACCACGCGCACCCTCAGCCCTGAAAAGCCGGCTGCACGGCTGGGCAGCCCTCACTCGCCACGACCGCCCGTGATTCCTGCCTGTGGCCCAGGGGAGCCCAGCCTCAGAGTCCACAGCACTGCCCTCCAGCTGTCCTGCTCGCCATGGGTGTCTTGTCTTCAAGCTTCGTTTTCCACCCTGGAGTCCTAGCAAACCCTCTTGGATTCACAAGGACTCTTGGGCTCTCAAAGGAGACACTGCTGATTTTTTCAATGTACAGAGACGATAGATTTTTTTTTTACATTTTTATGCAAATGTGAGAATGACAAACGCCTTGAAAGAGGCAATGACAGACTGTCCTGAGGTCTGCAGACGCAAACCAAAGAGCCTTCCGTTTTGATGTGTGGGAACGGACGGGTGCATTTTCCTTCTGTGCCCCGCTTTGTCTCTGTGCCTGCTGCACGTGGGTGGAGCAGGTGTGGGCGTCTTCTCAGTGCTCCCAAACCAAGCAGAGCAGCTCGAAGGTGGAGGAGCTTCTATTTGGAACCCTGGCTGCTCCTCCAGCAGTTTTACTGCCCTTTTTTAAAAAAAAGTTATTTATTTATTTGAAAGACAGAGAAAGACCCAGAGCTCATATCCGCTGGTTCCCTCCCCAGATGCCCACAATGGCTAGAGCTGGGCCAGGCGGAAGCCAGGAGCAAAGAACTCAACCCAAGTCTTTGTGAGTGACAGGTGTGCAGTAGCAGGAAGCGGAGCCAGGATTGGAACCCAGGTACTCCTACATGGGATGCAGGGCTCCCAGCTGGGGTCCTAACCACTCGGCCACACACCTACTTCTCACCTTCCTTTTAACACAGCTTCAAAGTGTCATCCAGTGCCTGTGGTTGGTCAACTCCTAACTCATGGAATTGTTGACATTTATTGATAACAATACACTCAACAGGTTCCCCAAAGCTAGTGTTCTTGGGTAGTGCGTTAACTGCTGGTCATCTTGATGAATTAGGTAGCTCGGTGCTGAGAGCAAGGGGCAAAGTCCCCACCCCAGCCCGTTGCTGTGACCTCAGATGAGCTGCTTCCTGTCCTTGAGTTTGCTGCTTTACCTGTGAAATGAAGACAGTGACGTTTTCTGGGGGTGTTTGTCAGGCCCAAGTGAAATTCTGTGCATAAAATGCAAAGCGCTGACTACCTCGGTCACCCTCATCACTGACTGCCCTGGGTTGGTCAGCCCTGGGAGGGTGTTCTATGCAAGTTGCCCTGACCTCCCCCAAGGGCACGTGGCCGGCACAGTGCATGTGCGAGTGCCAGGAGCTGGATCCCCGCCCAGGGAGAGCCGTCCTGCTTAAATGAGCCCAGGTGTGTTTTTCATCACTGGGAGATATAAGACCTCAAGCACCAAGATTTCTACCGGTTTTAGACTTCATTCCCAAATTGCAGGAATGCGATGCTCTTCCACAGTCTGTCATCCTCCTCCTCAGATTGGGCGTTCTGAAAACACCTGTGGGGCCGGAGGCGTGCCCGAGCCGCTCCCAGGTGGAAGATGCTAGGGCGTCCTCAGTTGCCAGGAAGACAGCCACATGTGCTCTGAGAGGGACAGGGTTTGCAAAAACATGCTTCCCACGGTCAGTAGCGGACCCGTTGGAAGTTAGGAAGGAAACAGGACCGAAGGCTGGGCTGAGGCAGGGGCAGAATAAGGAGAAAGAGAGAAGGGGTTAAGGAGGCAGAGTCAGGCAGGAGCCGCTGGGGCAGGGGCTCGGGTCTGGTTCTGGACAGCGAGGCTGGAGGCCGCGGTCTCCGTCTCGATGCATTGCGTGTGTAGACGTGTTTCCTGTCCCTGCCGTGGCGCTGTGCTCGCTGCTCTTCTTGCTCCTGCCGCCCCAGCCCTGTGCAAGCCCCCAGCCTCTGCCCACTGCTCTCTCGCTCGCTCTCCTGGGCCTCTCCCGCCCCACACCCCCATGGCCGCTTCTCCACCCGTGTCTTAAAACCCAGAATCGCTGTTTTCCTTTCTGCACCTGGCTGGGTGGGCTTTCCCCATCGGTGGCTCAGAGCCCCCTTCAGTGGCCGCCAGTGGACAAATCCTCCCTGGAGCCATCTTGCAAGTTGCAGGCATGTATCTGCAGCCACGTGCGTCCGGTGCAGCCGGCGCTCCTGCCACGGCCCCAGACGGCTCCACTGCCCCTCCCTACCCTCTTCCTCACAGCTGTTCCCGCGACGGGGCCAAAGTGTCAGGCTTCTTAATGAGGCTTGCAAAGATATGAAGGAAGATCTCCAGAAATGTGTGGCCCGTTGACAATGATGACCTGATGCAAGCGTTTGCAGGCACCGAGTTACTGAGCAGCTCGTAGTCCTGAGGGTGGACAGCCAAGGCCAGGGTGCCAGCAGTGTCCGTTCGGTGAGGGCCCGTCCCCCAGGTACCCAGCAGCTCGTAGTCCTGAGGGTGGACAGCCAAGGCCAGGGTGCCAGCAGCACCCATTCCAGTGAGGGCCTGTCCCCCAGGTGCCCAGCAGCTCGTAGTCCTGAGGGTGGACAGCCAAGGCCAGGGTGCCAGCAGCGTCTGTTCTGGTGAGGGCCCATCCCCCAGGTACCCAGCAGCTCGTAGTCCTGAGGGTGGACAGCCAAGGCCAGGGTGCCAGCAGCGTCCGTTCTGGTGAGGGCCCATCCCCCAGGTACCCAGCAGCTCGTAGTCCTGAGGATGGACAGCCAAGGCCAGGGTGCCAGCAGCGTCCGTTCTGGTGAGGGCCCATCCCCCAGGTACCCAGCAGCTCGTAGTCCTGAGGGTGGACAGCCAAGGCCAGGGTGCCAGCAGTGTCCATTCGGTGAGGGCCCGTCCCCCAGGTACCCAGCAGCTCGTAGTCCTGAGGGTGGACAGCCAAGGCCAGGGTGCCAGCAGTGTCCATTCGGTGAGGGCCCGTCCCCCAGGTACCCAGCAGCTCGTAGTCCTGAGGATGGACAGCCAAGGCCAGGGTGCCAGCAGCGTCTGTTCTGGTGAGGGCCTGTCCCCCAGGTGCCCAGCAGCTCGTAGTCCTGAGGGTGGACAGCCAAGGCCAGGGTGCCAGCAGCGTCCGTTCTGGTGAGGGCCCATCCCCCAGGTACCCAGCAGCTCGTAGTCCTGAGGGTGGACAGCCAAGGCCAGGGTGCCAGCAGCGTCCGTTCTGGTGAGGGCCCATCCCCCAGGTACCCAGCAGCTCGTAGTCCTGAAGGTGGACAGCCAAGGCCAGGGTGCCAGCAGCATCCATTCCAGTGAGGGCCCATCCCCCAGGTACCCAGCAGCTCGTAGTCCTGAGGGTGGACAGCCAAGGCCAGGGTGCCAGCAGCGTCCGTTCTGGTGAGGGCCCGTCCCCCAGGTACCCAGCAGCTCGTAGTCCTGAGGGTGGACAGCCAAGGCCAGGGTGCCAGCAGTGTCCGTTCCAGTGAGGGCCTGTCCCCCAGGTGCCCAGCAGCTCGTAGTCCTGAGGGTGGACAGCCAAGGCCAGGGTGCCAGCAGCGTCCGTTCTGGTGAGGGCCCGTCCCCCAGGTACCCAGCAGCTCGTAGTCCTGAGGGTGGACAGCCAAGGCCAGGGTGCCAGCAGCGTCCGTTCTGGTGAGGGCCCGTCCCCCAGGTACCCAGCAGCTCGTAGTCCTGAGGGTGGACAGCCAAGGCCAGGGTGCCAGCAGCGTCCGTTCCGGTGAGGGCCCGTCCCCCAGGTACCCAGCAGCTCGTAGTCCTGAGGGTGGACAGCCAAGGCCAGGGTGCCAGCAGCGTCCGTTCCGGTGAGGGCCCGTCCCCCAGGTACCCAGCAGCTCGTAGTCCTGAGGGTGGACAGCCAAGGCCAGGGTGCCAGCAGCGTCCGTTCTGGTGAGGGCCCGTCCCCCAGGTACCCAGCTATCGACTGCGGGCTTCTAGTCATTTCCTCACGTGCCAGAGCAGGGGTGAGGGCGCTGCCTGGGGTGCCTTGTGGGGGGCACTGTTTGCATTGGTGGGGGCTCCATCCTCTCAACCCAGGCACCTCCCAAAGGGACAGCTCCCACACCAGCACCTTGGGGCCCAGGACCTCCCTGTGTGCCATTTGGGGTACTGTGTGCTCTAAGAAGGAGACAGTCCCCACCCCGTCAGCCCAACCCCGGCTTTTACTCGTGCCCGTGACTTGGGTGTCCCGGGAGCAGGCCCCTCTGTGAACCAGCTTACCCAGGCTCCTCTTGGATCTTCCAGGGCCTTCTCCAGGCCTCCCTTTGCTCCAGCCCCTCTGGTCACGCTGAGTGAAGCTGAGCGCTCCGCTGAGTGATGCCACCCCAACAGGGACATTTCGCCTACTCTGGGACATTGCTGCCGTCGCCTGTGTGTGTCCCGGCTGAGCCTTTAGGCCGGAGGTCGCCAGTGGCGGCCCCGCGGACACTTTGTGCTGAGTCGTCTGCTGGGGATGGCTGCGCTGAGCGTGTTGTAGGTGTTCAGCAGCATCCTGGCCTCTTCCTGTTAGGGGCAGGCTGCAGGCCCTCCCCTAGGCTGTGGCTGCTGGGCGTCTCCTGGGCAGCACCGTCACCTGACAGCACCACTGGGCCACCCTGCAGCCTGCGCAGGGGCAGGAGTGGGCCCTGTGCCCAGGAGAGAGCAGAGGCATGGATTCCAACTGAGACTGGGAAGCTTGTTGATCCCCATAGTTAGGGTTTTCTTTTCTTTCTTAAAATTAGGTTTTTTTTTTTTTTTTAATTAACTAATGTTTATTCTATTTGAAAGTCAGAGAGGCAGACGGAAATCTTCCACCTGCTGGTTTACTCCCTAACTGCCTGCAGCACCCAGGGCTGGCTCAGGCTGAAGCCAAGAGAACAGAACACAGTCCAGGTCTCCCACATGGGTGGCAGGCAACTTGAGTTGTCACCTGCTGCCTCCCAGGGTGTGCATTAGCAGGAAGCTGGATTAGAAGTGGAGTAGGGGCTGGCATTGCATTGTGGCGTAGCGGGTAAAGCTGCCAGTTGTGGTGCCAGCATCCCATAGAGGTACCAGTTCAAGTCCCGGCTGTTCCACTTCCGATCCAGCTCTCTGCTATGGCCTGGGAAAGCAGTAGAAGAGGCCCAAGCCCTTGCACCCACATAGGAGGCCTGGAAGAAGCTCCTGGCTCCTGGCTTCAGATCGGCCCAGTTTCAGCCGTTGTGGCCATCTGGGGAGTGAACCAGTGGATGAAAGACATCTCTCTCTCTCTCTCTCTCTGCCTGTGCCTCTCTATAACTCTGCCTTTCAAATAAATAAACAAATCTAAAAAAAAAAAAAGGATCCAGGGTTCCCAAGCGGTGACTTAACCACCGTGCCTGGTAGTTAGGATTTTGGAACCCACCTATGTTTTAGCTGTCCATGATGAAGTATGGTGTTCTGTGCATATACATCCACACTTAGCCTCAGGACAGAATTGTAATTTAAGGATTCCGTTGTCATTTGCTTCCCACTGTCAGCATCAAGAGGACCAGCTCTTCTGAGCGAGTGTCTCCTGGGGGCCGGCGGGAGAGCTACGGGGATTCCAGAGGGAACCGGAACCGCACGGGTTCCACCAGCAGCTCCTCCAGTGGGAAGAAGAACAGCGAGAGGTAAGGGCATCTCGACCCCCGCTCTCTGCCTTTCGGTGCCTCCGTCTCCACGAAGACGGCCGGCGGCTGGGGGTGGCTGGGGGCGGTGCAGGGCACACGGAAGCCTGTCACATACAGACTGCAGCCTGCATTCCCTGCTCTCACATAGGCGAAAGCTCCCGAGAGCCTGCACGGTGTCCAGCACGGAGAAGCAGAGGCTCCTCTGAGTGTCCACGGGGCACCTTGTGTTGCTGGTACTTGCTGTTGCCATGTTAACGTGGATCTTAATGGGCTGTTTTCAGTTTGTCAGCCGCGGTTTCTGAGACAGGGTGGGTACAAACTTGCAATTTTGTGATTTGTCAGAGACTATTTTTAATATTGAGCTAACGTCAGCAATGTGAACCGTTTTTCTCTCTGGTTCCGTGAAGTCCTCTTCCTCCTCATTTTGAATTTTTCTACGGGGTTAGTTTTTAATGGATCAGGATAAATACCTGTGACGCTGATGTTAGCAGAGGTGGGTGGAGGAGGCTCTTGTTTCGCACGAGGAAGAACACAGAGCTGGTGAGCAAGGTAGCAAGGCTTAATGGGGGGGGGGGGGGGCATCCGTCAGAACGGATCGGCACCTCAGACTGGTGGCATGGTTTAAAGGAGAGAATACACCTGAGGGGCCAGGCGGGCGGCTCAGGAGAGAGCTGAGGGCGCAGTCTGTATTCAGACTGTGTTTGGACAAAGGGTTTGCTGGGTGTGGGGTGGGTGAAATGCCTCCCAAGGTTTTACTGCCCAGTGTTACAGGCTGGGGAGCTCACTTGGCACCAGGCAGAGAGGACTTGGGGGACAGGCTGGGGCCACCTGTAAAGTTATCAGGGTATGGGCCGGACCTAGAAGTGCCTCCAGGGCTCCAAGGTGCGCCCCCGAGGCTGCCAGGGGCAGCTGCACTGCTTCCCTTTGGCAGGCGCTTGGCTTTCCTTAGGCCCCTCTCACACGGGCTGATCTCTGACTTCCTACCCGGCACTGAGTCAGGTGTTACGAAAGCTATCTGTGCAAGCTACTCTTTGGCCCTTTAGTAGCCGGTTTTGTGTTTAAGAATGCATTCCATGGATAGGGTCCGTTTCTCTGTGGTGCAGCCACCTAATATTACACTTCATCCAAGCTTTTATTCATTGCACGTCCACGTCGCTCTGTTAAGCAAGGAAAGAATTTCAGCCTCCGAGGCTAATTGCGTTGAGTTCCCAGTGTTCCTGTAGGGAGAAGGCTCAGTCATACGGCAGTCACCCCGCCCACACGCTGTGACAGTCCAGGCTGTGAACCGGACTCGATTCCGCCCTACCAAGGAAGGTTGGACCCTTTGTCAGTTTTATTCCTAAAAGATACTTTCTGTAGAAAAGACACAGACATGGCTCACATCTGTGGCAGGTCAGGTTCCCAGTCAATGAGCAATTCCAAAAGCCACGGCCATGGGTTCTGTCTTCTCCTAATTTCAGCTGTTAGTACTTCTTATCTGAAGATTATGCTAATTGGGTGATAATACCTTGGAAATAAGGCCAAGTGGTTGCAGTGGCAACAGAGTGTGTCAGCGGGAGGAGCCCCACAGCCCACGGCGTCTCTGGATTCAGGGCAAGCTTGGAAGTGACCTGAAATGTCTGGACCGCGGCAGCTCTGAAACCCTTGGCTCCTCCTCTGCACATCTGATTTTTATTAAGAATTTCCACACAGAATTCGCATTGTGTAAACTCCAGATCTGCTTTATCTCTTAAATCTCCCGGCTTTGGTAAATGTGCTGGGTAAATATTTCCGTCACCAAAGATATTTACAAAGGGATCTTTGAAAAATGCCACAGTAGGAAACTTTGATTTGCAAATGAAGGGCTGGGCAAATTTGCTAATCAATTTCTAAAAATAATCCAGGCAACTAAACGTGTCCATCTGAAAGTAAATCCCTTGTCTCCTTGGACCCCGGGGTGCTGGTTGGGGCTGGCCTGAGTAGCGGGCTGCCCAGAGGTTCCCGAGAGAGGGTTGCTCCTTTCTCTAAGGTAGTTACCTGGAGGCAGCCACTGAGAAGCCCGGGAGTGAAGGCGAGGCTGGTGGTTCTCTGGGCTCCATTCTTTCCTCCTCGTCCTCCCGTGGTCTTGGGGACTTGAGAGAGGGGCATTGGAGAGGTCCCTCCCCCAGGGTCCCTGCGTTCAGCATGTTCGCTGCTTGCAGTGCCTTTCCGGCATCCTGGCTGGTGTGGGCTCACTGCCCCCGTGCTGTGGTCATTGAGGAGATGGTGGCACGTGGTCGCTGTGCACAGGCGGCAGAGTGAGGAAGAGTCTGGGCTTGAGGGTCAGCTGTGCCTTCCCTTCCCCGAGCCCTGGGTTTTCCCTCCGTGGATCCGGGATGTTTCCCCGGATTCCCGGGAATCCAGCGGATGAGCTCATCAGCAGGAAGCCTTCCAGCGTGGCAAGCCAGGCGCCGTCGTCATCACCAGGATGCTCGCGGTAGGAAGAGACTTGTGCGGAGCAGAGGGAAATAATTTATGAGGCTTCCAAACTTCTGAGCTTTATTTTCCTCATTTGTAGGATGAGTTGGCCTGTGTCTTGGTCTGACACATGTGAAGTTAGGTTCACTTAAGTGATGCCATCCTTGGAGTGCACCCTGGATTCTGACAATGTTTGAGGGGAAATAAAGTACAGTCAGCCCCCTGCATCCACAGCTTCTATGTCCAGGGTCAAAAATATCTGGGGAGGGGGCTGGCAATGTGGTAGCGGGTAGAGCTGCCACCTGCAGTGCCAGCATCCCATATGGGTGCCTGTTCGAGTCCCAGCTGCTCCACTTCCAGTCCAGCTCTCTGCTATGGCCTGGGAAAGCAGTGGAAGATGGCCCAAGTCCTTGGGACCCTGCACTCATGAGGGAAACCCGGAAGAAGCTTCTGTCTCCTGGCTTCGGATTGGCTCAGGTCCAGCTGTTGCAGCCACTTGGGGAGTGAACTAGTGGAAGGAAGACCTCTCTCTCTCTCTCTCTCTCTCTCTCTCTCTGTAACTCTGCCTTTCAAGTAAAATAAATAAATGTTTTAAAAAATATATCTAGGGAAAATATCACCGCTGTACTTAAAAAGTACAGGCTTTTTTCTTGTCATCCCAGAGCATACAGTGTCACAGCTGTTTCCATTGCATTGACAGTGGATAATCTAGAGGTGATTTGCATAGTTACTTTTTCCTTAAAATATATATATACATATATATATGTGTGTGTGTGTGTGTATATATATATATGAAAGGCAGAGAGAGAGAGAGGTTCACTCCCCAAATGGCCACAGTAGCCAGGACTGGGCCAGCC